>NC_135497.1:9832785-10134136 GCF_052857255.1 Amblyomma americanum | reverse complement strand
TTCGAAAGGATGATGGACACTATTCTCAGTGGCCTCAAATGGGAAACTTGTCTGTGTTACTTAGATGACATTGTCGTTTTTTCCAAAGATTTTCCTTCCCATCTGCACCGCCTTCAGCGTGTACTCACTAGCCTTACTGACGCCGGCCTCCAACTAAACTTGAAAAAATGTTACTTCGGTGCAACGCAGCTCACAATATTAGGCCATGTCATCTCCAAAGACGGCGTTCTTCCTGACCCTGCCAAACTTCGCGCCGTCGCTGACTTCCCCAAACCAACCACCTTAAAAGAACTTCGCAGTTTTATAGGCTTATGCTCATATTTTCGCCGCTTCATCCGAAATTTCGCCAGTATCATCGCCCCTTTAACGCAGCTTCTTGCCGGCAGCCCGAACCTTTCGTCTTGGTCCCCCGCCTGCGATACCACGTTCAGCACTTTACGCCGCCTGCTGGTCTCTCCCCCCATCCTTCGCCATTTTGATCCCGCCTGTCCGACAGAAGTTCAGTTCACACTGACGCGAGCGGTGTGGGCTTGGGCGCAGTTCTTGCCCAGCGAAAGCCTGGGTATCCGGAATACGTCGTCGCTTACGCCAGCCGCGCCCTCACCAAGGCGGAATCAAACTATTCTGTTACAGAAAAAGAATGTCTCGCCATCATTTGGGCAATTGCCAAGTTCCGCCCTTACATTTACGGCCGGCCCTTCTATGTCGTCACAGACCACCACGCCCTATGCTGGCTATCCTCCCTCAAAGATCCTTCTGGCCGACTCGCCCGCTGGGCTTTACGTCTCCAGGAGTTTGATATACACGTCATTTATCGCTCCGGCCGCAAGCACTCGGACGCCGACGCCCTTTCTCGTTCACCACTCCCATGCGAGTCAACCTCTGCCCTCGTCTGTGCCTACGAATTCTCTTCGTTCAACATCCCTGATATGCTTTCCGAACAATTGAAGGATCCTTGGATCACCTCGCTGCTAAACTTCCTGAACACTCCCTCGCCGCATCCTTCGACCCGGACCCTTCGCCGCCAAGCCCACCACTTCGCCGTTCGTGATGGCCTCTTATACCGCCGTAATTACCTCCCCGACGGCCGGAAGTGGCTGTTGGTCATCCCTCGACACCTCCGTGCTACAATCTGTGCCTCTTTTCACTCCGCTCCACAATGCGGCCACGCCGGTGTACTGAAAACATATGCTCGCCTTCGTCAGCGATTCTACTGGCGAGGTATGTACCGCTACATACGTCAGTACATTCGGTCATGCACCGCCTGCCAACGTCGCAAGAAACCTCCCCACCCCGCCGCCGCTACTTTGCAGCCGTTACCTTGCCCTGGCCGTCCCTTTGACCGCATCGGCATTGATCTTTATGGCCCGCTTCCAACTACTTCGGCTAATAATCGGTGGATCATCGTTGCCGTTGACCATCTCACCCGTTACGTCGAAACGTCGGCTCTCAAATCTGCTACCGCAAACGATGTTGCTCACTTCATTCTACACAGTCTTGTTCTTCGTCACGGCGCCCCGAAAGAACTTCTAAGTGACCGTGGCCGTGTTTTTCTCTCGGACGCCGTCGAGGCCCTGCTCAAGCAATGCCAAATCGTTCATCGCTACACCAGCGCCTATCACCCCCAGACCAACGGCATGACTGAGCGGTTCAACCGCACTCTGAGTGACATGCTCACCATGTACGTTGACAGCGCCCACTCCAACTGGGATCAAGTGCTCCCGTTCGTCACGTACGCGTATAACACAGCTACTCAGACAACAACGGGGTTTTCTCCTTTCTTCCTCTTATATGGCCGGGAGCCTACATCCACCATGGACACCATCCTTCCTTATCACCCTGACCCTTCCGAGACCACCTTACTCTCCGAAGCTCACCTGTATGCCGAAGAATGCCGGCAACTTGCCCGCTCTTTCACCACACAGCAACAATGGGATCAGAAGCACCGTCGGGATTCCCCGGGCCCTCCAGCGTCATACCCATCTGGCGCCCTCGTTTGGCTCTGGGTGCCTTCCTCCACTCCCGGCCTCGCCACGAAACTACTGTCTCGCTTTCACAGACCTTACCGGGTTGTCCACCAAACTTCTCCGGTGACTTATATCGTTGAGCCGCTCATTCCCTCTTCGGACCACCGTCGCCGGGGGCGCGAAACTGTGCACGTTGAGCGCCTCAAGCCTTACTATGACCCGCCCATCCTCTCTTTTCGGAGGGAGAGTAATTGTAATGGGACCGACAGGCGCAGCACAGCGAAGAAGCGGACGAGTTCAAGCGGGACAACGAAGAAGCAGACGAAGTGCAGCTGGGTTTTTCGAACGACGCCTGTGAGTGTGCCCGTCGTGTCGCCGGACAACCAAGACCAACCGACCTGTGCTTCAAATAAACGCCTTGACAGTAATGACATTGGCAGCTACTGGTAAACACACACATGAACATCTAGTGCATTTACAAGACAATTAATCAGCAACAAACAAAAACAGTGCAGTGGATCCATTGATACATCACGTGCCATATATGTTACTTGCTAGGAACTGCACTGGAAAGTGGTTATAGTACCAGCTGCCTTGTTGCTTGATGGCCACGTGAGGCCCATGCAGTGGCCGCTAGCTCTCCCCTCGCACTGTCTGTTATTAATGGGTGCATTATTTTTTCTGGAAGACTTTCCCACAGCTTCCTCGAATGCACTAGAGCATGCAGAACAAATGTTGAGAAACTGTGGTAGGGACAGGCATCCCAAATGTTAAATCAAGGTGTTTAAACAAGCTCAAGGAAGTATACAGATGCTGTTATTTCGGTTGTAAAATTACAAATATTTCCACGGACCTCGAAAGCTGAAGGCTAATAAGTCATCTCTGTATGCAAGATGACTTCCTTGTGGCGTCCACCGCCATACAAATGAGTTACTTGGCAGTGACAGGCCTGAGCGAGTAAACACAATGGATGCATTACATACATGTCCTGTGCACAAACTTTACTGCAATCTCATGCTGTACAGAAGGTTGATGCCACTACGAGATATGCCAGTTTTATTTCACAATGAGCTAACTTATATTTAAACTTTGGCTCCCCGCTGGCCAGCAACCCCTTCTTTCGCCCTTCGGCAGTGCAAAGAAGCTGATTTTCTGCACTGCACCACCGCGTGAAAAATAAGAAACATGAGTGGTTCGCACAGGTAAGTACCACCTACCTGTCGCGAAGCCCGACGGTTTCATAGCGCATGTTGCGTACCCCGTCTGTTGAAGCTGCGAGGAAGGCAATAAAATCCCACATTCAGAGCGGTTACGCTAGCTGGCACACAGACACAACAACTGCAGCCAAAATTTATAAAGAGGCCATGCGCGAAGAAGATGAATCTTGAAAGAGACAAATTTTGTTAGAGGCCAGCGGCTATCGATTGGTGCACAGCAGCAAACATGTAACAGTCGCAAAGAAACGACCTCATTGACGCCACTCCGCAGTCTCTCCGTGCGGCTTCACTCAGAGGCTGTCGCGAAATTGTTACATCCGAAGGCGCCGCATTAATAATAGAGTCCATTGCACACTTGCGCTGTCGTGCAGCAGTTCTGCCAACAAGCTGCTGGGCGATGAGGAAGCGACGAAGAACACTATCTAGAGGTAGCGGGCAAGTATGCAACAACATCGTGTGTGCACAACGAAGTATTCTCACAGCACTCACCTCAGTCTGGAGAAGGTTGAAGGTAGGACTGCCTAAACCATGAACTGAAAGCAAAATTCACCGAGCTCGCATAGCGCACACAAACAAGGCGTTGCGCTGGCACATACAACCGTTCTCTGAAATGCGCGCCATCCTCGACTTCGGCATTATTTGCACGTCTTGGTTTGAGAGGTTTGAGATGACATGATCCATAGCGCACACAATTGAGGGGACACAACTCGAGCGCTAAACAGAATAAACTTTATTTGGCGCTGACAGCCTTATAAAGATCACATAAGGTACAGGTATAACCTACTAACAATGATTATCTTGTCAAAGGCATGATGTGTCAAGGGAAGAGATAAAAAAGAGCAATAAAAAAATTGTCCCCTCAATTGTATGCGCTATGAATCCTCATGTTGACTACCCACTAGCTCGGACCCTCACCCTTCGAGGTTTGAGAGTTATTTGTCACAAAACCCAAACCCGAAAAACACTCCGGCGTCACATCTGGCAGCCAAAAAACACTCCCTCTTTCGTATCCTCCTTTCCACCTCTGCTCTGGGTGCACATGCGCAGTTTTCCAGAGTTTGTTCTTCCGATGTTCACGTCAACTTTGCAAGTACAAACGTGATTACGTCATCATATAGGTTGCCTCGATGCCCGCTCGCCTCGCCTCCGCTTTCAGGGTGAGGACATCCTTTGTAGCACCCCGCGCCGCCGTTTCCCCCTCGCAGCAGCATGTTGGGTCACATGCGCCGGTCGCATATACTGCGCGCTATACATGTGGCGTCGTTTTTGTGCGGTTGCGTGGCCACTGCAATGATGCGAATAAACTGGAAATTGATGCTACATAGTTGTTTCGCTCGTGGCAGCAATATTCTGCCAGTTTTGAATGTTTTTTACATGATGCAGTCGCTGCGAATGCACGCCGATCGAAAGTTATGACTGGCCGCTGCGTTCCCCACTCACTGGCTACCCTGAAAAAGAGCCTGCGGTTTTGGTGCCTCCTTCGTAGTCATAATTTACAGTATCAGGGTCGCCGAATGCTGTTGGATTATGCTACATTTGCTGTTCTAACGTAAAAACTGTTTACTAGATCCCAAGTTTCTCAGGTATGCCAGCAGTGCAGAGGATGATCTGCCGAACATAACAATTTTTTGTGTGGTTAACACCCGCTTGTCCAACATTAACTGGGATGACTTTTTCTTATTACTCCCCCATATGTAAAGGATTTCAAGCAGTAATAGGAAATTTCTTTTCCAAACGATCCGTTGTCACACTCTTCTGGGCGGACAACTGAGGACATGTCTGAAACAATACGTTCATATTTTCTCGTTTGCTAAAGGCTTGTTCCGCAAAAAAATTATGCACATGATCAGAGTTTCCCTCTGAATAGTGTTGAATAGACGTTGATTGATAGTACGATGCGACACCTTGCTGATTATTCAGCAAGACATCTGTCGTTTTTATAGGGTTTTCTTAGAAAGAATTAAAAATAAACGGTTCATTGAAATTTGTAATTGAATAATGAAACATAGCAACAACAAATTTCAGTTGCTAAGTATACAAAAACGTTAGTTTTTCCTTCTGTTCAAAGCATGAAGGAAAAACAATAAAAGCGACTGATTCACAAAGAAACCTGAAAAATTCAACTAGATTACGGCTTCATTTCAATGCCACTATTCACGCCAAACTCAACTAAGGGGAGTCGGAGCAACACAGGCCGCCTTTCTCGCTTCAGCAGAATTGTCTGCTCCAGTTGCCAAAAGACGCTGGCTTGCCGCCTTACTCCACAGTCGCTGGCCAAGGCAGTAGACCTCTCATTAGGTATACTGGTCCGGGCTAGTTGTAGTAAGAGGTTTTATTAAAATAATATAAAGGAAGGAAAAGATTTCTGCTAGCCCCAGCATCTGACATTGATACGGAAGCACCTGAGCTGGGGCAGCGGAAATAAAGGACAGCAGACAGAATAGAGAAATGAAATGAAAGAGGTGAAGGGACAGGAGGAGACGATTTGACTCATGTTGAGCAGAAACGCGCGGCAGGCAAGCTCTCATCCCTGCTGCTGTCATCAAGAAAGAGAAAAAAAGTAAGCTTCAGGACATGCCTGCCCAGAAGCACGCATGACGAATTTTACTTATCTCGTGGCTATACGTGACGGCAACCAAAGTAGCATATTTTCCCCAGTAGGGATTTACTGAAAAGTGATACCAAAAATAAGCCGCCTCTTCTTGACGACAGAGTAATTCATCACGCATGCTCTCTTGCTTACTGACGCGCTTAAGGTAGGTACGGCGCCGGGATATTCGGGGTGAACTGGCGCCAAGAAGTAGAGGGGGGAGGGGGGTTCCGAAAAAGTGGGGTAGAAGGTGCATTTTGTACCGAGGCATCTCTAATCGGGAGGATAAAGGCAGCGGGGAATGCTGGAAACATGCTAAGGCAAGACGGTAGTGAAAAATTTTGCGCGTCATGTCGCGCATCTTTGGCGCCACGTTATTTACAATCGCGAGACGTCTATTTAAGAGTCAGCGGATGGGGTCTTACTCTGTTCGTGGCACTACCGATCCGGCTGCTTGAAATGAGCTATTTTGTGTGTGTGATGAAGTAGTCGCATATCAAGCTATGACAGGCTGTTGTGTTTCCGGGTGTTCTGCCAGCACTAGAAAAGGACAGCGGCTATTTCGCTTTCCTCGAGACAGTGCGCGCAGAAAAAAGTGGGAAACGCAGGTCAAACGAGACGGCTGGAAGCCAACAGACAACTCCAAAGTATGCTAGGTAAGGCATGCGAAACGCTTCCATTTCAGAACAATATTTACTGGGCCGGAGGCATAATGCACTACTGAAAAGTTGCACCTTAAAAAATGCCCTTAAAATTGTGTCAGTGAGCCAGGTTCTAAAAGATAAAAAAAAATCTGGCTACGAAATTGACGACAGTGATTATCTAGTTGACATTCTCTCTCCAGAAATACAGCATGCGCGGCAGTGCGAATCTGACGAAAATGAGGAAGTCATTGATGTCGATCTGCACCCAGTGTCTTCTATCGAGGGCAACATACTTTCTCATTTCGCAGGATTCTTAGGCCGATTTTGTCTACTGTGGAACATTGCTTGGTCTGCATGTGCATGCTGACCGCGGAAGAGCCAGTCAACTTCGAACTACTTAATGGAAATCGTTTATTAGGGACGGGAGAAAAGATATAAGGCAGTTAAGAAAAAATTGCTGATGGCCTAGCTCTGTTAGGCCAGGATATCCGTAGCGAAAACACGGAGACTTCTGCATCTGAAGAGTGCATTCACCAGATGCGCTTTTATTCATGCTTAAAGCTTGAGCCGTAGTGGAGGAGTGGTAGCATCTCCGCCTCAAACGCCGAAGGCCCTGATTCGATTCCAATCCTCTCCACAGGTTTTCCTTTTATTATTCAGTGAGTGTGCGGCGGGTTTCAGTGGCTCCCATAGATGCCGCCACAGAATACGCTAGTTAGCGGTTAAGCGCCGGCTCTGTTAAGGCGCATTTATACTGTGGCGTAATGAGCACTGCACGGCGACGTCACGTCGGCCAGAGTGAGACCCTCTATACTCCAACTGCGTTTGACCGCCGACGCGTTCGGTGGCTTCGGCGCGCTCTGACCGCACTGGTGGAGGCTTGGAGCACGTCTCTATTTCGCACCGAGTGCGGCAGACGCCGCCGGCCCGGCCAGACCGGTTCAGCTCCGCGGCGAGGTGTGCGGTGTGACCTCATGGGCCCCCTCGGAGCACCGCCTCAACGAAATCACAAGTTCGCGACAAATAAAGCTTTTGCTTTAAAAGAGATTTGGAACCTGCAGAGAGTGTGACTCCGCTCTTCTCCAACTCGTTTGTTTGCAGCTCAATTCGATAGCTTCGGCAGTTGGGCAGAGCTCTTCTATTCAAGCTATCGGCTAATTTAATTCATTCACAGTACACATCCAAACGTACATGCAAGTGGGCGAGAGAGCCCGCGCGAGTGGACCCCGTACCTCCAAAAACGCGCGAAACCCGTTGAAGCATCGTGCGTCGGTTTTACTTTCAAGCCGCCAACTTTAAACGCGAGCGCCGTTGAGCACCCATCCATTTTTTGTGGCAAGAAAATAATAACGTGGCCTTTCCAACGGTGAGAAACCTCCTCGCGACACCAGCCTCCGATGGGCGCGACGCGCTGACCTTGTCCTCGCCCCTCGTGACTTCCCGCACTGGGGTTAAGATATTTAATTAGCAATGGCTGCTCACTGAGGAAGGGGAAACGACCTGCCGGCGCCTAACCTAACCGTGCTCCCTCAAAAGCATCGCAAGCTCTGTGGGGCTGAGGTCGCTGAAATGTAGGCCGGAGTGTTTGCGAGAACTTCGTTGGCAGGTTCAGGAACGGCATCCATCGTAATGCTGGCAAGACGCCGGTGCAAACGTAAACGAAGCGACCCCCGATAGATGCCTTCAACGTGCGGTGGCGGTAGCTTTCATTTCCGCTGCTGCTAGATCACACCGCTAGCGCCAGGAATCCTGGAGTCTGCGTTTATGTCATTATGTCATGTTGCACGTCACTCTGTCCTGTGACGTCATAAGAGTTGCCTTGAGGTCATAAGAGTGCGTCGAGTTTGAATCGGAGGGCGGGAAAAACTTTTTCAACTTCGAATGCAAATTTCTTTGAAATAAATGCATCTTTCACTCCCAGACAGGCAGCAACAAAGCCATGAATTGCCAAACTATCAGATTTTGGTAGCGAAAAAAATTGATAGAGTTCTCCTCATTGTCCCTTTAAAAGTTGTGCAAACCTCCTGCCTCTGGTGCGAGGTCGTGGTTTGTAGGGTATCGGTCTTCCGCACGTACACGTTTTTATTCGCTGCTGCATAAAAAAAAAGATGAACTGCAGCCAAGGCTATGGCATGTTGCAAGTTGGTGCCGCCACGGTCGAAACGATTGCAGCGATCCTGGTATCGGCGGCAAACGCGGCTGAAGTTAAACCTAATAAAAGTAATATTTCTGGACCACAATAGATAATAAAAACACGCTTATGACTGGTTATAATTAAGTTCACAAGTATGAAAAATAAATTCTCAAAGAAATGACTTGCGAAGATGACACATCATGTCCGCGCCGCAAGCGCCGCCCTGAGCAGCGCAGCCGGTGAAGCTGCAGACGACCGCGCAGGCAGCACGGGCAAAAGTAAGAGAAACGAAACTTTACCCTATACGACGCTGGTGATGCGACGTGTGCATGGGAGCAGCGCAGAGTGGTACAGCACATCCGACATGAGTGGACGCTTCTTTAGTGTTACTGCCCACCTCAGGTATTTATGAATTCACTGTACATTATATCCGTCTGGGCGTAACAAGTTCACAAAACCGTTGCGTACTTCATGCCTTTATTTTGGTCACCATTGACTGTTGCCATTTGAAATTGACCATGGAATACAATGGATTTCGCCTGGTGCCGTTTACTGCAGCGGCCTTGCTTTTGCGAGATGCGTTTAAAAAGTATGTTTAGACTCATTAAAGCAAAAATAAGGGGCCGTGCTGCAGTTCTAGATGGCCCGACGCGACATTGCCTTTCTTAACCGTGGGACCGTTCGCTACTGTTTTGTTTGCTTACATTTGTGTGTGTGTGTGTGTGTGCGCATGTGCGTGTGTGTGTGCGCGTGTGCGTGTGCGTGTGTGTGTGTGCGCATGTGTGCGCGCGCGCGTGCGTGCGCGCGCGCTTCACTGTCTGGCTTAATCTCAAGTGTCTTGCTGTTACAGTTTGCTTTAGGTTTTATGGAATTTAGCGCTTGCATATATATTACGTGCGTGTTGTTCGTGCGTGTTTTCTACAGCTGCGATGTGAGCGTCGCATTATTGCGTAGGCCTCGCTAACACCAGTAGGTTGGGGCAGCGCGCTGAAAGCCCAAAGTGCGCCGTGAGCTGCATACAGAAAAGCCGTCAGAGTTGTTTTTTTAGATGCACAGGCAGCTTTGATATGCGATATTCGTGCTGAACACCCCAGTGTGCCTCGCGGAAGCGTTGCTCGAAACTATTGTGTACCGTTGTGCTGTCGCTCCAGACACCGGTTTTATGTGGTACAACCTGCCGCCTTCTCTAAGCATTATAAATTTCCCTCAGCCCTCCACCCCGGCCGTCCCTGACGTTTCTCGCTCTAGGAGCGCACGATCGACCATAGACTGGAGGGCACCGAACTCCCCACAGTATTTCTATCTCGTGACGCGTCTCTTATCTCGTTCCTTTCTGTCGTATCCGTTTTCGTGAAGATCCCAGAAACAGTTTCGCCTAGTTCGTTATGGCTTTTTTCGCGGTTTCGCGTCGCTTCCACCGGTTGGGGGAATGGGAGGCCGAGAGCGCCTTAGGGTTTTCATAAGCGAGGCAGCACCTTTTGCGCGGACCGCTTTTTTTTTACTTTTTCTGTACTCATCTTCGTTCTCGCCTTTTTTTTTTACATACGCAATGCAAAGCTAGTTTAAGAAAAATTACACCTGAGCATTAAAATGCCTGGTTTTGAGCCTCCTACAGTGCATTTGTTCTTTTTCAACAGGTGCTGACCCAAGGACACCCATCAGAGTGCCCACAACAGCACCATGGAACTTAACCTAGATGGTAAGTGCACAAAGAAAACACGAGAACTTTTTGCAAAATACTCATTTTTTCATTTGCATAAAAACTATGGACCGGTAGCCTTGATATTTTCGTGATGTATATCGAGAGGTCTGTCATAGTGCATCAATTTTACTTTAATGCAAAAAATTATTTCTTGATTCTCCCATTTGCATAACTTATACATATCATGAAAATGTAAACATTGTTCAGACAAAGCTGTGTAAATACTTAAGCTGTTTATTGTTTTCAGAACAAAGCATATAGTTATAGGCATACTTTCAGTCACTTTGTTCACAGTTTTTAAACTGCTGGTAATGCAACATATATAGAACACTCGAGATACCAGTTGTCTCGCAGCCACGTTTACATGAATGTGACCCGTCTCGACTTTCTAGCATATCAGTTGTGGGAAATACGCACCCATCCCCTGCAAACTGCACTTGATACCAGCTGCAGCTTGCCGTTCCACAGCCTACACTGGGCATGGCACCCCCAAGCTTGATGCGATGCATTGAAACGATGACGCAGCAGCCGAATGAGATACATGAGGAAATACAATGTGCTGCAGTCGCATTTTTGTAAACTTCGCTTATGTAGCCTAGTATGAACTAATACAAAAACCATTACTTTGCAACGGTTGTTGCTTTATGTCAATGTTTTATAAAATTTTGCAAGTTCTCTAATGAACTGCTTTCTTGCCACGTTTAATTTCTGTGGTTGTGAATTTGTGGTCCTTTGATGGAAAAATCTTCTGACCACTGCATGATAAACTTCACCTATGAATGCTCATTTCTGCCCGAGTATATTCATGACTTCAAACAAAACATGACATAGCACTGCACGGTACAGTTTCCCTGTGATTGCACCCTAACAGTAATTTGTATGGGATCTAGGCTGCTCTGTGAGGTTTACAAAAAGACATGTCTGTTTTCTTTAATATTTTTTTCAGGTGAACCTGGCCCAGTGGCATCAGTGGTGCCAGAGAGGCCAGCGTCGGACAGGCAACGGTGACATCTGCACCGGAAGCACCAAAAAGAAGGCAGAAGAGATGTACATGTGCATACACCACTCAAATCCTCAAGCGCATTGAGAAATTGCACTCTCAAAGCAACAGATACAAGAAAGTACTGGGCCGGATTAGAAAAAGGCATGAGAGAAGGCGAGTAACACATCATGAGGCTCTAAAAAAGCATGGGCCACATTTGCTACAAGATCTTTTTTTTTTCAGATGAGGCTCTGCTCTTTTCCAATATCCAAAAAGCGTTTTCATATTTGCTGCTGCACCCTCTGAGGAATGTCTGTATTATTAAAGGAATTAGATTCTGCCTTCGAGATTTCTAGATTCTGCCTTCGGACAAGAAATCACGTAGTGTGCCCAGTGCCCACATATCAAATTTTTGTAAGAATCTGGTTGAAAGGACGCCAAATCAGCCAGGTATGTTCTGTTCAGTAGGCTGAAGTCTGAAGTTTCTTTAGTTAATGTGCCACACAAGGCTACATGGGCACACCTCATTTGTCAGCAGAAGCACAGATACAAAGTCGAAGCAGATGCTCCCACCAGAAAGAAGCATAAATATACTGCTTATATTCATGAGTCATGACGCATTGTGTTACTAAATGATTAAAATATTTAGTTGTTTATTGCTGCCTACTGCTTATATGTTCTATCTTTGTTGAAGTATTTGTCATTTTCATAAGTGTTTTGTGTTTGATAAGTAAAGGGGGTTGTGGCTCTTCTCCAGAGCCACAACACCCTTCGGCTAAGCATCTTTCACACACAGTTCACCACAGTGAGTGACGTGGCTGCTATGCTAGTTTATAATTCTGCTCTGGTTGCACATATACCATCCTTGCTTTTGCTCTTCCTGTGTTAGTTCTTTTATGAAATGGAACTGTTGTGTGCCATGTTAGTCTGAGCATTGTTATGACCAGGGGTTTTGATTTTACTTATTACTGACGCATACTAACAGCTTACAAAAGGTACCAGGGAACACCATGTTATATGGCTTCTTTCTCCTCCTGTTCAACAAGCACATAGCCATACAGCCACTCAAGAAATGCCAGAATTCAATTAATAATGATTAGCTGTATGCTGAAATCAGTCTCTATAATCAGTTGTAGTGTGATTAGAGAAAAAATAAAGTAGTGAAACTTAATGTTGAGACATGCATGGCTTCAGCAGCTCAAAAAATCCAAAAGGTACTTGGAAGAACTCAAGGGTTTTGTGGTATATAATTTGCCATCCCCTGGTCATGACTGTTGCACTTTATTTTGCTGTTGGGGAAATTAGTAGTATCTGGAAAGCAGCACCAGCAAAAATAGGCTGGCTCAAGTGTTTGGCTCTGTAACAATTAAGAGGGCACACGTGTGAGATGTGACTTGGTTGACATGTATGCTAGTGTCGAAAACAGGCATTCTCAAATATGATAAAGTGCTACTTATACTGGCTGTTTTAAGAATTTCTTCTGCAAGTTGTAACATTGAGGGTTTTATGTCCCCAAGCAACACATGCACTAGGAGGGTCGTAGTACTAATGGCCGGCATGTTATACAGGACCCCTTAACATATGCGGACACTACATTACAAGGACCACCTGCAATTTACCATTTACTAAATGACCCGAAATTGTGGTAGACGCAATATAATGCCACACAGAGAATTAGCGGCTTCTTATACAGATTGCACATTATATTATTTCTGTATGAGCTATTCATACACATGCATATTTTGGGTTACCCTCCAGTGTCGCATCACTGCTAACTGAGTTAATGACCTCTGATTATTGTGTGCCAACCACGACCACAATTGTTCTGCGAATTTTCAAAAATTCATTTCTCGACTTGCCTTGGTCACATTTTCCTTCCCTTTGCGTCTACATTAAACAAGTAACCGAAATAGGGCGTGGCAGACGAGCCATGCCCTAAAGCGTGCAAGCCTGCAACTCATTAGCCAAGAGGTAAACATGCCCATTGTAAACAGAGTGAACTTTTCTTTGTGTCTTTACATGAAGCTGTATGTAGCACTGCAGCATATTATGTTGTCCTTGGTCTACTTATGCACTATGAATTCTTCTGCACAACTTAAAGGTTCAAACTTTTGGCTGGCTCACTTTGCATGTGCATACTCATTGCAACACATTGATCAAGGAATACTTAAGCACTGTGAATTCTTCTGCACAAGCTCAAGGTTGAAACTTTTGCCTGGCTCACTTTGTATGTGTACACTCATTGCCACACATTGATCAAGGAATACTTAAGCACTGTGAATTCTTCTGCACATGCTAAAGGTTCAAACTTTTGGCTGACTCACTGTGTATGAGTATACTCATTGCCACATATTTATCAAGGACTACTTATGCACTGTGAATTCTTCTGCACAAGTTAAAGGTTGAAAATTTTGGCTGGCTCACTTTGTGTATACTTATTGCCACACATTGTACAAGGACTACTTATGCACTGTGAATTCTTCTGCACAAGCTAAAGGTTCAAACTTTTGGCTGGCTCATTTTGTATGTGTATACTCATTGCCACACATTGATCAAGGACTACTTATGTGCTGTGAATTCTTCTGCACAAGTTAAAGGTTGAAACTTTTGGCTGGCTCACTTTGTATGTGTATACTCATTGCCACACATTGATCAAGGACTACTTATGCACTGTGAATTCTTCTGCACAAGTTAAAGGTTGAAACTTTTGGCTGGCTAACTTTGTATGTGTATACTCATTACCACACATTGATCAAGGACTACTTACGCACTGTGAATTCTCCTGCACAAGTTAAGGGTTGAAACTTGGCTGGCTCACTTTGTATGTGTATACTCATTGCCACACATTGTACAAGGACTACTTATGCACTGTGAATTTTTCTGCACAAGTTAAAGGTTCAAACTTTTGGCTGGCTCACTTTGTATGTGTACACTCATTGCCACACATTGATCAAGGACTACTTATGGACTGTGAATTCTTCTGCACAAGTTAAAGGTTGAAACTTTTGGCTGGCTCACTATGTGTGTGTATACTCATTGCCACACATTGATATATTTCAATAGATGTGATATGTTTTACTTCATTGCCATTTACCTGAGTCTGCACAAAGTTATTGTGTATGCACATATATTGATTGATGTAGCATTTCGTTATGTATACCATACTTTTTTTGATAGTACCGTACCTTTTTGCAGCATACTGGAATTTTCTGATACAAATTCTTTGGAGTGGCTGTCACTGATATTGCCATGCCACTGATGCCTAGAATCACCACTTTTGTACATCAATTGTGAATACTTATGTATTCTTTAATAAACTCGTTTACACTGAATTGTTTACGTTTTGCTTCTCGAGCGAACATCCTAAGCAGCTGCTATGCAGTCGCACCGCTCGCCACTATGTACCATGCCACTCCAACAGACGCGTCGAAATACACGCTGCACATAACGTAAGTACATAGGAAATCATGCAGCAAAGCAGCATGGGAGCAGCTAGTGACCAGTATTTACGAAGCTTGAATCCAGCTAGCGCCCGCCAGCACCACGAACGCGCGAGCAACCGGCCGCGACCAGCCGCCTGAACGCGCACCGCCATATTAGATTTTTCTGGATTGGCTTGGCTGATTTTGTCTCAGGGAGTTTTGAGCAATCCATGTGCTTACCGCCTCTCCCAGGCACCGCCACCGTCACATTCAAAAATCGTCCCCTTCGGCTCTACGGGAATGTCACACCCTTGCTGCGGCTTACTGCCAACGGTCATAGAGGCGACGAGGAATTTTGATTTCAAGCTTCTTTTCTGCCTCATGAGGCGCGTTTGACACTCTTGTGGGTTCCTTTCAGGTGTCGCTGTTTTTCCCACGTGCCATGGGAGGCCGTCCACAGACGAGTGCATACAAAGAAGACACCTTGTTGTTCTCCAGCAGCTATCTTCGGATCCAGCGCAGCATGCATTCGCTGCCTGACCAATTCGATGCATCGGTTTCATCCGTGCATACCTGCATTCACCCAGTCCGTCGTCTGCTGCCATGATGCAGTCGGCTGCTCCACGAAACCAGCACTGGCAGTCGCGGAAGTGTAGAATTTGCTGAACCAGGTCTTCGCGACATCTGCACTTGCTTGGAAAGAATGGCGTCGCGCAGAGAGCACTAGGCTGCATTTTCCCTACATAACCCACACGCATGAACAAAGGGAACTCATTAAAACATTAAGTTGGGCTAGTTGGTAATGGCTTAAAGGAATCATATTCTTAGCGGTAAGAAACAGACACAACACCAAGCTACACACACACAGGACACCCGCTAGACTTCAACTGTCTTTACTGGACACTTGTACGACATAAATATGTATCACTGAGCACACGCAGGTGCCTCGTCATCCGCATCATGTCTAACTACGCCCTCCCCTCTCCTGCAAGGCATACGGTTGCGCAGATAAACAATCTCTTTTTCTGCCAACGCCAGGGAGGGAGTACTTACACACATGTCGCCCGCTTCTTGAATACGAAAGGCTTCGATAATTTCCCTTTCTTTTTTGTCGGCTCCCACATGCATCATAGACGTACCGTCATATACTGGGATACAGCCTTTACAACTTCAGCAATGCTTCACCAATACAGCTCCATCGGCCTGTGACGAAACATCCCTTCTATGCTCTCTAATCCTGTCGTTGACACACCTTCCGGTCTGGCCTATATATACCTTGCCACAGGCAAGTGGAATGGTGTACACCACTCCCGTTCGGCAGGTTACAAACTTCAATTGTTGCTTTTTGCTGCAACACGGCTTCTTCGTTTCTGTGACTGCTGAACATAATCTTACCAGCTTTTCAGGGGCTGTCAACAGAACACCAACACCACACTTCTGGGCAACTTTTTTGAGGCGGTGGGATAGACTGTGGACGTACGGGATTGCGACCCGCCGCTTAAGCCTTTCTTCACCTGCCTTCACTTTGGCACCACCAAGCTCCCGTAGTAAAGCTTCGACCACCACATTAACCGATTCTAGAGGGTAGTCCGCCTTGTCCAAACGGTCAACCTGCTCTTGCAGACTAGCTTCCATGTTATGCGGGCACGACTTCTGCAGAGCCGCACGCAGGCTCTTCATCACAATGCCGCGCTTCACTACCTTCGAATGAGCCGAAGCATAATTTAAAACCTGTTTTTTGGATCTCGGCTTATATGCCCAGCACGTACGCTCACCCGTGATGCATAGGGACACTTCTAGAAACTGGATAGTGCCATTCACTGGAAGTTCAATAGTGAACCTAAGCCCATCTTCACATCTGTGAAAAAGCTAAGCCCATCTTCACATCTGTGAAAAACATCTAAAATACCAGATACAGAAGAGGCACTTTCCTGGAGGCTATTCAACTTTACAATCACCAGATAATCGTCTACATATCTGAAACATTTCACAACACTCTTATCTAAACCCTTAGCAATGCGCTTGTCACAATGGGCTAAGAATATATCACTAAGCATAGGCGCTGCTAAACAAGACCCGATACATATTCCATCCTTCTGAATAAAATAGTCATCTCTGAAACACATCACAGTTGCTTTCAAATAAAAGGATAGCAATTACAAAAAACTGTTAACTGACAAAACACAAGCGTTCTGGAAGTCTACCGCGCCCCTGTTTTCTATGAGGTCATGAGGTGCGAAAGAGGCTATATGTAAGAACTTCGATCCATTCGAAAAGAGAGTTGCGAAATTAAAGAAAGAAGGCTTGGTTTTATGTGAGGAGCTAAACTTGGTTGCGCTGAAAAAACAGGTGGACAGGGCTGAGGAGAATAGGTTATGAATCTTTTTTTCAGTTAAAACACATATGCAAGGACTGCCCTTTCGAGCCAATGTTTCTGAGCAGGGATCCTGGCAAGGGTTGCTTTCAAGGTTCATGCAAAAACAACTTAAGCTTCTAACAGTAGTTGATCCATTTAGGGTCAGGAATGCGATGGAAGTGGTTGATTACCTAAAAGAGCAGCACGAAACACCATGTGGTAACTTTGCATTCTCTATTGACGTAGTAGATTTCTTCTACAGCATTCCGCAGCCACAACTAATTGATGCTGTCCGTGACCTCATAGAAAACGGGGGCGCGGTACTAGACTTCCAGAACACTTGTGGTTTGTCAGTTAAGTTTTTTGGAATTGCTATCCTTTTATTTGAAAGCAACTGTGGTGTGTTTCAGAGATGACTATTTTATTCAGAAGGATGGAATATGTATCGGGTCTTGTTTAGCGCCTATGCTTAGTGATATATTCTTAGCCCATTGTGACAAGCCATTGCTAAGGGTTTAGATAAGAGTGTTGTGAAATGTTTCAGATATGTAGACGATTATCTGGTGATTGTAAAGTTGAATAGCCTCCAGGAAAGTGCCTCTTCTGTATCTGGTATTTTAGATGTTTTTCACTGATGTGAAGATGGGCTTAGGTTCACTCATGAACTTCCAGTGAATGGCACTATCCAGTTTCTAGAAGTGTCCCTATGCATCACGGGTGAGCGTACGTGCTGGGCATATAAGCCGAGATCCAAAAAACAGGTTTTAAATTATGCTTCGGCTCATTCGAAGGTAGTGAAGCGCGGCATTGTGATGAACAGCCTGCGTGCGGCTCTGCAGAAGTCGTGCCCGCATAACATGGAAGCTAGTCTGCAAGAGCAGGTTGACCGTTTGGACAAGGCGGACTACCCTCTAGAATCGGTTAATGCGGTGGTCGAAGCTTTACTACGGGAGCTAGGTGGTGCCAAAGTGAAGGCAGGTGAAGAAAGGCTTAAGCGGTGGGTCGCAATCCCGTACGTCCACAGTCTATCCCACCGCCTCAAAAAAGTTGCCCAGAAGTGTGGTGTTGGTGTTCTGTTGACAGCCCCTGAAAAGCTGGTAAGATTATGTTCAGCAGTCACAGAAACGAAGAGGCCGTGTTGCAGCAAAAAGCACCAATTGAAGTTTGTAACCTGCCGAACGGGAGTGGTGTACACCATTCCACTTGCCTGTGGCAAGGTTTATACAGGCCAGACCGGAACGTGTGTCAACGACAGGATTAGAGAGCATAGAAGGGATGTTTCGTCACAGGCCGGTGGAGCTGATTTGGTGAAGCTTTGCAGAAGTTGTAAAGGCTGTATCCCAGTATATGACGCTACGTCTGTGATGCATGTGGGAGCCGACAAAAAAGAAAGGGAAATTATCGAAGCCTTTCGTATTCAAGAAGCGGGCGACATATGTGTAAGCACTCCCTCCCTGGCGTTGGCAGAAAAAGAGATTGTTTATCTGCGCAACCGTATGCCTTGCAGGAGAGGGGAGGGCGTAGTTAGACATGATGCGGATGACGAGGCACCTGCGTGTGCTCATTGATACATATTTATGTCGTACAAGTGTCCAGTAAAGACAGTTGAAGTCTAGCGGGTGTCCTGTGTGTGTGTAGCTTGGTGTTGTGTCTGTTTCTTACCGCTAAGAATATGATTCCTTAAAAGGGAACTCATACGTGGATGTAGCATCGGACAGGCCATTAGCTCATCCTGACTCGCGATCGGCCCTAGTTACCAGCACAGTTCGAGATGATGGACGTCTTATATCGCACCCCACAGCTCAGCAACGTGGCTTGGCTACTCTGTGATATGTTCGTAATACCCGACACATGCATTCGTTACCGTTCCATTCTGTCCATTTTGAGGGAAAAAAAGTGACCTGCAGACGGAATGAACTCTGTGTCATGGCAGCCTTAACCCGCATAAGCATAAAGTTACACTCTGCGCAGATTCTTGACAAGCAATATATATACTGCGACTTCTACTGTGGTTCCTTCCGACTTCATGCGGCTGTGCTATACAGTGTGTGTGTGTGTGTGTGTGTGTGTGTGTGTGTGTGTGTGTGTGTGTGTGTGTGTGTGTGTGTGTGTGTGTGTGTGTGTGTGTGTGTGTGTGTGTGTGAGAGAGAGAGAGAGAGAGAGGGAATTAGAACGAAAAGCGCTTGCTATCAGCCAACATTTCTATTACCGATTGCCAGATGCCCAAAACTTCACACATTCAAGAGCTGTTTAATTCACGCGCATGCATTTTTTCATGATCAAAGGAGCGCTTTTTTTTCTTTTTTTTCGATTCTCCAGTTCACCTGAACTCTGCAGAAAGAAAACAAATATCAAGCTTGACAAATCGCACATTTTGTCCTGATGTTTCTTCAGTAACTAGGAGAAATCTTCAAAGCTGCTAAATACTGTTACACGACTTAAATGTCCACCAATCCATATTGACGACCTCAATCTGCGCTTATCGCTTAGAAATGGCGCGCCACCTTCGATATTTCTTTTACAGGCACATATTATAACGCACGCTGCGTTCAGAAACGCTGCAAAAATGCTGTACTTCACAAGGCAGGGAACCAGGGGCGGATTAATGGGTCACTCTTGGAGGGGAAGCGGGGGCGGCCCAATTCAGGCTATGTATATCTTCATTTTTTCGCAAAAAAGAAAAAAATTGAGTAGAGCATGGTTTTCGGATCTGAAATTTCTGTAAAAACTGACAGGCATGGTGGCCTCAGCGAACCCGGGAAGCATCTGTCAGACCATAATGGAGACAAGTTTTGCAGCATGAATAAAACGCACACAGTAGACAAGGAACAAACAAGACAGGACTGTGCTGCACTTCCAACTGATTTTATTTGAAAAAGCTCGACGTTTAAATGCATTCAGTTATCATGAGGTGAAACCTAATCACAATCATGCAAAAAAGATTGTGATTAGGTTTCACCTCATGATAACTGAATGTATTTAAACGTCGAGCTTTTTCAAATAAAATCAGTTGGAAGTGCAGCACAGTCCTGTCTTGTTTGTTCCTTGTCTTCTGTGTGCGTTTTATTCATGCTGCGAAACTTGTCTCCATTATGAACTGCAACTAACTAGCCCAAACCACCGTGTTGCATCTCTCAGACATACTGCACCTCCGGATACGCCGCTTCATCAGAGCAAGACAGAGCCGCTGATCACACGTACGCCGTGGGAAGCCCCGACATCGACCAAGCCAGCTGCTTGTTGTTTATTTTACTTCTGATTCTGTTCAAAAGTGGCTTTCATCTGTCATATTTTGCGAGCTTTAATGTTATTTGACGAGCCATAAACTGCAGCCCCGTAATTTAGCGTACACCGCGAGGGCATTGTCGTTTGATTGGGCTACATTTTAGCACTGCCCCATTACACTCCGAGAAAAAAAAAAGTTTTTTTCACTGCAGTATCGTCAGAACAAGCTATGGCCGGGCTTCAACCTGAGCGTATAAAAAAAAAAGCGCCACTTTTACGCTTTTCACTAGGTTGCAAACGTTTAAGGCAGGCATTTAGGACACTACGATAACAAGTCAGGAAAATTGTACCGAGAGTGTATATTTTCATGGCAAATATATTGCAACGTTCACGTAGTCCAGGCTCTATTAGGCCGTGAAAAACCATGGTGGGTGCATAAGTACTATAGTGAACTAGAATACTTTCTAGTGGCGCGACCGGTGGCTGCTGGGGCCAGCTCGGCTGAAGCGAGTTGACACTGACGGCCGCCAGGGGCGCTGCTGCGCCTTTTCCTAGCCTCCGGCGCGCGCGTTGGCAGCACATGGCAATGCGGTGTGTGATTTAGCTCGCTTCGCGCGCGCGCTGTCACGCAGTTAATTTTACTTTAGCGTTCGTATCTTGCTGTTAAGTAGGGATAGCAGTGAGCAGGAACTATGTAGCATCAGTGTCAGGGAATTTAACGAAGTTATGGCGAAAATAAGAACTGATTCCCACTGTTTTGCGCCAGGCTGCCGCACCGGCTACCCGGGCGCGCCTAAAGCATCGTTGTTTGCCGCACCAAGAGACTACGAGTTGCGAGGGAAGTGGGAGCGGAACATGCGAAGGGACGACAAGAGCCTCACGGAACTATCAGCAGTGTGTGAGCACCATTTTGAAGCCCACCTCATATTGCGCGACTACGTTCACGTAATCGACGGCGTTGAAGTGCGTATACCCAGAGGCAAGCCGTCGTTAGCTCCCGGTGCCATTCCGACGCTGCTGCCTAGGTGTCCAGCCTACCTCTCTGTTAAAACCCCTAAACAGAGGACTGAAAGGAAAAGATCTGCTTTACCCTTCAAGCAAGTTGTTTAAATTTGTGGCTGACCTCGAAGAGTCATTCACAACCTGCTTTAGCCTTTCAGAGCTGCACTCTGAAAGTGTGCTTGATGTTTTGGACCTTGCTAAGCAAAAGCAGCAAACTGAGCTTGGATGCCCTGAGCACGCTCATACCATAGCTTCAGAAATAACTGCATTTTACCTAACTACTCGTCTGCATTTTTTCACGAAGAGCATTAATCGAGCCAGCGACAGCAAGCGGCAGGCGTCAAATCACCTTAAATTGAGTAGGTGCTGAACAAGGCAATGGCAGGGAAGTTGTGGATTTTTGCAAACAAGATTTTTTTCTGGTCATTTCTGCACTGAAGTCAGTTGTAAATAAAAGCTTCATATGGTGTTCATGTGTACATAGCTGTGACATCAATTTTATAATTATTACTACATCAAAAACAACACCAAAACTCACATCATAGCGGTAAATCGATCATATTTACAAGACCGTTGACTTCTCTGAGCCATATATGAGCTCAAAATGCCGCATAAAATTTAGCTTAAACGGTTTACTTCTGAAAGTTTGAGGACAATAAATGGCTGTGAGTACACACACTAAATGGCATTGCTTTCGGGTCTTGATCTTCAAACCACAGCAAGGGTCGCGCAAATAATTTGCTCTGTATGTCATGCTGACCGCTTGTCATTCTGCGATGGTGTTTTGCGCCAAAAAATCACTCTGCAAGTCGGAGTTTAGCAGACGACGCGACAGTAGGAATGTTGTATCCTTGCTTAGGTACGTGGTTTTCGGACGCGTTTCAATAATTAACAAGCCTAGTCACTGTAACTGACAGGCGGAGAACAGCAGGAAGTAATAAATGAGCGATTCTTATTAGTAAATGAGATGAAAAACGCAAGATGACAGACGACCTTTTCAAAACTACGCGAATTCCTGTGCCTATGAAAAGTTGCGGTGGCGCCATCTCATGGCGTCTGTTAGAAAACGGCTCGCCTGCGCCTCGCCGCTCGCGCCACTAGAGAGTATTCTAGTACACTATAATAAGTACACACGCAGCTGTACGACGTCTCATTTTCTTTTTTGCCTGGCACTAAGAAGGCCTGCGAGCAATAACAATCAATTAAGCTTATTAGTTTCTCTGGGTACTGCGTACATGGTACGACTGTCAGGTTGGGAGAAAACATTACACGAATAATAATCCGGAACGAGAAAGAAAGAGGAAAGCGAAAATCATTTCTTTTTCTCTTTCCCGGCCTCGGTGACATTTAGTGCGTGCGTTGTTATTAAACGAGAGAACAAAACGCTGCTTGTACAGCTTCGTCGTTACTAAATACAAGACACACTACTTTTTTCTGACATGCCACCTCTTCGAGGTGAAAGATGGTACAAAACTTACCATACTCGGCGGGCTGTTATTTCCAGAAAAGTGAAAGCGGTGCGGCGCGAAGTCCCGAAGCATGCAGTCATGTGCACATGTATAGACTTGTACGACGTCTCGTGCTATCGCCAACAAGGTTCCTAGGGCCACAATCACATGTAATAACACTGACACAGCCATGTCACGCTGCGCCTGCAAATCGCACATGAAGACGGACCGCTTCGGCTTTGAAAGCGACGCTTCCTGAGCGCTCCTGTCGAAGTAAGCACTGTGAGTCGCAGTATCGTGCAAAACTGACTGGAAATGCACCATCCAAGTATGGCTGAGCATTTGCTAAGAGCCAGGCGACGAATACAGCCGTCGTTCGAGGTTGAAGTCATATACACTACGGCGTGGTCAACAAATCTGCGGAAAATTCCCCGTAGGGAACAACAAGCTTCTCGATCTAAGCGCGTATTGTGCCTACGCAGAGAAACCTCTTTTTTTTTCTTTCACAGAAAATAGCGAGACGGCATGAAGGAGAATGTGTATGCGTTTAATTCGACTTTCAAACGAATCACGGTGGCTTAACAAAAGTTACGGGTGCTGGAGAAACACGTGAGGGTTTAGGGACACCGGGTGACTCGCTTAGGTAGATTGCGGCGCTAAAAGGGGAAACAAGGCGCCAGTCAGCTCTGGAGCTAGAAAACACCAGTTGCTGCGCATTCTCTTGTAAAGCTATGACCGGTGCGATGCACGGAAGGCACGTAATGGTCCTCATAGCCTCTCGGTTCACGGCTTCAAGGCGATCCTATTGGGCTCTTGAAAGATGTTGAAACTGGGCTTGATAGTGGCTACAGAACTGCCCTCACCAATTGCGGTGAAACGAACGAGCCTGCGCCTCCCGTTTTAGGAGCAATTCTTGTAATCAAACACAAAGTCTCAGTAGCTTACCTTTTTCCTGAGAAAGCCATGCAGTCGCTGATCCCGATAGGTGAATCATTAAGCCAAGCATTTTTACACTCGGACTTTCCTGTAGTGGTTGGCGACCGACGTATGTTTGTTTATGCACGGAAAGCTGAAGTCCGATGGATTATGCGTTATTAGAGGTAACATCCAAGGCAGATTGAAGGGCAGCCTCCGGAGTACGCAGACCTTGGTGAGTACTCCGCACCGTGATGTCTTCAGCGTACAGCAGAAATTTTGTCACGGATGTCATATAAGCGCCAAGCCGGCGGGATGAGCGCAATATTAAATAACGTCGGCGACAATACTGATCCCTGGGGTACGCCGCAGAGAGGCACAAATGATGCGACGGCTTCGCCGCTGAGGCATATTGCAAACTGTCTGCCTTTCAAAAATGCTAAACGTAAAAGCGCAACAAGCAAGGCCATAGAATAAGACAGACAACACGAGCGCTCACTTCCAACTGATTTTATTACATGCAAGAAACAGAATTTTATACTCTCGATAATGCCTGCAAGGCATTACCACAGAGCGGTGAAAAATAGATAACAGTCACCGGGCGTCACACTTGAACGATAAAAGATAGGACATCTCTTTTTGTGAGAGCAGAATTTACAGAGCACTTGCGCAGTCATCGCCAGCTCTACGCTATTTCCAACGCCTCAACAATTTCGCGCGTAATTTGACATTTGTTCCCGTAAAAGACTTTGCACTTGTGAAAAAGAGGGCGACAACCCTCTTTTCCTTTGCTTTTGCATTTTAGACATTGAATACTCATGCTCATGTGCCCCCCTTTATTATTGACCACAACATAGCCATGCTCACCCAATCACTCAATTAGGGATCTGCCCGTTTGGCCTATATAATATTTACCACAGGATAACGGCACTTTGTAAACAACACCTTTCGTGCATCTCGCGAACGGCTTTTGATGCATGCCTGATCGTGCAACTAGTTTTTCCTGGGTTTTCTGAAGTGCTAAGTTTACATAATGAACTCAGCTTATTTGGGGCACAGAACAACATGTCAACGTTTACCCTGTTGCCAATTTTTTTAAGACTGTGCGAGAGCTTATGTTTATAAGGAAATGACTGCAAATTTCTTATCGGCCTTTGTCTTTTACGGCTTTTCCGGAGACTTGGCTTCCCATTTTTTCTTGTTTTTGTTAAGTCCTTCCGCCACAGAAACCAACATGTGCAACGGATAACCCACGTCTTGCAACTTGTCGGACTGCAGGAAAAGGCCTTCTCCAATTGCGTGTTCGCATGACTTCTTTATGCAGTTGACAAACCCTAAACAAGCTATGTTTTTTTGTATGAGCTTTGAATGGGCGGAACTGAAAGGTAAGGGCATTTTTCCATCTCTGGGATGATAAATCCAGCAAGTGTGGTCTTCTAAAAAAGTTGACTTGATATCGAGAAAGCGCATGCTACCGTTCTCGGGAAGTTCATGCGTGACGACAAGAGGAGTTAAGCTATGCTTAAAATGATCTAAAACGCTTCCTACCGCTTCGTTGAGGGCGACTGCAATGGTGTCTAAAAAGATTAAAAAATCATCCGCAAAACGAAAAACTTAACACCCCTACGTCTTCAAGGCAGGCAAAAAGCCTTCTGTCACGTTCAGCTGAAAATAGGTCACTTAACAAAGGAGCAACGCTGGACCCTATACATATTCCTTGTTTCTGCAAAAACAGGCCATCACCCCACATTACAAAAGTGAAATTAAGGTAGGTACTTAAGAGCTCTAAAAATTCCCGAACACTCACTCCCACTGAATTCTGGAAAGCGATGGGGCCAGCGTTCTCAATACATCTTTCAACGCACTGCAGCAATCCGTTTTGCGGAAACGAGTAGTAAAGGTCTTTTACATCGATTGAGAAGGCAACCATGTTCTTTCCTTCACTTTGCTTTAGAAAATCATTTACACTTGGTTGGTTGGTAACAACTTTATTCAAAAGTCCTGCAGAGCTTTCGCCGACGGGGCCTTAGGTCTCCCACGTGAGGACGTCGAGGTGTTGCCTCGCCGTCGCCTCGCGGGCCTGCTGGATGGCCCAGAGTTGGTCACCGAGACTGGGGCTGCGCAAGGCAGCGGCCCACCGCGGCGAGAGGGTTCCGGAGTTAGCACCGTCAGGGTTTGTGCTACAGTCCCAGAGCATGTGGGGTAAAGTTGCTATAGCAGTGTGGCAGACCTTGCATATATTCGTCGGGTATGTTCCGAGGTAGAGTCTGTGGTATTGTGCCAGGTTGGGGTACGTGATCTCGAGCATCTGCAGTTGTCTGAGGGCCACCGCGTGCGCCCTGTCCAGCTTGTCGTTAGGCGGAGGCAAGATTCGGCGGGCCAGGCAGAGGGCCTTGGTATTTTCGTTGTATGTGGTCAAACAGTCTTTGGTGCTGTCCCATGGACGACGGTCGCCGGCGCGGTTCGCGAGCTCGCGCGCCTTGGCGCGTGCCGTCTCGTTTCGGTTGTGATATGTGTTCGATACTGCTCTCATGTGCGCCGGGAGCCACTGGATTCTGGTTTGAAAAGCTTCCTCCCAGTGGACTTTTCGATTGCTCGCTGTCTGTGAGATCCATCCTTTGGCGTAGTTTTTGACCGTTTGTCGCGAGTCGCAGAGAACTGTGGTGCACGTCGGATCCGTGAGGGCGAGGGCCACCGCCGCTTCCTGCGCTTCTGCGCGCTCGCACGCTACACTTGCGGTTATACGCGTTTCGCCACTCGAATCGACGACAGCAACCGCGAATCGCGAGCGTTCTGCGTATTCCGCGGCGTCAACATACCTTGTCCCTGTTTCGTCTCCGTGGCTGTGTAGGAGAGCTCTGGCCCTGGCCACTCTTCTTCCCCGGTTGTGTTCTGGGTGGACGTTCCGTGGAATCGGGTCGACTCTTAGGGTTTGTCTGATCGCGTCCGGAACAGCGACTTTCTGGCCTTGTTGTGCATGGTAACGGATGCCGACACTTTCCATGATCTGGCGTCCTGCTCTCGTGCCCGCTAATCTTTCTAGTTGTGAAGTGCGCTGCGCCTCGGCGATTTCGGTAAGCGTGTTGTGAAGCCCGAGCTGAAGCAAGCGTTCCGTGCTGGTGGACTCGGGTAGACCCAGTCAATTACACTTCCGGAATTTTTTATCATGAAAGGATCATCAACCACTAGCTTTTTTACACTTTTCTGTAGGAAGTCAGAGACTGATTTTTGCCAAGTGCGCGCCTCCGAAACGATAATTCTTAAGGGACATTCCATTTTGTGTGTTTTAGCGGAAAGAACATTTTAAGACTTAGACCACTGGCCTTTTCTACAGACCTAGCTAAGCGGGTGAGATTCAAGGAGATACACAACTTTTTTGCTTTCAATCTTTCTTTTGACAGATTTACACCTTGTTGCCTATCAAACACTTTCTCGACAGTACGACGGACTTTTTCATGAAAAACGCTCTCTGCCCCAAATAAGCTGAGTTCATTATGTAAGCTTAGCACTTCAGAGAACCCAGGAAAAACTGGTTGCACGATCATAATGCAAAAAAAAGACGAACTGCGCAACAAGAACACGGACGAAAGGGAGGCAGACACACACTAACGCAGACTTACAACTTTACTAAAGGAAGGAATACAAGGCAAATATATATAGCGATCCCAACGCACTTCAAATCTGATCAATATGGCACGTGACAATCTGCCCAGGCGATAAACAGACCACACAAGAACCAACGCTTACAAGATAATCTTATACCGGGCCGGCCCTTTCTATGAAAACAAAAAGCAAAGGAACGCTTAGCGACAGTGCACTCTTGAGAATTACGCGTTCTCCAAAGTAAGAAAATTCAAAACAAAACCACACCACTGTAGCCATCTGATACCACTGAAGCTCGAACCGCTTACAAGCGCAGGTGCTGACACCAAAACCAAGAGACGAAGCACAGCCCCTTTTGAAAGCAAACAAAACGGGAAACAAGAACAACCACATCGGTTATCGTCAAAATCAAAAAAACAGTGAAAAAAGGCACCAGGTCAAAAGGGTAAAAACACCATGAATCAGCTCAAGAAGCTACGTCACAAAAACAGTGAAAATAGGCACCGAGTCATTTAAAAAACAAAAAGATGAAAGACGGGACAACAGTTTAAGACAACAACGGTTTTAAAAAAGGGGGAGGGGTGAATGAAATCCGAAGCGTAGGAAAACATCTCAAACCATGACAGAACCGAAACAAAACTGAGATCGCTAATCAAATGAACAACGAAAGCATCAAACGCAATCAGGAGGCACTGCTCAATCACCAGGGCACAAACAGGCCACTAGGCTACACATGCCCCCGCAAAAACGAAAATTCTTTGGATGATAAGGAAATGGAAGCCTTGCTAACACAGTTGTCCGTGGTGCCGATGTAAAAAGTTTCGATGACGAGACGCTCCCATTTGTCATTCAATCTGGCCAGAAATTCCGTCTTTTCGAACCATGGTACACAGTCCCGTTGCTTCATTTTTGTGCAGTCCGCACAATGCTTAGCCAAAAACCCTCCATCGTTGTTTGCCACGCTCAACCGGTGCTCTCTTGCTCTTTCATTAAAGCATCTGCCGGTTTGGCCTATGTAGACTTTTCCGCAACTAAGGGGAATGCGGTAAACAACGCCGGAAACGCAATCTTTGAACTTCCTTAGATGTTTGATTTTGCAAGGGGTCTTCTTAGTGTTCTTCATCATAACGCACACCTTGGACAGTCTGCATGGAGCCGAGAAGACAACGTTGACGCCTCCTTTTCTCGCCACTTTCTTGATGTTGTGCGAGAATTTGTGGATGTATGGAATGACATGGGCCTTCTTTTGCTCGGCGTCTACTTTGTCTTTGCGTTCTCTCTTAATTTTTTGAAGCACATTTTCACACACACTCGAAATGACGTGCGGAGGGTATCCAGCTGCTTGCAAACGCTGAAGCTGGTACTGGAAGCTCTCTTGGACTTTGTGGTCACAGGACTTTTTCAGGGCCGACTCAACACATAGGGAAATGATGCCTCGCTTGACCAACTTCGAATGGGCACTAGTGTAGGGAAGCAAAGCCTTTTTTGACCTGGGTTTGAAGGACCAGCACAAACGCTGTTTGTCAAAGTGCAGATCTAAATCCAGGAACTGAAGATGACCATCAAGCGGTAGCTCACTGGTAAACCGGAGCCCGAAAGATTCAGATGAAAATGCCGAGAGGATCTTTGAGGCCAAATCCTGAAGATTGCCGTCCCCCGGTGGGGTCAGGAAGATTAGGTAGTCATCGACGTACCTGCACACGCGGGTGACAGCCATCCCTCGCAGCTTTTCTTGAAGACGTCGGTCAAAGGATGACAGAAAAATGTCGCTTAAGGCTGGAGCTATGCTCGAACCTATACAAATGCCTGCTTTTTGAATATGATAACTCTCATTGAAGTGGATGACGGAAGACTTTAGATAGAATTCTATAAGTTCCAAGAAGTTGCCAGTGTTGAGGCCAACTGAGTTCCGGAACTTCGTCTCTCCGTGAAGCTCCACGCATTCTCTGATGGCAGCGAACAGTCCTTCGTGCGGAATGGAATAATACATGTCCTCGATGTCGACGGAAAAAGCCGTCGTGGAAGTTGGTAGCCCTTTTCCCATCAGCTCAACGACTTCTTTGGAGCTTCTAACGAGGAACGGGTCATTGCCTAATAACACATTCAAATGTATCTGCAGGAAGTTCCCAAGCTTCCTCTGCCAGCAGTTCCTGTCCGACACGATTAGTCGAAAGGGGCAATCAATTTTATGCGTTTTTCCAGTGAAAAACACTTCAAGGGTTCCGGCATCCTCGTTTTTCACGGCCTTCATCAAATGCTCTAACTTCAAATCCTTTAAAAGTCTCACGGCTTCTCGCTTTCTTTTCTTCGGATCGTGCTTGACTGGCGTGAAGTTCTTTGTAACGGCATCCATCGCCTTGCTCTGGAACAAGCCTTGCGGTAAGACTACAAAACCCCCTTCCTTGTCCGACTGGATGACCGTTAAGCCATTTTCTTTAAGAAAATTGACGACCTTCTTGACAGGTGGCTTAGAAGATGTCCTGTTACTCGCATGGCGGTAGGCGCACTCCACACCCTCTCCGATGATTCTCTCCTTTTCTTGTTCGGTCACTCTCTCGCCGATACCGTGGACTAACCCGAGAAGGCTTGGCCTGGAGCATGGTGGTTCGAAGCAGTACTTGGGGCCTTTGTCCAGGATGGTCTCGATATCCTTTGGGATGCTGGCTCCTCCTAAAACTGTGACCGAGCTTGACGTATCTGCCGGACGAGGAGTGGCGGTCAGCTTCAACATAACCTGCCTCCACAGGAATTCTGTGGACCGTGCTGCCATTTTGAGGTTTTCAAAGTACCGCACGGACAGCGTCGGGGGATCGCTTTCTTCTTCAAGAAGAAACTTCATCCAGTCTCGCAAGAGCCGCACTTGTCGCCAAGCTTCAGACTTCATGAGCTTGCAAATCCTCCTGGCATGTGCCCACGACGGACCGATGTAACCAACTAGCCCGACAAACAGCGTTTGTGCTGGTCCTTCAAACCCAGGTCAAAAAAGGCTTTGCTTCCCTACACTAGTGCCCATTCGAAGTTGGTCAAGCGAGGCATCATTTCCCTATGTGTTGAGTCGGCCCTGAAAAAGTCCTGTGACCACAAAGTCCAAGAGAGCTTCCAGTACCAGCTTCAGCGTTTGCAAGCAGCTGGATACCCTCCGCACGTCATTTCGAGTGTGTGTGAAAATGTGCTTCAAAAAATTAAGAGAGAACGCAAAGACAAAGTAGACGCCGAGCAAAAGAAGGCCCATGTCATTCCATACATCCACAAATTCTCGCACAACATCAAGAAAGTGGCGAGAAAAGGAGGCGTCAACGTTGTCTTCTCGGCTCCATGCAGACTGTCCAAGGTGTGCGTTATGATGAAGAACACTAAGAAGACCCCTTGCAAAATCAAACATCTAAGGAAGTTCAAAGATTGCGTTTCCGGCGTTGTTTACCGCATTCCCCTTAGTTGCGGAAAAGTCTACATAGGCCAAACCGGCAGATGCTTTAATGAAAGAGCAAGGGAGCACCGGTTGAGCGTGGCAAACAACGATGGAGGGTTTTTGGCTAAGCATTGTGCGGACTGCACAAAAATGAAGCAACGGGACTGTGTACCATGGTTCGAAAAGACGGAATTTCTGGCCAGATTGAATGACAAATGGGAACGTCTCGTCGTCGAAACTTTTTACATCGGCACCACGGACAACTGTGTTAGCAAGGCTTCCATTTCCTTATCATCCAAAGAATTTTCGTTTTTGCGGGGGCATGTGTAGCCTAGTGGCCTGTTTGTGCCCTGGTGATTGAGCAGTGCCTCCTGATTGCGTTTGATGCTTTCGTTGTTCATTTGATTAGCGATCTCAGTTTTGTTTCGGTTCTGTCATGGTTTGAGATGTTTTCCTACGCTTCGGATTTCATTCACCCCTCCCCCTTTTTTAAAACCGTTGTTGTCTTAAACTGTTGTCCCGTCTTTCATCTTTTTGTTTTTTAAATGACTCGGTGCCTATTTTCACTGTTTTTGTGACGTAGCTTCTTGAGCTGATTCATGGTGTTTTTACCCTTTTGACCTGGTGCCTTTTTTCACTGTTTTTTTGATTTTGACGATAACCGATGTGGTTGTTCTTGTCTCCCGTTTTGTTTGCTTTCAAAAGGGGCTGTGCTTCGTCTCTTGGTTTTGGTGTCAGCACCTGCGCTTGTAAGCGGTTCGAGCTTCAGTGGTATCAGATGGCTACAGTGGTGTGGTTTTGTTTTGAATTTTCTTACTTTGGAGAACGCGTAATTCTCAAGAGTGCACTGTCGCTAAGCGTTCCTTTGCTTTTTGTTTTCATAGAAAGGGCCGGCCCGGTATAAGATTATCTTGTAAGCGTTGGTTCTTGTGTGGTCTGTTTATCGCCTGGGCAGATTGTCACGTGCCATATTGATCAGATTTGAAGTGCGTTGGGATCGCTATATATATTTGCCTTGTATTCCTTCCTTTAGTAAAGTTGTAAGTCTGCGTTAGTGTGTGTCTGCCTCCCTTTCGTCCGTGTTCTTGTTGCGCAGTTCGTCTTTTTTTTTGCATTATGATCGTGCAACCAGTTTTTCCTGGGTTCTCTGAAGTGCTAAGCTTACATAATGAACTCAGCTTATTTGGGGCAGAGAGCGTTTTTCATGAAAAAGTCCGTCGTACTGTCGAGAAAGTGTTTGATAGGCAACAAGGTGTAAATCTGTCAAAAGAAAGATTGAAAGCAAAAAAGTTGTGTATCTCCTTGAATCTCACCCGCTTAGCTAGGTCTGTAGAAAAGGCCAGTGGTCTAAGTCTTAAAATGTTCTTTCCGCTAAAACACACAAAATGGAATGTCCCTTAAGAATTATCGTTTCGGAGGCGCGCACTTGGCAAAAATCAGTCTCTGACTTCCTACAGAAAAGTGTAAAAAAGCTAGTGGTTGATGATCCTTTCATGATAAAAAATTGCATTTTTGCATTATGATCAACCAACTAGCCCGACAAGTCCTGTTGCACGATCAGGCATCAAAAGCCGTTCGCGAGATGCACGAAAGGTGTTGTTTACAAAGTGCCGTTATCCTGTGGTAAATAATATAAAGGCCAAACGGGAAGATGCCTAAATGAGCGATTGGGTAAGCATGACTATGTTGTGGGCAATAATAAAGGGGGGCACATGAGTATTCATTGTCTAAAATTGTAAAGCAAAGGAAAAGAGGGTTGTCGTCGTGTATCAATGCCGAGGTTATAAAAGCTCGAGCGATGACGAGGCACAGCGAGTAAACAGAGAAGCCAGGCTTCGGCAGGTCAGGAACATCTCGGTTCGGATAGAGCAACGCTGGCTGCTGCTCCGGTGGTCTCGTGTTCCCCGGCACTGCACCGTATGCTCCCTGGCGTTCCTGAGTTTGTTCCGTGGATTCTGCTGCTGACGCAACCACTTGCTACGCCCAGGGGTGCCTCCAACGCTGGTACTACCTGCCAACTGCATCGCCCTGGTGGTCCCCGCAGCGCCAAGGTTAACGCCAATGTCGATTCTGCCAGCGCTAAGACCGGGAGCTCATCCGACGCCGCCAACGACGCCAGCCCTTCGCTCTTCGAACGCCACCTCGGCGCCGACGCCAATTCCTGGATCTACGCAGCCCGTCGTTGGCTACGTGCTGTGAGCTTGTACGCCAAACCCTAGTAGTCTCTTTACCAGTCTCTCATTATCGCGAGTACCGTCTGACATTGTGTTGTGTGTTAGTACTGTTAATTAGTTTTGTGTTGTAGTGCCTGTGAGGAGTAGGGTTTATTAAATGTGCGTCCGTGTGCGTACACAGCTGTCGTATGGTCCAATCTTTCGGGCCGAGAGTTCTCCGGTGATCCACGACAAAAATAAGCGGTGATTAGTTCCTCCCGTAAGTCAACCACGCATGCAGCTCGGTCTTGCGTTCTATGTCGGCACTCTTCCACAATATGCCCTCTCCTATTGCATCCTTGACCTAATAAGAGCGTCTTTCGGGCCGCACTACTATGTAGACAGTCAGCTGTACGGTGTCCCAGCAGGTCACAGAGGAAACACCTTATTGGAGCAGTAGGCGCGTCGCCAGAGGCCCTTGGTTTTTCCGAATTTACATCGGGTACCGTTTGAGTTCTCTCCTAGACCTTGCTCATATTACTGAGTCCTGCTTTGAGGAATTGGCCTGCATATTCGGCAGACCATTCTAATGGACATAACTTTTTTTTTCAGGAATGCCGCTAGCTTTGGACTGCAACTTGCTAACAAGTGCTCTGGCACCAACTTGTCACGCACGCCTTCAAAACTTTTTTCTGTGTTCGACAAATCGAGCCCCCTGTCGAAATAGTTGGCCAATCGACAAGAAAAATGCTTAGCGATTTCAGAATCCTGAGGTTTTGCGGTGCGAAATCTCTCGCGAAAACCCTCTGACGCTATTGCCTGAATCTTTGGAGGAGTGCCTTTTTGTCTTTCTTGTATTCCATGGAGTCAATAGCAGCCATCCTACCAAACACACTCAGCGCTTCCCCAGCTAAACACATGCTCAACGCCGTTGCCCAATCACCGCGCTTCCAACCTTGCGCTATAGCTATCCGCTCAAATCATTGCAGATATGCATCCAGATAGTCTCTTTTGTCATCAAAAGGAGCCATTAGTTTTCTCAGACAAACTCTGGCCGGTCTAGGAAATTCTGTACCCGACAGGGGATGCCGATCATCGTCTGCGCTCTCCTCATGCCCTACCGCCAAATGCGCCTGTTCCCACTAAAGAAACTCCTTCTCTCGTTCTATCCTTCTTACCTTTGCAGTGCTCTCGAGAAATCGTGCGAGCATAGACTGGAGTCTGCGTTCCTTAACCAGGTGACCAGGTTGAGCAGCTCTGGCTATCCAGGCACGCTCTTGTTAGCGATTGCAGAGAGCTTGCTCAAAGGGAGCAGGGAAGTGGTTCGTAACCAAGACGGAGCTGACAGAGATTGGAGAAAGAATATGACGGTATTGCCGTACATGCACACCATCACCCACCAGCTCAAAAAAATAGGAAAAAGAGCAGGAGTTCATGTGGTCTTTTCTGCACCTGAGAAACTCTCTAAACTATGCAAAAAGGTGAATTCCGCCGTCTCTGTCAGCAATTCCTGCGCTGTTAGGCACAGGCAGCCATTTGTGAAGTGCGCGAGAAACGTGGTGTACTCGATTCCATTGCCCTGTGGACGAGCCTACATTGGCCAAACAGGCAGGTGCCTCAACGAGCGGCTCATGGAACATAACAACAGCGTCATCGGGGCATCTCGTCATCTCGGCATACACTGCCGTGATTGCCAACAGTGCAAGGAACGTGGTCCTTCTTTGGGAGGAACCACCATCCTTCACAAGTACATAAGCAAAACAGCCAGGGAGATTGCTGAGGCAGGAGAGATTGCAAATAAAAGGGATCACTGTGTCAGCACTCCATCATTGCTGTTAAGTGATAAGGAGCGTCATTTCTTGCTAATTTCGGAATGAGTATTATGGCTTCGACGTTCTTGTGCGCGTACTGCTTTTTAGGTTTTTTAGCTTTCTGTGTTTCTTTTTTTGTCGTGAGCAGAAAATGATGTGTTCGCTTGCGATGTGGCGCCGCTACCAGATGCTCGTGATTGTACCTTTTCGTTGCTGCGCATGCCCGCTGTACACCATATATAGTCGCTCGCACAGCAATAAACTTTTGTTGAAGTCGGCGCTTTGTGGTGTCTCCCCTCGTGTCCGTGTTCGTCTTGCGCTGTGAATGTTAGCTTCTTACCTCGCTTTCTTAAGCTTCCCGAGCATGCTCCTCGCCCTACTTTGACGCGCAACTCTCCTACCCTCTCCTTAGCGAGCATCGTCACGTGCCTGCGCCCTTCCATCTATTTGCCTCTTGGTCATAGACACTCATCACCTCTTCCTTGCTTAGACCTTGTTTGAGAAGCACCTGTACTATTTTGTAGCGATAGCTACACTACGCCAGCCACTTCGCAAGGTCAGCGTGGCTGCGCGCGGAGCCGTGGCACCACCACTCCACCAGCTGTGTGTATGCGCGGAGTGACGTCATAGCCCGCAGCTGGTGTGCGCACCGCGCGCCTCCCCGCTGCGCAGATGGCGGAGCAGACGCCGCCCGCCTCGTCAGTTGCGCGCATGCGCGGAGTGACGTCAGAGCACGCAGCCGGTGTGCGCGCCACGCGCCTGCATTTCCCCAGCATTTCGAGCCTTGACGTGGCGGCGTGGCCATCGTGGCACGTGCCGGCGAAACCGAGTGGAGGAGGAGTGGAGAGGAGGGAGAGAGTGAATCCGCGTCCACGGACGAAGATGAAGAAGGAACGCCCAGCGAAACGCAGCGGCGAAAGACTGAATTTGCAATTCGACTGAGCGAGTTCCACTCGGCCAGCTGTAGCTATCGCGGCACTCCAGGTTTAACCAGAGCTAAACCACAGCTATTTTTACCAACTCCATAGTCTCTGAGGGAAAAGTAACAAACGCCGCCTGTCAGCTGTAATTGGAGAAAACTTTACTTCAAACTCAAGTGAAATTGAGAACGCTGAAGTTAAGCGATGCAACTTGGCCACTCTCGATAGCAAGATGTGGCTAAGCCCCTGGACACCTAATTCGCATCTAAGCCTCGCATTGCGCGTTCTTCTACAGCGATAGTCGCTAGCGCCACGTCACCCGGTATCGCGGCGAAGCGGCAGTGGTAGCAGGAATATTCTTGACACTTTGGGATAATCACGGTAGTGCGGCCGAGATTTCTGGCATCTGTCAGCGCGGCTTCCACGCAAGGATAGGCCAACCGAAGAAGCGTACTACGGCGAGGTAAACGAAAACAGCTTTATGCACCTTTTAGCATCGGGCAAAAGTTCAGCACGGGAGCCGACAGCATTACTGCTTTCGGAGATGGAGCTCTCTCCGTGATGATCAGCGAGGAGAGCATAGACACTCTGCAAGTCCAGCGGCGCCCGCCGCGAGGGGACTCATGAGGTGAAGCTGCATTCAATCGGGCGGCTTCACGGCGGTTTGTGGCAGCGCCGGGCACACCCGGGCGTGTCGCTGACGCTCGCAGGCAGCGAGTTGAGTTTGCGCAGTGCCGATTACCACATAGCCTGGATTCAACAGGCGGAGGGAACATCTGCTGTAAATGTTCTGCCACGAGGCGCGAGGAAAGGAGCACATGGGGCGAGTGTGAGCATTGCCTCTTCGAGGAAGCCGTTCAGCAACTGATTCAGACACGACGGAGGTACCGAACACTGTGCAGCCACAGGCTTCGCGCCAAGCACGACACTCTGCGAGGACGTAGCTCATAGTACAGCCCGGGCCGGAAGAGAGAGATTGTGCATGTCAATTGTAGGAGGCTGTGGATGCGGCCGAGAACGCCCGTCGTGCTGGGGCAACTTCATATGAGTGGCATTACAGAGCCCACAAATATGCGGCGGTAGGAAAAGAGGATCAACGCACGAAACGCTGACGACGAACACGCTGCGCGGCAATATACAACACATCCCAGAATCACGTACTACTCGCCGCAGACATCAAGGCGAAACGACCTATTCGCGAACATTTAGCACTGTCACCAAAGGTATGGCTGAAAGTCGCGTTACAGGTGGTCATCGTCCTGGCAGTTTTTTTTTTTTTTGGATGCGAACATCTATGTATTCCGCTTCAAATTTGCAAGATAAAATCTCTAATAGAACACCGCGTTTACTGTCTCTTGTGTTGTTGATTGCCACAGCCTTGAGCAGATAAAGCGAAATCACAAGTAGACGATAAGCATTCAGGGTATGGTTGACAGAGCACCCTTTGTGCAGTCGCTCTTGGTAAGAGTGCCCGTCACGGTCGTTATACGTCGCCGTGTGGCGCAACGTCGCATATAACATGAATGACTACTGGAACGACAGAGCGCGAAAATACTAGCCCAAGAATCGTTCCTTATGCATGTTTACTGTTGCTGCTAAAAATTTGTGACACTGGACTTTCTCCCCTAGCGCCAGCGTGCACTTATCAGTTGGGGTTGTCAGCTATCTGTGAAGACCCCGATGCTGCATGAACACTCGGCTTCATGGCCCAGCAAGTTTTTCTCACGAAAAAATCGACAGCGGAGTAGAACGCGAAGAAACTATATTGAGTGTTCGTATGGGCCTATCAGGACCTATCAGAAATATCGCACCTGCCTATCAAGACCACCGAGCGCTAATCACGTTTTAAACGCGTGTAAGTGTTCATTAACGGTGTTTAAGCACTCTGAATTCACAAGTACTGTGCCACTACTGAAAGGTCATGCCGGTAAATGAAGGCTGGGTCAGATCGTTCGACACACCACCATGCCATTAAAGGGGTTCTCTTTCGAGTTATGTCGGTTGGGTCCATTTAGATGTGTCCCGATATGATAATTCACAAACGTTGATTTTCTCACTGACAATGGCCATTGACACCTTTGAATGTCTTAGAAGTGGCGATGAATCCGTTTTATGCTCATTACGTTCCAGCGTCCTCCTGCCGTGGTGGCGTGCAGAGTGGGCCATTCCATCCTGGCGGATACCTGACATGATGCCGCAGCCACAGTCTGCTACCCAGGCGGGACTCCTTGTCGGATGCCATGGGGTTCGAAACGTGATGAAGACGCTGGTCAGGGGAACCGAGACAACAGTATCCTCCGGTTGTGAAAGGAATGCCACCACCTTCAGATACCCAGTGGAGCACTGTCCATTTTACAAGGTGTGTGACTGGAGTCATCTGCAATTCTGCACCTAGCTGCTGGTAAAGTACATGTCAAGTCAAATATAGTGGGGCATATTAGAATTAGCACACACTCGTTCCCTGGGAGCGAAAAATTTAGCTCTGGAATGTCTCAATGGCGAGATGAAATATGAACATAATTTCATACCCTCGAGAACTACCACTTATCGTTCACAGCAACATGCCGTATGTATACATAGCTTGCCGTGCTGGATACAAAACAAAGCATAACTAGTTAGAATTTCCAGATCTTGCTGAACCAGTTGTAACTTTGACGAGCGAACACTGCTGACATTAAAACTCTCCGAACTCTCGCGGCGTCGTTGCATTAGCCTGGGGGTGGATCTTTCGAGAACAATAATCCATGCCGGATGCCTACTGAAACGTTAACGATCGTATGTACCACACAGTTTTTGATAGCTTACCATAGAAACAATTTTATCTAGACTACAAGAAACAATATGCAATGCGTGTAAAGATAACATAGCACCGAAATAAAGAACTTCTTGCTGGGCGAGTTGATGCATAGCTTTCTTGGGATGGCGTTGCGCAAACGACAAGACGTACACAGGAAAAAGCAGATGACAGATAGAGCGCAATCTGTCATCTCCTGGTTTTTCCTGTGTACGTCTTGTCGCGTGCGCAACGCCATGCCAAGAAACCACCGAAATAAAGCTGCACATGACCTGTATTTTCGCACGATATGATATTAGCGATACTAACGCCTTCATTGAGACGTGCTAACTTTTTTGTATCTTTAATTTGGCAACATTTACATCCGGGTGACGCTTTCTTCTATGCAAACATCATCAGCTTGTCGATGACATCGGGCTCCGCCCCACCCGCAAGGGTCACCCGACTGTCGCTTGGCAAGTTGGGATTCTACCCGAACACGTTCTGCGACCAAAGAGGCTGGTCCGCTACCAGTTCCGGTGCAGTCACGGGCTTCTGAGGCTGAAGACGAAGTGGGCGCTGTCGACAGGCTCCCATCAGCTGGTTCCTCAGGAATCCAACGCTGCGACCCAGTTTTCGTCGAGGGGCTCTGCGCAGTGCTGTCGCTGAGTGGCCGCCTGGTTGCGCCGGACCACGATATAGTCACCGTCGGAAATACGGATGGACTAAAACGCGAAGCCGTCACCGGCGACTCCTACAATCAAAACCCGGTCGTTGGGATTACAAGTACAGCACCACGAGATGAGCCCAGCCTGCTGTGATCTGGAATTTTGGTGCATAATCTTCCTGCTTTGTGTGTACTTAATTCTTAGATACCTGTTTGTGCTGGCACCACTGGTATTTCTGTGCTTAGTATGTTTAATAAAGATTCTGTTGATGTGTATGTGTTGAATTCATTTATGTGCTGTTGTAAGGAGTCTTAACGTACTGCTGCTGAACTCCACACCCGTGTTCGATTCTAGCACGATTAAATCCACCGATGAGACCTGTTTTAAGTTGGTGGTAATGTTTCCTTCAAATTCATTACCTCTTGTGGATCTAATATGCCCGAAGCTGCTTGTGGGCATAGTGAGGCGCCATAGTGGATGTCTCAAGACCAATTTCATACCAAGCAATTCTGGACAAAGACATTTTTAAGCGGGAAACCGTTTATGAACTACCTTTTTTCATATAATTTAAGATTTCACTATAACAATCAATATATCTGCAGATCACCCGACAGCAGTCTCTATTCACGTTTCTGCTATCGTCAATAGCGTTCCCCATTAGTTTTCTATGGTATAGTCTTAACTGTTCAATGCGATCACTGGAAATACTCTAGCAGAAACATTTTCCTGCATATTAGTATAATGGACCATTACCTTCAGTGTTTCTATAACAGTGTCTTACAATGTTCCAATGTTAAATCTTTTTGCCTGAGAAGGCGTGACTTGTAACCCTCTGAGATTCTAAACTTGCACTGACATCGCTCACGAAGGAGGGACTAAAAGCTCGGGAGGGCGCGTTACACAATGCTCTCGAAGGCGAGCCAAGGTTCTCAAAGTCGTTCCCTTTGGCCAATAAAATGCGGGCCCGAATATTTCTCTCCTTCTTGAGGGGCTTTCTCAGTTTTGACCAGATAAGCCGAGAACATGTGAGGTGCGGTCACCATCCGAGGACTGGAATGCGACGCGCTTAGCAGAACAGGCCAAGTGACGCTGGAAAACGAAGACTAATGGAGCACCGGACTATAACACATGGGTTGGAACCAGCACGTAAGAGACAAACGCGTGATAGCCCTGAAGACGGAAGTTGGCATAGTTGGTGCTTGGTTAATAGCGGCGACATGGCTCCTGGCGCGAAACAGCACAGGGGACAACGAAATAAAGCTCTAGATGATTACTTGACCCTTAGCATATTACAAGTGTCCCAAAACCGGCCTTTTAATTGCCTATGTGACGTTCGGAGGATATTTTGGTTTAGCGTTCTCTACAAATTTGTTTGGTTTGTTTTGTTGTAAAATGGAGTAGAAAAAGAAAGATGCGATGCTGCCGTTTTACCAAAAGTATACAAAGGGCAGGAGGCGTGCGGTTGCCTTTGTTATTTTCCTGTCTTTTTCTCTTTAGTAATGGTGTTTAGGATATGAAGGACGCAGCAACGGCCTCACTCAAACTGCACACCTGAATCATGCCATGAGAAAAAGAGATGAAGCAAAAAATTATAGTGCAGAGAAAGTCGCTCTATTGAAAGAGTCCTAATTCGTTTTGAGTGGTTCTTTACGCATGCACCGACATGGTGTCAAAACACGGGCTGATTTCGCGGTTTACCTCAATCCAAATGAATCCACCGAGGGCGGGATTCAAACCTGCAACCTCAGCAGCCGGACACCATAACAAGTGTTAGTTGTAACCATAAGTAACACTATGCTAGACTAGCAACCAGGCACGCCTCTCCTGTATTCATTAAAGTTTCTCCTCCTCCTCCTGAGGTGTTGCTTTCAATTTAGCTGCTAGCGCTCCAATCATTGTTGCTCTGTCAAATTCGCTGCGTGATCCATATTTCGTGGCTGCGTTCACTACTCCAACATTTAATAGAGCTTCTGTCTCGGTGCTCGAGAGGATGAACACACGGTGATATTTATTAATTCGCGGGCCTTCTTTTGAGCCTAATAATAAAAAACAAACCTAATGCGCATTTTAAAATGAAATTTACGAATTCAGCGTTTCTGAGGGGGCCGCTGTGGTGTTCCCACTAGAATTTATGTCCTAACTGCAAGACGTTAATGTTAATTATTCCAAAAAATAACCTGTCATAACCTAACCTAGCCTGGCATAGTGGTCAACAACATGGTTGCAGTCGCATCCACATATTGCGCCCCGGTATATTTTTAAATCTTGGCTTGTTTGAGTCAACTAAAACACGCGAATGGTAGCGCAGATAGAATATTCGTAAAAACCAGCTGGGTGGCGTCTCAGAGGACTTGGAACTCAGCTAATGATCCTAAAAAAACGCGGAATCGAATCCGGCGGCCACTGTGGTGCATTTCGATGGAGGCTAAATGCAAAATAGCCGCGTTGCTTTGTGATGTCAGCGCCCGTTAATGAACCCCAGGTGGCCGCACCGGGACGTTAAATCACACATAGCATAAATATTAGCAACAATATATTTGGCCTGATATGTTCTCAATCAGCACCTCGTTTTGAAGGGAGCCGCCGCGGTTGCTCATCGAATATGGAGCTCGACTGCTCACCCGAAATATGCGGGCTTGATACTTAACGTGGTGGTCGCATTTCGATGGAGACCAAAAGCAAGAGGCCCGCACATGTAGTATGCGGTGTGGTGTACGTCAAAGAACCCCACGTGGTAGATATTGTCCGGAGCCCTCCGCTGCGGCGTCCCTCACAGACTGAGTTGCCTTGGGACATTCAACCCCATAAAACAAAAACAAAACTGTCCAATGGGGGCTATCATCGATGAGGATTTGATGCCCTTTTGTTATCTTCTTACTTGAGACCCACAGTTGGAAAACCGATTTTTTCGTTTATGAAATGAATAATAAATATATTTATTTACTTTATGTTCCGTGGGGTCTGAAGGCATTAAACAGAAGAATGCCTACAACAGATACAAAAAGAAAAATTGCGGGAACTTAACCCTATGTATAGCTGGTCGTCAGCGCCAACTGGCTCGCAAAACGATCGATAAATGAAGATGCAAGGCATGACAAGTTTGCTGATGGCTGATTTAGTGGAGGGTTCGGGCCTAAAGGGCAACTTCGCCAATTTTTTAATATTCCACACTACTCAGCGATTAAAATCTACATATGCTGTAGGTAAGCCCGCCAAGTTTTTATGCGCTAGCATTTAAAATTGTGACGTAACCAGTGATTATACTTAAGGCTTCTTCTCACAGCACAGAAGATACGCGAAGAAGCTTAGTGTGACGTCACGGAATATAGATATTCAAATTTCCGCTGCCGCCAACCACATTTTGCCATTCCTAGTCGCATGCTACCAAACAACGCTTGGAGCCCTTTGCCTTTGGCGGCATTTTTTCTTCCTTGAAAGCAAGCGTTTATGCGTTGGCAATGGGCTGGTACCTTCATCGACGTCTTAATGCGCCCCCTGCTGTGCGCAGCTCCGCGCTGCGCAGAATGACGATGGCGGTCTCGATTTGAGTCGGTGATTATCTCACATTTTCAAATGCTCGCGCGAAAGGACGGCGCATGCGTTACCTGCAAGTTTCGCATATTTGACCCTTTTAAGCTCACTGATTCCTAAAAGAATGGTTGCAGTTAAGCTGAGGTAAGCGTGGTTGTGCAAACGAAAGGTTTTATTATGCTCGGTTTTGCTGTGAATTAATCCAGATTAGGCTCATAAAGACGAACACATGTCCTGCATTGTTTAGCAAAGTGCATTTTTTTTATTCCTGATTGTTTAGCCTTGCAGACGCAGCACCGCATGTGCAGTGCATGGAAGTGGATTCGGCCCGGGTTTGAACCCGACCGCGGCGGCTGCGTTTTTATGGAGGAAAAACGCTAAGGCGCCCTTGTGCTGCGCGATGTCAGTGCACGTTAAAGATCCCCAGACGGTCGAAATTATTCCGGAGCCCTCCACTACGGCACCTCTTCTTCCTTTATTCTTTCACTCCCTCCGTTATCCCTTCCCTTACGGCGCGGTTCGGGTGTCCAACGATATATGAGACAGATACTGCGCCATTTCCTCTCCCCCCAAAACAAATTATTATTATTATTATTGAACGCAGGTGCACTTCGATGCATTAAGCGTGCGCTGGTTGTAATCGAGGCGGCGCCCGGTCGCCCAGAGCCAAAACGCCCTGCCGAGCAAGGAGTGATGCGGTATGTCACGTGGCTGCCACACCTCCACCACACCTCCATTTATGCGCCTTCCCAATCAAGTTAAAAATGTGACCCTTCCCTTGATGATCGACACCGAGGCAGTCGTCCCTCTCATGAATGTTCGGGACTACGACATGTACTTTTCACATATTCGCCTACTTCAATCGCATTTAATCATCCAGAACTACTCGCAGCAAGCGGTGAAGAACTTGGGAATTTTCTCCACAACCGTCAATTTCCAGGATAAGTCGGCTGCGGTAAATTTCTTTATCATGGAATGCGGTTCATCACTTTTGGGACTTTACGCTATTAAGGCATTGAAACTGATCATCATCGGTGAAACTCTGTCCTGTGCACAGATCACTACTTCGTCTGCAGTTTCGCCGAACGCACCGTTGCAATTCAGTCATCACATCACACCGGACTTTGGTCTCGTAAAAGGCAACGTGCATCAGGTGACTCGGCGACCGGACGTGAAACCTGTGGGGTCCGAGCTGCGTCGACTTCCTTCAAACTCCTCTTGCAGTCTTCCTTTTGTAAGAACTAGGGTGTTCAGTAGTAGACAGCAGCACGTGGAACAAGACGTTAATATAAAGAGCGATCAAAGCCTTCTTGTACACATATTGGGGGAAGAATATGAGTACACATTATGGGGAAACGTCCAAAGTACAGACATCCTTTTACAGTGTTGTTCAAGGTGTCGCATAATGCATTTAAGCTGAGTGATGGGAACATTTGGAATGCTTCCAAGTTAGTCCTTGTGCTTGCACAGGGCAACAATAATGGTAACCAGAACACACAGTCCTCTGACAATGCTCCTTTGTTACAGCAAAGCTCTCAGTCATTTTCATATGAGATTCCTACCTTGGTAGTTATCCCCGTTCCCGCAGTGCATTCGTCTTCAGCCGGAAGGCGAGATGATCAGGTACGAGTTCAATTTCCGACTAACGTGCCCAGTCAAAGTGTTACGCTTACAGCACCGACTGCTCAGGGCTTCATGGGATCTGACGACTCTATTCGGCCGCCAGTTCTACGTCCGGCTGTTGTGCCCAGCCAACATGAAGTTCTTTCGCTGGATAGGCAAGTAACTGAAACTTATGGTTCAATACAGGCACCTTCACAGCGAATGACTCCTGTGCCCACTCCCTATGCTTTCTCCAAAACGCCTAACGCTCATGTCTCTGAGCCTTCGGGCTCACATACGGTTCATCGTAAGTCTTCGCTCCCTGCTGTGCCTGAGCGGCGCGCCACTGAATCTTCGGACTTGTTTGAACCGTGTTCTTCGTCTTCAAAGTCGACTGAGGAGCACTTCAGTGAGCTGGGAATCTCAGATGTCAAGCCGCTATCTCCGCCCCCAGATCTGCCTGGTTGGTGCTAGGCTGAGCAGTAAAGCTATAATAATCGGTTTTTGGGGAAAGGAAATGGCGCAGTATCTGTCTCATATATCATTGGACACCTGAACCGCGCCGTAAGGGAGGGGTAAAGGAGGGAGTGAAAGAAGAATGGAAGTATAGTTTCCTATGTTCGTTGAACACGCAGCTTCATGGTGCAGGCAGCTCCTCGCACGACGAAGTCGACAGCACAGTACGACGATGAACAAATAACGAGTGTTCAGATCTCCCTATCATGAACAATCGGGAATATTCATCATAAATATCGTACCCACCTATCAGGACCGGAGAACGCTAATCGTGGTGTAAATGTGCGTAAGTGCGCATTAACATCTGTTAATTAAGTGCGAATTTCCATGCACTGTGGCACTACTCAAAGCTCATGACCGTGAATGAATTGCTTGAGCAGATGCTGGAAAGTTCACCGGCGTCCCTGGGCGGGCACAGCAGCTCTGTACATGGGGCCGAACCGCGGCTGCGAAAGCGATTGCGATTTGTCACACCCATTATGTGAGTTTTCGGCGAATCGCTTCATTGGAAACCCTATCACGGCATCGAAGATCGTCTCCTTCGCATTCTTCTGGTTGCCAATTAAGATGCGTCTACTCATAGCAGTTCACAGATATTAATTTTGGAACTGACAATTGTTATTCTCGCCTGTAAATACCTTACAAAGTGACAATGATCCCGTTTTAGGCTCTTTGCTTTCCAGCATCCTCCTGCCGTGGTGGCCTGCAGAGCGCGCCAGTTCATCCTGCTGGACACCTGATACGACCCCAGAGCCAGAGTGTGCTGCCCAGGCTGGACTCCTCGTCGGACGCCATCGGGTTGGAGACGCGATGAAGCTGCGGGTCACAAGAGCCGAGACAAGATTATCCTCCACTTATGAAAGCAATGCCACCACCTTCAGATACCCAGTGGAGCACTGCCCATCTTACGAGGTCTGTGACTACAAAAGCTAACTGCAATTCTGCGCCCAGCTGCTGGAAAATACATGTACGGTCAAAGAAAAGTGCACCATATTAGAATGAGCCCTTACAGATTCTTTGACAGAACTAAAAAAATTTTTCTTTCTAATCTCTTTATCGCGTGATGCGATATGAAAATAATCGCATGCCCTCGAGCACTTCCACTTTTAGTTCACGGCAACGCGCCTCATACATGTATAAATTGCCGTGGTCGATGCTAAACGATGCATATGACCAGGCAGCATTCTCAGGCCTTCGTGAACCAGTAGTACCGTTAACTCAGACAAGAACGCTGACTAAACGAGTTCTTAAAAAGGCAAGCTGCAACTCACCGCAGTCACACCTGATGAAGGAAGCGAGTTGATTCCGCAGAAGTGTCGTGTTATTTTATTCTTGGTTGGCGTTCCTTTCTCAGTTGCACTAAATTCATTTCCCAACTAGACAGACCTTTGTCAGATATTTTGTTTTGAACCAGTAGTAGCAGCTCATACAGACAAACTCTGCTAAGCTCGGCCTCCACCGAGAGCAATTATCGATGACAGCTGGCTAATGGAACGTTTACGAACACACTGTTCCGCACAATTCTTAATTATTCAGTTTTGAATAAGCAAACTTTTCTACTACATAGACTGCAAGAAACAATATACAATACATGTAAAGAGCACATAGTAAAGAATTAAAGGTGTACACGGCCTGAATTTTTGCACCATGCGTTAATTAACGCCTTCATCGCGAAGTCGTAATTTTTTCCTCTCTTTAATCTGGCAGCATCTGTACGTGGCTTACGTTGTCCTCGCCGCGAACATCATCAGCTGGGCGATAGCATCAGTCTCCGACCTGCCCGCAGGGACCAATGGACGGACGCTTGGCAAGTTCGGAATCCACCTGAACATGTTCTGCGACGAAGGAGGGTGGTCCGCAACCAGCTCTGTAACGGCGAACGGCTTCTAACGTTGAGGCTTGAACTAGGCCGTGTCGACAGGCGCCCATCAGCTCGCGCCTTGGCCATCCGTGGCTGCCACCCAGTCTTCGCCGAGGGCCTTTGCCTAGTCCTCTCGCTGAGCAGCTCCCTGGTTGTTCCGGGCGGAAGTGTAGCCGCCGTCGGAAACACGGCGAGACTAAAACACCAGGCCATCACCGACAACGCCTACGGGACGAAACTGAGTGTCCTGCTTTCAGGTAGAGCAGCACGAGAGCCTGCTCTAATTTTCATCATTCGTGCATAGTTTCCTGTTTTATAATTACTTAATTCTTTGATATGTTTTACACCACTTCTATTTCTATGAGAAGTGTGTTTAGTAAATATTTTGTCGATGCGCATGTGTTGTATTGACTTTTCTGCTGATATATGGTGTCTTTCCGTATTACTGCTGCCTGAAGAATGTGGCCTTCTAAGGCATGGCGTTAGGATTTGGCCGATTTATACAGGACACACGGCAAGATGACGCACACACACGAATGAAAAAATAGAACGCAACACCGTGTACGATTCTAACAGCACGAAATCGCTCCGATTGGACTCGTTTGAAGCTTTATCTTTCTTTTAGGTCACCTGGAGGTGACATATTCTCGAATTCTTTTTTGCGGAGTTAAACACCACAAAGCCGCTCGTGTGCACAGTGAGTCGACATAGTTTAGAGACGGGATCAGTTTCCACCCCCCGCGATTTTTTAACATGCACTGACATCGCCCACCACGTGAGAGCACTTACAACGCGGTAGCTGTCAGCGCGACTTCTAGGCGCATGTAGGGAAGAAAAACGCAGGAGGGCGCGTTACAGCATGCCGCCGAGCTTTGCAAGCCAAGGCTCTCGAAGTCATTTCTTTTGTCCAATAAAATGCTTTTTCCCGATAAGCCGAGGCCATTCAGGGTACGGTCTTGGTCCGAGGACTTTAAATAGCAAATGGGACGGGCTGAGCATTGCAGGCCAAGTACGCAGTGGCAGGAGAACGAAGACTAATGCAGTGCTCGTCTTTACCACACGGGGAGGTGCCAGCACATACGCGACAAATGCGAGATAACCCTGAATATGAAAGCTGGGCTAGCTGCTGCTTCTCTAGCAGCTGCATCATGGTTGCTATAGCGAACCTGCACAAGGCACGGCGGAAAAGAAGCCCACCTGACTCGTCTACCTCCGGCATATTGCTGCGAAAATTTGCAGTGTTTGTTCGTTCTTCAAATCTGCCGCCACATCATTTTAACGTTTTGTTTGCGACGCAAGACGCGACTAGATTTATTTCGATTGATCGCAGCCAGGCAGAGCTGATTCTACGTTGTTCCGGAATGTTCTAGTACCTTTGCACGCTTTATCTCGAAAGTTCGCTATCAGCTTCTGAATGAGCCTGTCCGTGGTTACGTCGAGGAGATGAAGCGCCTATTTCGCCGCGCCGACCTCGAGATGATAGAGGAAAAGAGAGTTCAGTTTTTAATGCGTGGCGTAAAAGAACAACTCTTTGGCAGCCTCCTCAGCCAGCCGCCAAAAACAGTCGAGGAATTCATGCAAGAAGCTTGCACGATTGAGACGACCCTCGCCGTGTGAGCTCGGCAGTACAATCGCCCTTCCTCTGCCTGTGCAATCCGTTCGGAGACGACGGCCACCACTAGCGACACGTTGCGGGAAGTTATCCGCGAAATCGTCCGAGAGGAGCTACGCCGATTACTGCCATCCTCCCCACAGCCACAAGCAGCGACTCTGATGGATGTGGTACGGGAAGAAGTGCAGCAGGCACTTGGAACCCCGACGGCCACAGAACCCCCGGCTATGACCTGTGCCGCTGCAGTAAGAACTACTCAGCCCCAACGACAACCCCTGCATCCTGTCCGACATGAACAACTTGTTCCCGAACGCCACCTCCCTGCCCCCGCCCGCCCAGCCTACGATCGACGCTCAAGCCGCACGAAATGCGACGCCTGGAGGACTTCCGACAACCGACCGTTGTGCTTCCATCGCGGTAGGGCTGGCCATATTCTTCGTCACTGCCCGTGCCGACATATCGGTCTTCGGGGATTTGCCGTTAACGCCCCACGACCACGCTTCGGCCAACGTCCGCAGGAAATCGACGAGTACCTGCGTAGAGAGGACTACATGCCGAATCGCTTTTCGTGCTCACCATTGCCGTCAACCTCGCGCTTTGCGTCGCCACGCCGCAGCTACGCAGCCGCGGTACGAGGAAGGTCTCCCAGCCCCCGTAGGGGAAACTAAAGAAAGCAACCTCTGGAGGGGAGGTTGTTCACTAGCAAAACACCGAAGATCCTCCACCGACAACACCCCATGAAGACGCTGCACCCGCGACGCCGCATGAAGAACCTACACTCGCTGCACCGACGCCGCGCAAAATGACAACCCCGACCACGACGCAGGCTGCCTTGAAAACGACGCCGCCACCCAGAAAAGCTTCGACTACACGCCCCACCCGCGACTCGCATACGCGACGAAGCAGTGACCCGATGCCAAGAGCGACATGCAGTGCAAGAGTCAGGACCTCCGACTTAGAAGTGACTATCGATGGCCTCAAAGTTACCGCTCTAGTGGACACAGGAGCCGATTACTGGGTGATGAATGGAACATTCGCTGCGCAGCTGAAAAAAGTCACAACGGCTTGAGACGGCCCACCAATTCGCGCCGCAGGGGGCCGCCTCATTACGCCATCAGGACGATGCACAGCGCGAGTGACTGTCAAAGGACATACCTATCCTGCGACCTTGGTTGTGTTACCGCAATGCTCCCGCGAAGTGATCTTGTGTATGGATTTCCTTAATGAGCATCAGGCGATCATCGACCTGCGATCCAAGCTGATCACGCTTTCGACGGACGAAACCATCGCTTCGATGAAAACTCGGGAAAATCACGTTGCACTGAGTGTCCTAGAGGAAGAGCGTCCCACCCCGTTCAAGCATTATCGTGACCGTAGGTGCCACAAAAGCCATTAACGCTGAAGCCATCATCGAGGGGAACATGCAGTTGCTTCGATCTAGACCGAGGAATCAGCATCGCAAGAGACATCGCACATTTCCGCAATGGCCAGGCCAAAGTACTGCTTACTAACTTCAGAGAGGAATACCAGCACATTAACAGAGGAACGACGATTGCTTTCTTAGACGAAATATCCGACGTACGAGACTCCTTCGCCCTCTCCGACCTCTCCGCAGAAGATTCGCCTGACCAAGAGAACTCGCCCACTTTCGACATCAACCCAGCCCTGCCCCGGAATAGACAAGACCAGATCCGCAATCTGCTTCGAAGCTACAGTGAGTGTTTTTCGACATCGCCGAAGGTCCGACAAACGCCAAATGCCAAGCATCGCATTATAACGGACCAACACGTCCGACCTCTCCGTCAAAACCCCTACCGTGTGTCACCGCGAGAAGGACAAGCCATCCGGGACCAAGTCGAAGAAATGCTTCGCGACGACGTCATCCAGCCTTCAAACAGCCTATGGGCGGCACCGGTTGTTCTATTGAGAAAGAAAGACGGCGCACTTCGATTCTGCGTTGATTACCGCCGCTTGAATAACATAACAAAGAAGGACGTCTACCCCTTCTCCCGCATCGATGACACAGTGGACCGCCTCTGCAACGCTAAATATTTCTCATCGATAGACCTCAAGTGCTGCTACTGGCAAATTGAGGTCGACGAAAGAGATCGCGAGAAGACAGCATTGATCACTCCGGATGGGCTGTTTGAGTTCAAGGTGATGTCATTTGGTCTCTCTTCCGCACCAGCGACGTTCCAGCGAGTAATGGATACAGTGCTGGCAGGCCTGAAGTGGAAAATTTGTCTGGTATATTTAAATGACGTCGTTGTCTTCGACTCGAACTTTGAAGAGCACCTCAAAAGACTTCGAACAGTACTAGACGCCATCAAGTCGTCTGGCCTAACCTTGAAAGCAGGGAAGTGCCACTTTGCCTACGAAGAACTGCTGTTTCTAGGCCACATCGTTAGCAAGGAGGGACTTCGCCCAGACCCACAGAAAACAGCTGCTATTGAACAGTTTCCACCGCCGGCCGGTAAGAAAGCATTGCGCAGATTTCTCGGACTTTGCGCATATTACCGACGATTTGTGAAAAACCTTTCGCGCATCGCCGAGCCCCTGACCCAACTGACGAAGGTAGACTTTCTGTTTCAATGGGAAGCGCCGCGAGCAGAAGCCTTCAAGGAACTTCCGCGTCGTTTACTGTCCCCACCAATACTAGCGCATATTGATGAAAACGCCGATACTGAAGTTCATACCGACGCAAGCAACGTGGGCCTAGGCGCCGTCCTCGTTCAAAAAAGCGACGGGCTGAAGAAAGTCATAGCATACGCTAGCCGTTCCCTTTCCAAGGCCGAGGCTAACTATTCGACAACTGAGAAGGAGTGCCTTGCCATCATCTGGGCTACATCAAAATTCCGCCCCTACCTGTACCAACGACCGTTCAAGGTGGTCAGAGATCACCACACGCTGTGCTGGCTTGCCAATTTGAAGGACCCCTCTGACCGACTCGCTCGATGGAGTCTGCGTCTCCACGAGTTTGACGTCACCATCGTTTACAAGTCAGGACGCAAGCACTCTGACGCCAATTGCCTCTCACGAGCTTCTGTAGATACACCGCCACCAGGCGACGATGAGGACACCTTCCTGGGACCCATCAGCCCCAGCTCTTTTGCTGAGCAGCAACGCTCGGACCCCGACCTAAAACGCCTGATCGAGTACCTGGAAGGCAAGCTTTCTTCACCCCCCGCTTCATTCAAGCGAGGACTGTCTTCCTTCTGTGTGCAGAATGAGGTCCTTGTGAAGAAGAACTTTGCAGCGAGCAAAACAGCCTACCTCCTGTTGTACCTGCTTGTATCCGCGAAGTTCTACACACTTCACACGACGAGCCGACAGCTGGACATCTTTGCGCGCGACACAACACGAGGGAGGATGGGGAATGCGCGGTGCACATCTTGACGACGCAGGTCGCACGTCGTCACCGGCAATGACAGGCGATGACGGAGAACCTGCCAAATCAGGCCCTCCCGAATCTGGAGCGCGTGAGCGCCGCACAGGCGGGCGACAGGACTCCGTAGGCTCGGGCCTGGACTCAAGCGTACATACTAGGTGCACAAGGTTACGCCACCCGCGCTCTTGGTCCCACGACAAGGGCCGGGGCACCTGGGAGGCGAAATCTACGCACCTTTTTGCTGTCTGAGTCGGTGGCGGTCTCCCCGTTCATTTCCCGCTCGGGGCCTCTCGTCGAAACAACGCCCCCAGCTGTCACTGGGAGTAACCGAATGAGGACGCGAGGTCGAAGAGGGAAAAATGGAAGTGAGGGTGATTTACAGCGGTTCTTCAACAGGTCTTCCCTTGGAAAGGAGGACAAGAAGCGCGGCCTCCTGCATTCCGCTCGCGGACACCGCACGGGGATCTCTAACGAGCAAACGGCAGCAGCGGGCGCGCACTCCCATCCCTCAAGAAGCCCAATCCCTACAAAGTCTAAGAATTGCGAACAAGGATTTTCAGGAAATTCAATGGTAAAATTCAAACTGGGAAAAGGAGACTTAAAAGATTCTAAAACCTCCATCGCCACCTGTGGCAAAATATCGCTGCGGTCAATATTTAAAAGGATTAAAAAGTCATTGACGTATCGGAACACCCTAACGATACGGTCGTCAGAAAGTACCCGCGATAGCGAGCGGTCAATTTCAGCTAAAAGGATCTCGGATAAAACGGGAGCTACACACGAACCGATACAAATACCGTGTTTCTGCACGTAAAATTTATCCTGAAAACTCACAATCGTTGATGAAAGATATACCTTAAGCAATTCAAAAAAACCTTCCACAGAAATACCACACCCATTATGGAAAGACACAGCACCAGATCGTTCGATACAGTTCCGGAATTCGCGGAAAAGGTCATCGTGGGGAAGGGGGTATAACAGCTCTTCGACATCAACCGAGAAGCCCGAGTTAACAGCAGAAAGGCTACCCCTAACACCTGCGCCACTCAATCCGAACTGCTGACCTTTTACGAATCATCAGGTGCCAGACTTTCCAGGTGGCGCAGAAGGTACCGACTGACTACAGCTTGCCAGGATCCAGTTTCCGTAACGATGGTTCTAAAAGCGCGCTCCAACTTGTTGTTCTTGGCACTGAAGAACACAGTGAGCACATCTCCATTGCTCACCACCTCACTTTTTAGCCGGTCGAGTTTCAGATCCCTTAACAGTGCAACCGCCTTTGCCTTCGCTTTGGACGGCTTCAGATCTATGCTCCTAAAGTTCTTTAAGACAGTTGACATGGCCTTATCATTAAAAAGCTTCTCAGGCAAGACCACAAAGCCTCCTTCTTTATCGGCCACCATCAAAGCGAGGTCAGAGTTTATAAAATAGCTTGCCACAGATCTCACCAAGGAATTTCCTCTCTTCTTGCTTTTGAAAGTGTTGCGGATCGTATCAACACATTATAAATGGCAACGTTCTTTCTCTTCGCGTTGAAATTTGTCAGCAATTTTATGCGCCGTCGTAAAGCCATGTGCTTGCTCGGGGGGACCTCCAGGCTGAATTTCGGGCCCCTGTTGAGGACACTCTCAACGTTGTGTGGAACGGCCGCCCGTTCAAGGTAGGAAACCGGAACAGCACCAACCTGTTTCTTGGGGACCTTGGGTAGGCTTAGTCGCCGCAAGTCCCAAAGAAACTCGGCACTCGAATCAGCCAGGACCTAGTAATCCTTGAGCGTCCGGAAGCCTGCAGGGCCCGTTCCCTTCCATCTGAAACACAGAAACCGTAGCCAGTCTTGCAACAGGCGGACGTGTCTCCAGCATTCGCTTCTTAGAATCTTTGCAATTCTTTTCTAGTGTCCCTCGGAGCAGCCAAGAATGCCGAAGAAGCCCAACACCTCCAGCGGGCACAGATTCTTTTGCAGGCAGTACCCCAACCACCTGGCCTCGTAAGCTTTGCTGACAAAGTTAGAGCCGAAGAGAAAGAACGTTGCAATTTAGAATGCGTTGATACGATCCGCAACACTTTCAAAAGCAAGAAGAGAGGAAATTCCATGGCGAGATCTGTGGAAAGCTATTTTAGAAACTCTGACCTCGCTTTGATGATGGCCGATAAAGAAGGAGGCTTTGTGGTACTGCCTTAGAAGCTTTTTAGTGACAAGGCCATGTCAGCTGTCTTAAAGAACTTTAGGAGCACAGACCTGAATCCGTCCAAAGCGAAGGCTAAGGCGGTTGCACTGTTAAGGGATCTGAAATTCGATCGCCTAAAAAGTAAAGTGGTGATGAACAAGGGCCTTGTGCTCACTGTGTTCTTCGGTACTTAGAGCCACACGATGGAGTGCCCTTTTAGAGCCATCGTTACGGAACTGGATCCTGGCAAGCTGTGGTCAGTCGGTACCTTCTGCGCTATCTGGGAAGTCTGGAGTCTGACGAACTCTACAAGGTCAGCAGCTCGGACCGAGTAGCGGAAGTGTTAGGGGATAGCCTTTCTGCTGTTAACTCGGGCTTCTCGGTTGATATCGAAGAGCTTTTCTACTCCCTTCCCCACGGTGACCTTTTCCGCGAATTCCGGAACTGTATCGAACGATCTGGTGTGGTGTAGTTCCAAAATGCGAGTGGTATTTCTGCGGAAGGTTTTTGGAATTGCTTAAGGTATATCTCTCTTCAATGATTGTGAGTTTTCAGGATAAATTTTACGTGCAAGAATGCGGCATTTGTATTGGTTCGTGTGTAGCTCCCGTTTTATCTCAGATCCTTTTAGCTACAATTGACCGCTCGCTATCGCGGGTACTTTCTGACGACCGTATCGTTCGGGTGTTCCGATATGTCGATGACTTTTTAATCCTTTTAAATATTGACCGCAGCGATAACTTGACACAGGTGGCGATGGAGGTTTTACCATCTTTGAAGTCTGCTTTTCCAGTTTTAATTTCACCATTGAACTTCCTGAAAATACTTGTTTGCAATTCTTAGACTTAAAATTATTTTTTAACAATCCTCAACAGCCATGCTGGGCGTACATGCCTAGGTCGAAAAAGGCACTCCTGCCATTTAACTCGTCTCATTCGAAGCTGGTCAATAGGGGTATTTCGTCAACTTGCTTCAGGGCTTCGTTAACCAAGTCCTGCCCTCATAAAGTTAAGGTTAGCTTTGATGCTCAGGCGGATCGTCTTCGGTCTGCCGGTTTTCCGCTGGCCCTTCTTCGGGCTGTTGCCGAATCCCTTTTTGAAGTCCTTCCACCCAAACTCAAAGCCTCGTGGGGTGGATGCAGAGGAGAGGCGGAAGTATGAAGTTATGCCCTATGTTCACAGGGTCTCGCACGGCCTGAAGAGGGTCGCGGTTAAATTCGGCGTAGAGGTCCTTTATGTCGGCACCTTTCAAGCTGTCGCGTTTGTGCAATTTAGTTAGACCAGATAGGCGAAAGAAGACAGCGTAGCACTAACCACAGGAGCAATTTTGTGCACTGTATATCGAATGTAATTTATCAGATTCCGCTGAGCTGTGGTAAGGTGTACGTCGGACAAACTGGCCACTGCTTCAACTTTAAATTATTAGAACATGCCAATTCCTTAGCTGATTCCAGAGGGCAGCATCTGCCTAAGCATTGTAAGACCTGCAAGCAGCATGACAAAGATTGCACTCCACTTTTAGGCAGGACTAACATTATCGGACGCGCGAGGGATAAGAAAGAACGTGAAGTCATCGAAGCCTTGGAAATCGCGAGATTAGGGGCTGACAAATGTGTTAGCGAGGCTTCCATACGCCTGTACCGCAAGGAGTTGGAGTTTCTTGGATTGACGAGATGACTATGGCTTTTGTCTCTGTGGTTGTTGCGCATGCGCTTTGTTGTCGAAGAAACGAGGCGTTGGTGCATTAAACCAGTTGTTAGTCTGCGCTTGTCTCGTGGGGTTCTTCTCTCTAGTCCCGTCGCTTTTGCGCAGTTATTCATTGTTTGCATAATGTCGTACCAACTAGCCCCTCACCGCACTCTTCAGAATAGTTAATCTTCTCTTGTCTATACCGCATTTAGCAGCGGCTGGACTCCTTCTCTGCATGCATGTCAAACGTTGTGATACAGACGCCCACTACATCTTCGCCTTTTATACGCAATCCTGCGCATGCCACGCGGGGTTCGAGTCATAGAGCGGCGTGCGGCTAGGCAGCGACGCTCGGCTACTGATCCGAATTTCCCGGGTTCTGATCCGACCGCGGCGGCTGCGTTTCGATGGAGGCAAAACGCTTCGGCGCCCGTGTGCCGTGCGATGTCAGTGCACGTTAAAGATCCCCAGGTGGTCGAAATTATTCCGGAGCCCTCCACTACAAAACCTCTTCCTTCCTTTCTTCTTTCACTCCCTCTTTTATCCCTTCCCTTACGGCGCAGTTCAGGTGTCCGACGATATATGAGACAAATACTGCGCCCTTTCCTTTTCCGAAAAACCAATTATTATTATTAGGCGGCGACGAAGAACGCGGCCAGCTGTGGGGTATCTCAGGTTACGCTGGTATCGGCGCATGCGCACAACTGCTCATCCGCGTGACTTCGCGCTCGCCTTTGACGGCGGAGCTGGCGCGCGGCCGCGGTGACGGCGAAGCGCACGCCGCACTTTGCTCCTCTTCAGTTGCCATGGAAACGGCGCATGCGCACAGCTGGTCTCTCCCATGTACCACGAAATGCTCGACTGGTAGCCCAGGGTAGCTCTCGCTACAGAATAGCTGCGGTTTAACTACTGTTGATCCTGACTGGAGTATTCGAAAGCTGTGGTGTATCGGGCAAGTAGACGCGGCTTGGTGTCTGTAACGTTGAGCGTGTTCCGCACACTGGATAGGCAGCGCGCCCACCCTGCTACCCTGGCAGGTGGCAGATAAATTAACGGTTGATCGTGAGAGGTTCATCACCCAATAAACGCTGCGGCTATTCTATCGCCCTTTACCGGCAAATCGAAAGGTCAAAGGTCAAGTGGTGCGTATCTATGGTGGACCACACATGGTAAGATCTATACAGCCACACCCGACCTCTCGCTCGCTTGAAGGTCAACCGGTAACACGCTGTGAAATCGTCTCTCCCTGGCGAAGTAAAGCTTTCGCTTCAAACAAGGTAAGCAATCAAGGGGGTGAAAAGCACTGAAAAAAAAAAACAAAACAAAACAAAAGAAAAATGAGAAAGAACTGCAGCCAACTAATTCTATCAGCAGATGACTCGCCTCAGTGAATAGGTATAAGTGGCTCGTCTACTCAACTGTGTTGTTCCAAAATTACCACGGGCAACGTGCACGACAACATCGCCTAAAATCAGAAAACGCAAAGGCTCGGGTGGCAGCAAAGAAATATCGACTATACAGAGACGAGACAAGAAGGAAACGCTGAAGCAGATTCATATCACCCCTGCGCGCTGCAGCACATAATTAAGGAGAACACGCGCAGCTATTTCTTCTGGTTACACGTTAAGACCGCACCTTTTCGTTTTTCGCGGCACGCGCAAAGATATGCCCGTGGCGGCACTGATCCCGAGGACGCGTTGCGCCAGTCACTTTAACTTGCGGAAATAGAGATCACACAAATAAGCATTTACGACGGTGCATCGCGGATGTAGATCACGCAAGCGGGCGAACGAAGGCAGAGCAAGCCGCGCGTGGGCACTGAAATTGCCTAGGCAAAGGTAACAGTCCGTGGACACGTATACCTTGCGCCGTCAACAAGAGAGAAATTTAGGAGTGTGGTGGTGGTAGTGGTTTTATTAAAAATAATAGCAAAAAGGAAGGAAAAGATTTTTGCTAGCCCCGGCATCTGCCATCGATACTGAAGCACCTGAGCTGAGGCAGCGGAAATAAAGGATAGCAGGCAGAATGAAGAAATGAAATGAAAGAGGTGAGGGGACCGGAAGAGAGAATAGGGGAAGAAGTAATATGTACAAACTATTTACACAATAAGAAATGTGTCCACGTTGTGCGCGTGATTAGTTCATTTTAGAGGAATTAAATCACACATGCGCACAGCACTGTGTTGGTTACAACTGGAGTGGGGCGTCCAGTTATTAATCGTTCAAGGTAGAACTCGCGGAGCATTCGGTCACTGCGTGTAACTACCTGACGGAGAACAGACGGGACGTCAAGCCCGTGTGTTCGAGGAATGCTCAGAGGCTCACCAAAGTTCGCTCACGAGTGCGCGCACTGCCCTGCGGCCACAATAGCGTCTTGATGGAGTCTGTAAGTATGCCCTGCACCCTATAGGCCGCGAGCATATCGCGACGAGCATCGGCGAACGCGGCACAGTGAAGGAGCAGGTGTTCTTGTGTTTCCACTGCACCGCATCCGTCACACACATCACTCGTCGCGATTCCGTGAAGCACCCGTCGTTCCCCGGGCCACACGCAGCCAATGCGCGCGCGGAGGATAATTGCACGTTGTGACCGTGTAAGTGCGCGACAGCCGGTGACACTGTCGATGCGCCCACCTCCCGCAATGCGTGGGTCGGGGTGCTGCTATCGGAGATAGTCATGGATCGCCGCACGCACGTCCTGCAGCGCAAGGGGAAGATCGCTGGCAGGTAGTTGGTGTGCAGCGGTCGCGAGGTCGTCAGCTTCTTCGTTGCCTTCGATGCCGCAGTGACCGGGCACCCACTGTGCACGCATGGCACAACCTCTCTGCGCGAGCGAATTTCCCGCACTAGTGGGGTACCGCGGCCGTTAGATTGCAGGCGGCTGAGGGCGGCGCGGGAGTCGCACAGCAGAGCACTCTTGGGCGGCGGAGGGCCGAGGGTGAGTAGCGGGTCCAGGAGTGAGTGAGGGGAGGAAGTGGAAGACGAAGACGTTGTTCGATCGCCTGTCGCCTCAGCTCTGTTTATTTAGCTAATTTTTCCTAATTTACCTAGTTTTATTTGAATATTCGAGGACGGCAGCATCTTCAAGGCGGTACTGTCCCTACGGGAAGAGTACGGCTGCTCCGGCGCCGGCAAGCCTAAAGGGACCACGCCATTCAAAGGAGGCTGGCTCGGAAGAGGCGGCCATGGCTTCCCAGGCTGTGGAGCGACCAGAACATGGACTCGACGACCCGTCCAGCGAGACCTCATCGCTTAGTGGGGCTGGGTCAACGATCGTGGAGGGTGACGAGTCAGTGGCCGATATGGCTGACGTGGACAACGAGGGCTTCAAGTTGGTGAGTCATCGCAAGCAACGAACGGTAGGGATCCCGGTAGTGGTTGAGCCCACAGAAAAGGGTGTTGATTTAAGAGAGAGGAATCCCATCTTACTTTTCGCGGCCATTCAATCACTGCTGGGATCAGCTCTGATTCGAAGGCGGTTCACCATGCACGGGGCTCTTCAGCTGGATGTCTCGACGGAAGAGCAGGTTGACAAGCTCCTGCAGAGCTCTCAGCTTTTTGGCATCAAAGTTAACGTGCGGTTGCCCCATTCCTACATGAAGAACACCTGTGTTATTAAGGGTGTACCAAAGTGGTGTTCAGAACGCGACCTACTTGATTATCTGAAACCACAAGGTGTACTGCACGTGAAACGACTTGTGCGTCGTGTAGAGTCTCCAGGAAAAGAATGGGCTGTGAAACCTACCAACTCTATCGTGTTGACATTCGCTCCCAACACAGAGCGCCCCGAAAAAATTGATCTGGGATTCACAAAACACGCAGTTGCAGATTTCACTGAAGCTCCTCCATGGTGTTTTAGATGCCAATGGCTTGGGCACGTGGCCAAAGTTTGCACAAAGGATCGACGCTGTAAGCGGTGCGGAGGCGACCACGACATTAAAACCTGCAGGGCAGATTTTTCTTGCGCCAATTACGGTGGCGATCATCCAGCGAGTTTCGGAGGCTGCCCCTTCCGTGTGAGCGCTCTGCACCGTCGGATGTCTTTTATTGCTGGTCCAAAAACCCCACCGACTGAGACGCCTTTCCCTGGATTAGACGAGTTCCCAGTATTGGAGTCTGATGTTGTTGCGTTGCCCAACAATGTCCCTAAGAGACCTGAGTCCAGCAAGACGCCAAGGCCCAGTGCGCGCGAGTCGACTGTTCGACCTCCAGCAAAAAGTGTCCATGTTCCTGAGCGGCCCGATCACAGCAGACTCCACGGCAAGGGGGACCCTCATATGCACAAGTGACAAAAAAACCAGCTACCGCGGCCAAGAGTGTGTCTCCGTCGGCATCTTTTATCGATGTTGTAAGTGAGTGCGTTGCGCAAAATAAGGAGCTCAAAAATTAAGGTATGTCTGACCTTCTTCATGTTTTGTTTGGGGCCCTGCGTTCACATGTTCCAGCGATGGCGCCTGGTAACCTGAAGAACTTCCTACAGCTGGTGCTTTCTTTTGAGTCCCTAATTTCCACCTTCGCAGCAAACTTCCTTGCGAACTAAAATGGATGGGGCTACACCTCGTGGATCTCATATGCACCGAAAAGTGCCGTTTATATTGCAGTAGAACTGCGCTGGGATTTTAAGTCGGTTAGCTGAACTCAAAGTATTCTTGACAGAGACTTGTGTTCCAGTATTGGCCCTGTCAGAAGCTGGCCTGCCAAGCGGGAGATGTTTGACTGGATATGTCGCCCATAAAAACTGCAGCATAAAGTCATTTCCTGCAGGAAGTGCTGCGCTTTACATAAGAAGAGAAATTCCACATGTTTCTCTAAGCGTTGCCGATCTTTGCACGGATGACATTGAGGTAGCGGCTGTGAGAATACAGCTCAGCTCTCGAACCATTTCCATTGAATCCGTGTATGTGTCTCCGCGGAAGAAGGTAACATTAGATTTGTTTCTACAGCAGCTCTGCGACCGCTGCCCAGCACCTAGAATCATCTGCGGTGATTTAAATGCCCATCATGCCGTTTGGGGTGACAGGAACACGGATTCCCGTGGACGCAAACTCGTAGAGGTTATTGACAGTTTGGACCTGTGTGTTGCCAATGACGGAAGCCCCACTTTTTTCCGGCCTCCAGCCTCAGCGACAGCTATAGACCTGACACTGCATTCACCTGACGTCCGCGTGAGTTGGTCAACAGCGCCCGACCGCATGGGGAGTAACCACTATCCGATTTTTGTGTTTGCTGCTGACTTCCGTATGCATGGTCCTAAAATTAGCAACGTGGTCAACTGGGACAAGTACAGAAAGCGCCTAAAGCGTGTTTCAGGTGATGTTGTTGACAAAATGATTTCTAGTAAGCTAGCAGCAACTACGGCGGTCAAGTTACCTGATCATTTTCCGGCCCGGATTTAAAACTCAGGAACCTTTGCGCAGCTAGAAGGGCGGAGCGCCAACTCGTGCGGAAGAAGGACGACAGGCAACTGAAGGCGACCTTCAATAGGCTTGAATTCTGCTATTAAACGGCACACGAACAAGCTGTACAGGTCGCAATGGGCCTCATTCTGTGCTAGTTTGACTGTGTTCTCACCGATAACGAGAATATGGCGAGTTATTGGCAGCCTTGCTGGAGAATCTCGCCCTTCGAAGCCTTTTAAAGCTCTTGCAATACGCAAGGAAAAACCTATTGCGTGCTTGCCAGAGCAATTTGCAGACGCACTCGTACGCGCTGATTCTGGAATAGATATATATTCACCACCTGCTTCCTCCAGGTCTATCATGGACGTCCCGTTCACGCTTTGTGAGCTTCAGACTGCGCTCAGTGGCCTGCGGCGCCGGTGTTCACCATGTCCCGACGGCATCACCAATCAAATGCTGAATAATCTGCCCTTGCAACTCAGAAAGGAGCTCCTCAACTTCATCAATCGAGTTTGGGAGACTGGCGATGTTCCTCCGTCATGGAAGGTGGCACATGTAGTTCCGGTACTGAAGCCTGGCAAAGACATGACAGACCTTGCCTCGTATCGCCCAGTGTCATTGACCTCCTGTGTAGCTAAGTTGATGGAGAACCTGGTAAATGAACGCTTATCATGGTGGCTTGAGGACAGCAAGGCACTGCCATCCTGTATGACAGGATTCCGCCGAGGTCTTAGTGCCCAAGATAGCGTCTTAGACTTGATCAGTCACATTGAACACCAGAGAGCTGTCGGCCTTTCCACCTTGGCCATTTTTCTTGATGTTGCGAAAGCTTACGACAGCGTGCTTCAGAGCTCAATTCTAAACAGTTTGCAAGGCATGGACATACAGGGCCATATGTTAAGATTAATTTACAAGTTTATAAGTGACCGCGCGGTTCGTGTACGGTTAGGGAGTACGTTAAGCACCGAAAGGGTTCTGTCACGAGGTGTGCTTCAAAGAAGTGTTCTTTCCCCCATGCTCTTTAACGCCGTAATGGCTGGCCTACCCGATTCCTTGAAAAAAAGTTGCAGGCAAGTGCGTATGTCACTTTATGCTGACGACATCTGTATTTGGATTACTGGCTACCAACACAAGCGATTAGCCCTGATAGCTCGACAGGCTATACTTTCGGCACAAGCTTACCTTCAAGGTGTGGGGTTGTCTCTGTCAGTGGACAAATCCGGCTTTATTCTGTTTCCACGTGTAGGAAGACGTCAAGCGCGGTTGAAGATATAGACCTCGGTCACTCTTGCATCCGTCAATTCAACCACGCGCGTGTCCTGGGCGTCATTATTGACTCCCGTCTACAGTGGCGAAAAGCTGTAGACGCGATTGTTTCATCTATATCTTCTCGTATCAATGTGATCCGCATAATTGCACGTGAGCAATGTGGAAACCATCCTTCTTCAATGGTCAAACTTCATGAAGCGCTGGTGGTCAGCCGGAAAATGTATCAATTACCTTTAATTTCCCCCTCGGCATCACAACTTGAGCGTCTCGAGTTGTCCACAGAAAGGGCCTAAGAGCCATTGGAGTTCCCCAGGCGGCTGCGAATAAGGCAGTACTTCATGAGTCCCTATCGAAACCTCTTAGCCTTATCGCTTCTCAGAGACTATTAATGCATCTTGACCGCTTAGGAGAGACGGTAGCTGGGCGATCCCTTCTCCAGCGGCTCTGCAAGAGATATGAGTCGAATGCTTACTTGGCACTCAATACTCTTAGTTCTTTAGGCATTAATGTCCGAAGGCAAAGGAAACGGTTGAAACCCCCCTGGTCGTTTCCGACCCTCGACTGTAAGGTCACAATTCCCCATGTGAGCGCAAAGCGCAGCTCTTCTTTGGCAGCAACGCGTTCGCTTGTACTGGAATACTTGGAAACAGAGTATGCCTGCCATCTTCAAATTTTCACGGATGGTTCTGTGGACAAGGTCAAACAAGCTAGCGCAGCGGCTTTTTACATTCCTTCTTTGGACTGTAAGTGGTCCGTACGCTGTACTGCTGTCGTATCTTCCACAACGGCTGAAAGTGTTGCTATTGAGGCGGCTTTACGGAAGTTAGGGTCTTGTCCGGCTCAACCTGTTGTCATCCTAACTGATTCAAAATGTGCCCTTCAGAGGTTAGAGCGCGGATTTCCTACTGACGCCTTGTCTCTAAGCTCTCTGCGCTTGGTGCAGAATCTGCACAGCAGAGGCTTTACTCTACATTTCCAGTGGGTGCCCTCTCACATAGGAGTGAACGGTAATGAGGTGGCAGACAGTCTCGCCCATAAAGCTCTCTCAAGGATTCCATCAAAAAAAGTACCTCAAGATGAGAAAAGTCTCTGCAGGAAAACGGTGCTCGATCACTTTAGTACCCTGTGGAGTGCGTCCCACAAGTCATGTGTGACCAAGGGACTGAGAAGATCTCAGGCGACCCTTCTACATCGAATTCGCACGGCCTCTGCTCGCACCCCTGCATGGATGCATAAGACCGGCATAGCATCGTCTCCGCTGTGCTCTTTATGTGGTGTGTGCGGGGATATCGAACATTATATTATGTACTGCCCAGAGTACAACGCGGAAAGGCATGTGATGTTCGCTTCCTTCAAGAAGACAGGAACCCTTCACAGCACAGTGCAGGACATTGTTTACCCGAGTGGAAACCAGACATGCAGAAGGGAGGCTGCATGCCTTCTTTTAACATTTCTGGAAAACACGGATCTTGTTTTTAAATGGTGACAGCAGGAACGGGCTATGGCCTACTGTGATTGAATGTGTGCGTAGATGGTGTCTTCCGGAGTGGACTACTTTATACTGTGAGTGAATGTGTGTATGGAGTGTGGCACTACAATGGCCTATGTTCTACTGTTACTGAATGTGCATAGATGGTGACTTCTGGAGTGGACTGTGATGTGAACTGTGTGGATTGATTGTGTGCATAGATGGTGACTGCGGGAGAGAATGTGTGCTATTATAAGAGACTGTGCGCTTAGCGGGGTAGATGCGGCATTGTTAATATCGAAGGGACGCTGCGGTGGAGCAATTACCGGCAGACAAAGCAAGGCTAACCCCACCTGTAGCATTCAACACCTCAACTTCAACCTCAGCAGGTCCAGCCCGAGCCGGATACCCATCAACTCCGCCGTGGTGGAGGAGCCCAGGAATGCTGCGTGTTGCAGGCTGTGCAGTCGCAGGGCGGGGATGGTGGCCGCCGCAGCAAGGGAGCAGCTGTCGCGGGCCACTGAGCCGTCGGTCTGCACGAGGAGATGGTCCTGGAGCTCCTCGTGTATGACGGCTCTGGCCAGCTGCTGCACAGCACAGAGGGGTGTGATCCGCTTTCCCGCAATGCCGACGATCTCTCGCTGTACCTCCGAGGCAGCAGGCCAGGGAGCGCAGGAGCCGTAGGGGGTGGGCCTTGTGTCAATTGCTCATACTCGAGCAGCGCCGCGCCCATTCATGAGCGCGGGTGCGAGCGCATACGCTGTAGCAGCGAGCCGCTGTCCGGTGCGCGGTGAAGCCGGTCGGTGTGATTCAATGCCCTGCGCGCTGCTTGGAGCTCAAGTGGCCACGCTCCTGCCTCGGCCAGTGCTGCAGCGCACTGCGAGTTTTTGGGCAGCCCTAGGCACACGCGCAGGGACTTGCGGTGCTGAAGCTCGAGTTTCTTCCAGCACGGCTTGCGCACCGTGACGAGCGGCAGCGCATAGAGCACCGCCCCCAAAGCTGCGGCATTGTATAGACGCAGCGCGGCTTGCTGGGAGATGCCCTGGCCCGGAGCGGTGAGCTTGTGCACGGCGGCGGTGATCCTCTTCATCTGCAGACAGGCCTTGGTCGCCGCGGGGCGGAAGGAAACGCGCCAGTCGATGTCCAGGCCAAGGTACCGCACCAATTTACGCCAAGGAATCGGAGTCCCGTCCAGTGACAGTGGCGCAAGGTGCGCGCGCGAGCGCGAAACGCAGGCCATGGCCACCGATTTGTCCGCGCTCAGCGACAGACCAAGACCGCGCAAGCCGGCATCGATTGCGGTCAGGGCTCCCTGAAGGCGCCCCCGCACGCGGAACGCCTCGCCCGGTGATCCCCGGCACCACAGAGCTATGTCGTCTGCATATATATGGATTAGGAGGGAGCGAAGGAATTAAAATCTGTGAGGAGGAAAGGAGAGGCTAATAGCTGCAAAAGCTGTCCCTTATTATTGTGGCTGCAGTCGAGTGGCATGGTGCTCACCCCGCATATAGTAGTCGTAGTAAGTGGTTCTTATTAATAGTATAATAAAATGGAAGGAAACGATTTTTGCTAGCCCAGGCGTCTGCCATCGATACTGAAGCACCTGAGCTGGGGCAGTGGATAGCAGGCAGAATGGAGAAATGAAATGAAAGAAGTGAGGGGACTGGAAGAGAGGATTGGGAGAGAATATACACAAACTATTTACACAATAAGAAATGTATCCAGGTTGTGCCCGTGATTAGTTCATGATGGAGCAATACAAACACACGGGCACAGCACTATGCTGATTGTGGGGCTTCCAGTTGTTAATCGTCCAAGGTAGAACTCGCGCAGCGTTCGGTCACTGCGTGTAACTACCTGACGTAGAACAGACCGGGCGTCAAGCCCATCTGTTCGAAGAATGCACAGAGGCTCACCAAGGTCCTCTTACGGATGCGCGCACTGCCCTGCGGCCGCAATGACGTCTTGAGAGTGTCTGGTAGTATGGCCAGCGCCCTATAGTCCGCAAGCATATTGCGACGAGCATCGGCGAACGCGGCACAGTGAAGGAGCAGGTGTTCTAGTGTTTACACTGCTCCGCATCCGTCACACACATCACTCGTCGCGATTCCGTGACGCTCCCGTCGTTCCCTGGGCCGCACGCAGCCAGTGCGCGCGAGGAGAATGATTGCACGTTGCGACCGTGTAAGTGCTCGACAGACAGTGGTGCTGTCGATGCGCTCACCTCCTGCGATGCGTGGGTCGGGGTGCTGGTTTCGGAGATGGTTGTGGATGACCGCACGCTCGTCCTCCAGCGCAAAGGGCAGATCGCTGGGAGGTAGTTGGTGCCGAAAGCTATTTTACAGCCAAAGCTATGTTTAGGGCGTAGTAAAAATTATTAATAATAATAATTGGTTTTGGGAGGAAGGAAATGGCGCAGTATCTGTCTCATATAGTGTTGGACACCTGAACCGCGCAGTAAGGGAAGGGATAAAGGAGGGAGTGAAAGAAGGAAGGAAGAAAGAGGTGCCCGTAGTGGAGGGGTCCGGAATAATTTCGACCACCTGGGGATCTTTAACGTGCACTGACGTCGTACAGCACACGGGCGCCTTAGCGTTTTTCCTCCATAAAAACGCAGCCGCCGCGGTCGGGTTCGAACCCGCGAACTCCGGATCATAGTAAAAATTGGAAAATTGGATTTTGGGGAAAGGAAATGGCGCAGTATCTGTCTCACATATCGGCAGACACCTGAACCGCGCCTTAAGGGAAGGGATAAGGGAGGGACGAAAGGAATGCAGAGGTACCGTACTAGAGGGCTCCGGAATAATTTCGGCCACCTGGAGATCTTTAACGTGCATTGACATCGCACAGCACACGGGCGCCTTAGCGTTTCGCCTCCATCGAAACACGGCCGTCGCGGACGGGTTCGAACCCGGCTACTCCGGGTAAGTAGCCGAGTGCCCTAATCACTGAGCCATCGCGGCGGGTGTTCTTACTTCAAGCCGTAACCACGGATTTCGCCGATGGCAGTCCGAAGCCTGGTCCTGGCAGTCTAACACCTCTCAGGTGTGTGTTGTGTGTTTGTTGTGTTTTGAAGCACGTAGGCAACTGTGGCCATCATGCGCCATGACCATCAAGGCCAGCGCACCACGAACGCCGACTAAGAGCATCTTAGTGTTTTTTTAGCGTACGTGGTGCGCTTGAGGAGTCCACTGACGTGAACCAGCTATGCTCGTTTCATTTTCTTAAAATCGCGAGGGGTTAAAATGAAAATTCGATTCTGGGGAAAGGAAAGGAGCAGTATCTGTTTCACATATCGGCGGACACCTGAACCGCGCCGTAAGGGACGGGATAAAGGAGGGAGTGAAAGAAGAAAGGAAGGAAGAGGTGCCGTAGTGGAGGGCTCCGTAATAATTTAGACGACCTGGCGATCTTTAACGGGCACTGACATCGCACAGCACACTGGCGCCTTTGTGTTTCGCTTCTAGCTTGTTCTAGGGAGCGTGATGGAGGGGAGATAGCAGCAGAGAGGCGCCTTTTTTATAACCGGTATAAATCACTATAATTCCCCTGAACTTTTACGAAGCACGTATGCGCCTGTTAACGCCGAATACATGTTGTCGGCGTCAATCTTGAATGAAAAGATAGCCTCTTACGAGCCCAGTCTTTACATCTGGTCGGCAGGGACACTTGCAGTGTACAGGCATATGGCTATTTATTTGTTTATTTACCCACAGCGCCACAGTGGCATTGCAGTGGGGGGGGGGGGGTAAGTTGTACAAAACAAACAAGAATTATTACAAGGGCAGTCACAATGACAATGCAAACACTTCATTGTCAGTAAGATTAATAAGAAATGAAAACAAAGCATTCCATTCTCGAACAATGCGAGGAAAAAATGACATCTTGAACAATTCGGTTCTTGATCTGAATTCGCGCACTTTATGGTCATGACCAACCCGCTCGGATTTGTAGTGTGGATGAAAAATGTGCTTCTCCCTAGGAATAGCAATCCTGTTGTAATATATATTGCCAGGTGGCGCTAAAGCAAAAAAAGACGTTGACGCTGCTGGAGCGTGGCCTACGAATTATTTTGAGAAGAAGACGGTGCTGACGTGTTCTTGCTGGTGCTTGGCTTCGAGCTCAACTGTGGTGTCCTGGTGGTGCCTACGTGGTCATCTCTGGTGAGGCCGTTCTGTGTGGGGGATTTGGCCAGGTCTCAGGTTAGGTCTGTAGGCCAGGTTAATGTGCATTTGAGGGTGCGTTTGGCTCAGGTATGTCGCTGACCTCCCCGGGTGGAGGGACGGCAACCTGGTTTACCAACTTGCCCACCCAAAGCTTGCCGCTAGAAAATTTTCGTAAAAATGGAATTGACATCATCCCTGTGGCTCTCGTGCCGATCGGTGAGGGAACGATCAAGATGAAAAGCCCCAAGGTCCTTCAGCAGGAGCTAAGATCTCTCACTACCCACGACCTCCAGATCTCTAAGGTGCGACCGTTCGGCCGGAGAGGCATTGTTTGCAGGTCCGCTGACATTGATTGTGTCACAGACCTGCTCCAGTGCAAAATATTTCAGTCCTTAGCGGTTAAAGCCTTCATTCCGGAACAGCTCGCATGTTCCAAAGGTATTGTTCGTGGCGTGGACCCAGCATCTTCCCCGCAGGATATACTGAAGGAGTTTCAGGATGCAGGTGTGGGGGTTCTTTCTGTCTACCGGTGCAGTAGAGAATTCAATGGTGTGCGTGTTGCGACAGAGTCAGTTATCACTACGTTTGCTGGTTCCTCCTGTCCTTCTGAACTCAAGGTTTGGCCGATAGTGTATCGTGTGGACCCTCTGCAGCCCCGTCCTCTTCAGTGCAACAACTGTTGGCGTTTCGGTCACGGTGGTAAAGCGTGTAAGTCGGCGACCCGCTGCCGGGTTTGTGGAGAAGGGCATTCAGATGACAGCTGCGCCTCTGATCAGCCCCAGTGTTGCCTATGCAAGGGCAACCACTCAGCTGATGATGTCAACTGCTCGAAACGAGCCGACGAACAAAGCCTGCTCGATATCATTCAAGCGAAACGATGTTCGAGAGCAGATGCTTATGCACTTCTGGATCGGAGGGATAATACATATGCCAGCCGTGCGCGAAGCTCTGTTGCTGATATACCGTCAAGTTTGACTACTTCAATAGTGTCCTCAGTAGAACAGGCTCTTTCTGTGGTGGTCGAGAGAATGCTGGGCAGTTTCACCGAGGCTCTATCTCAACTTGTTGCTGGCCAATCTCTGCCTACTGAATAACATGTTTCGGCGGCTACGCCGGCATCACTCCCGAGTGCTGCTAGTAAGAGTCATTCCATGTCGCCTCCTACCGTGCCCCAAGTACCGCCTGCCAACAGCGCTCCTGACAGTGTCGCTCACGTAGATCCTTGTAGCATGGACGTTGAAATGCTCACCACTTCCCAGAAGCGTCGAGCTTCTTCCTCACCCTCGAAGTCAGCTGTTCCGCAAGTCAAAGCAAAGAAAGGACCCCCCAAATTAATTCCCCAGACTGATGTGCTGAAGGAGGCTGTTGATGCCTCTTTAACCAGTCGATAATCATGGCGGGTCTAAAAGTTATGCAGTGGAATTGTCGCTCCGTACTTTCTTCTTTACCGGATCTTGAATTACTTCTTCATAAACATAATCCAGATATTGTGATTTTACAAGAAACGTGGCTCTCTCCACTTAAATCATTCACATTTAAAAAATTTCGTGTTTTCAGGGTAGATCGCGTTAATGGCAGGGGTGGTGGGTTAATAACTATGATCTCTACGAAAATATGTCACCGGGCATCAATCTCGCAGACAGTTATGCGCCCTGACTGTGAGTTGTTGGCGGTTGAAATCTCTCTTCCACAGTGCGCCAAAGTCACTATTGCTAACGTCTACTTCCCAATCGGTGTTCACAGGACAGACTGTTTGGACACCTTACTGAGCGGCGCAAACAGCACAGTCATCGCAGGAGATTTTAATTCGCACCACAGTGCCTGGGATAGTCGCTCTGACTCCTGCGGCCAGCTTCTGTGGTCCTGGATGTCAATCAATGCAGTGCGCTGCTGTAATTCCGGAGCAGTAACCTTTATGCGTGGAGGATCCCGTTCAATCATAGATTTAACATTAGCATCTCGTGGGGTTGGCGTATCTGCATGGTCAACTGAAGAATCAGGTACATCTAGTGACCACTTTCCAATAACCTTTTCTATTATATCCTCGCCTATCAGAAAAGGTGGTGCAACCATGAAATTTCTAAACCACATTATGTACAAAAAATTGATATCTGCCTCACTACCCTCCATAGTTAGCTCAGGTCGAGCACAAAGAGCTCAGCGGACAATTACCTTTCTGCAAGATGCTGCTGAGAGTTCTGTATTCTCGGTGTGCACTAGTGCTCCTGCCAGACAGCCGTCTCCTTGGTGGACGGAGGAGTGTGAGAAAGCTTATCGTCGTAGAAAAGCAGCCTGGAAAAGCCTTTCCTATAATCAGAGCCCAGCTAATTGGATAAATTATAAGTTCTTCTCTGCATGTTTCAAAAGAACTGTTAAAAAGGCAAAGGAGGATTATAATCAAAATTTAAACACGTATCTCTCAAAACCCCAGAATAAGAAGGCTCTCTATAGATTCATGGCGCAGAATAACAGCTCTCCGGCCTCCAATCGCATAAGGTCAATGGTAATGTCTCCGCAGGAGGCTAAGCAAAACCTTGAACGCATCGCGCAGGGGCTGGCCTTACGTTTCCAGGTACAGAAAGCAGAACCTTTGCACACTCTCACCCCCAGCTCGGACTATCCTGAGGTCGACGTGTCGGAGCTCCTGCAAATTGTTTCCTCGATGCACTCTGCTGCTCCGGGATCTGACGGGATTACTGTGGGCATGTTAAAGATTTTAGCGCCCGACTTTCCAACTCACCTTCTAGATATTGTAAATGCGTCATTGGAAACCTCTTGGATTCCCCACAGTTGGAAAATTGCGAAAATAATTTTACTTTTAAAAAATGCAGACAATGGATTTCAATTAGACAATATTCGGCCGATTGCTTTAACCTCAAATTTAGTAAAGCTAATAGAAAGAGTAGTACACAGTCGCCTCACAAAGCATGTTCATCATATTAACGGCCTCAGCCCCGCACAGATTGGCTTTCGTCGCGGTTGTTCCATATGGTCCGCGCATGTGGATCTCGAGAGCCGAATACGACTCTCAATGCGCCAGAGAGAAGTTTCGGCCTTGGTAACGCTTGACGTTGCGAAGGCCTATGACAGCGTGGAGCACACAGTCCTCATTAACAAGCTTGCTCAACTACAACCACCGCATTACCTCTACGCCTGGATTTGCGAATTTCTAAAAGATAGATTTTTCTTCTGTACAGACGGATCTTTTTGTTCTAATACCTATGGTCAATCAAGAGGTGTGCCGCAAGGCTCTGTTCTTTCTCCGCTGCTTTTCAAGATATTAGTTCGGGACATCCCCATTCATCCTAACGTTACAGTTTATGTATACGCAGATGATATAGCTTTTTTCGCATCAGCAAATGATATTCATGTGCTCTACGGGTATTTGCAGGCATATCTGAATGCTCTTGAAGTCTGGCTGGACCAAATCAATTTATCACTTAATGTCAGCAAATGCGGCGTGCTGGTATTTCCACCCGACGCTCCTATGTACATCTCGCTAGCCGACCGCTCCACTCCAATTCCGCAGGAGGAGTCGGTTAAATACCTAGGTGTTACTTATGACCAAAATTTGGACTGGCGACACCATATTAAGAATAATGTTATTAAAGGGGAACGTGCACTGGGCCGTTTGACCCGAGTTGGCAATAAAAAGTTTGGCATGCGTCGTGACACGCTACTGTTGCTCTATAAAGCTTATATGAGACCGATTCTGGAATTTGGTTGCCCCTTGTTCTCTGGTAGCGCGAACTACAAGCTGCAGCCATTAGCCTTACTGGAAAGACGTGCCCTACGGCTATGCCTCGGGCTCCCAAAATCAGCTTCCAACGCTGTCCTTTATCTGGAAGCGCGTATCCCCAACCTCTATTCCCGCTTCCAACTTCTAACAGTGCGTACTTTCCTCAAGTCTTTTGACCCGGCCCCAGGCGTTAGTATTCCAAGTTTTGTATCCCAACCACACCTTTTTTTGACTAATCACTGGCCACGTTATCAGCTTCCGCAAGTTCGGTTCACGCAGAATCTGTTAGCTCCGCTTCAGGTTGATCTGATCTCCTTGCAACGAGTTGCTGACACGCAGGCTGATCCCGTCTTCTATTACGACTTTATTTTCCCGTCCCATGCGAAGCATATGCCCGCACATACCCTAAATGGTCTTCTTTCTGAACACCTACAGAATTTTCCACATCATACTGTTCTCTCCACTGATGCCTCCGGCAGCTGTGAGAAGGCGGCGATTGGCATATATTCGCAGGATCTAGATTGGAGCTACTCCGTTCGTATCCCTGATTATACTCCTATATTCTTCGCAGAGTTTTTGGCCATTGGTTTGGCTCTTCTCAAAATTCCCAGACATGTCGCACGGGTTCTTATTCTCACAGACTGCCTTTCAGTTATTGTCTCTCTCCAAAATTCGGAAAAATCTTTCTTGACTCGTTCACTTAGGTTTTTTGTTCCGAGCACAGTGCGCGAGATCCGTTTGGTCTGGGTACCTGGGCATTCAGGCGTCTATTTTAACGAGGTGGCTGATTTATTGGCAAGGTCAGCTCTCAGCGCACCTGTAATATATCCCGTCCCTCACCTCATTCTGTTAGCAGCTTCACGTTTCCAGCGGTTCCAACATATTTCAGCCACTTTGAGTGATCCGTTGCTGAATACCGTGGACTTTCAACACCTAAAGTACCCTTGGAATATCCGGTGGTGTAAGTCAAGGCTTTGTGAAGTGTCCATGACGCTCCTGCGATGTAGAATCCCTCACTTAAACTTGTACTTATGCAGGTGCGGGTTCGCTGCGACAAACCTTTCTGTATCATGTGGGCAAGTTGAATCAATCGATCATTTTCTCCTCTCTTGCCGGCGGTTCGCGGTTCAGAGAAAGCAATATCTGGAGGTTCCTCTTTCGAGACTAGGACTGCCTCTGTCTCTTACAGTTCTTCTATCGTTCGGTGCGAGTGCCAAGGGATTCCCGTTAAGCAGTGTATGCGGCTACCTTCACGATTACATAAGTGCAACTAATCGATTTTCTTGTTAGCTATACACAAAATTCTTTCGCATGTCCAAAAAAGGCTAGATTGATTCTATTCCGGATGACTCATACCTCTTGAATTCATTTTATTTTTCCCAATTTTTTTTATCTTGATTCAGTCTTCTGACGTTTCCTTCCCCGCGCAAATGCTTCATTGGCATTCTACCCTATACCTTGGCCAATCCCCCCCACGTGGGTATGTGCCATATTACTTGAGGAGAAGAAGAAGAAGAAGAAGAAGAAGTGGGTTGAAGGAAGTTAAAGTTCGCCGTTTCTCCCACCGAAGGACGTTCTGCCGAGCCCTCTCTTTCCGGGCCCCTGTCTTGTGGCCAACACCGTGACAAATCTGGTGGAGGTGGGATCGATCTCTTTTCCCGTACCCCCATGGTTTGCCGGCGCTCCAGTCCTATAACCGTCATGACGCCCGTCCACCGTACTCGCCGCCGGATTCGAGGCTTATCACCGGAGCCTGAACCATCGGGTATGTCCTCGGAGCAACTTGGCGCCGCCTCAATGCCTTGCGCAACCGCTCCAATGCCTGGGGCGCCCACGCCCTACTTCACGCTCCAGAACCCCCCATCTCGAAGTCCTTCCACGGTGATGTCTTTGAGGACGTGTAAGACTGGTTGCAGCACTATGAGCGAGTTGCCGCATTCAACCAGTGGGACAACGCCGCCCACCCCAGAAACGTCTACTTCAGTTTAGACGACGGCGCTCGGACCAGGTTTGAAAACCGTGAAGATCAATTGTCCTCTTGGAGTGAGTTCCAGCGCCGTCTCCTTGAAACATACGGCAGCTCGGATCGTCGCGAACGGGCAAAACGCGCTTTGCAATCTCGCGTGCAGCTTCCAAATAAAAAAGCTGCAGCGTATGTAGAGGACATGACGCGCCTCTTCAGGCGCGGACCCTGCAATGCCCGAGGACAAGAAGGTACACCATCTCATGCGTGGTGTCAAGGAGCAACTTTTTGCAGGCCTTGACCGCAGCCCTCCGCAGACTGTCTCCGAGTTTCTCGCTGAGTCCTCCACGATTGAAAGGGTTCTTCAGCAAAGAGCGTCCGCGTACGATCGACCCGTGTCCGCCGCCTCCGTTTCCGGCGAGTTACCATTCCACGGCACCGACGCCTCCCCGCTACGCGATCTCATACGTTCGACTGTGCGCGACGAACTCCGCCAGCTGTACGGGGCCCCGTCCAAAGCTCCTAGCTCCATAGCGACCGTTTTCCGCGAGGAGGTGCAGCAAGCGCTCCGGCCGTCCTTTCCTGCCGATGAGCCTCGTCTATCCCCTCCTCCTGTCTCGCCTGACCGTCGTCTCACCTACGCCGAAGCTCTGCGGTGCCCTGCTCCGGCTTCGGCGTCCTTCGTTCCCACTCCTGCTGAAGTGCCGGGGCCGCCGGCACCCGTGCTGCAGTACGTGGAAGCCCCCCGACCATCCGCGCGCAAAGCCGACGTGTGGCGCACATCCGACCGACGCCCCCTATGCTTTCACTGCGGCGAACAAGGTCACCTGTATCGGCACTGCCTCTACCGCCGCCTGGGCCTCGAAGGCTTTCCCGCCGATTCTCCTCGACCCCGCAATGGCGAACGACCCCGGGCCATCGCGGATTCCCTTGAGGACCAACGTTGGCTTTTAGGTCTCGTCGCCAGCAGGCCCGATCTCCATCCCCCAGGGGTCGTCCTTCAGCATCTACCGCGAGTTTTTCCCGGGCGGCGCAAGGCCGCTCGCCCAGCCCACGCCGGGAAAACTGCAGCCAGCGACCTTAGGGGGTGGGCTCGCTGGGCATCGTTGTGCGTGCGACCCCCATCGACGCGGACACGACATGCCGACGCCTTGACGGTTCCGAAGTCCGCGGTCATCGTTCACTCCGAAACAGCGACGCTTCCTCGACACAACGACGCTTCGACGGTCTCGAGGTCCGCAGTACCCGCTCGCTTCGACACATCGCCGCTGACACATGGCGCCTCGACGATTACGACGCCTGCGCTCTCCGGTCCCTCCGACGCACTGACGCCATTAGAAAGCACACACCTCGCCGACGAGTTCCCCGTGCCAAAGCCTGCAGACAACAACGCCTGTGCCCGATCATCCCCTCCGGAGCCTCCAACTCGCGAGCGGCTTTCCTTAGACATACCTGTGATACTGGATGGTCACCACGTTAGAGCGTTATTAGATACTGGTGCTGATTATTCGATTCTAAGCAGCCAGCTCGCCACCATTCTCAAAAGGGTTCTCACGCCATGGGCTGGCACACACTTTCGCACTGCGGGCGGTCATCTGATTGCACCTCTCGGCATGTGCACCGCCCGAGTTCAAATCCAGGGGTCCACATTTGTCGTCTGCTGCCTTGTTCTGAATAACTGTTCACGAGACCTCGTCTTAGATGTCGATTTTCTGCGTGAATATGGAGCGATTATTGACCTACGCGATAACAAGGTCACGTTTTCAACTGAGAATGCTCTCGTCCTCAGCAATGCACCGCAACCAAGCCAGACGCTTCGAATTTCTACGGACACTGTCACCCTGCAGCCTCGAACCAGCGCCTTCATTACGGTTGAGTGCGAATCATTTCAGGACGGTGACGCCATCGCCGAAACCAACCTTTCGTTACTGCTTACGCAAGGCGTGTGCGTGGCCCGCAGTCTGATCCATCCTAATAGTGGCCAGTCACAGGTACTTGCTACCAATTTTGCGCACGAGCATCCGCATCTTTTTCGCGGCACTTCCGTAGCGTTTGTCGGACGCATTTCCGATGTTTCTGTGTGCTTCTCCTCAGAACCAGTGCAGCCTCCTTTCTCCCTCGAGAGCCTCGATGTCAACTCCGAGCTGTCAACCAGCCAACGGGAACAGCTGTGTGCGCTATTGCTCGAATTCAGTGTTTCGCCTCCTCGTCGAAAGTGCGTCAAACTACCATAGCCAAGCACCACATCGTGACGTACGAGGACGTACACCCAATCCGTCAACACCCCTATCGCGTATCGTCTACAGAGCGCGAAGTCATTCAGTCCCAAGTTAAGGATCGAGATGCTCGAAGATGAGGTTATCCAGCCTTCCAACAGCCCATGGTCCTCGCCGGTCGTCCTCGTTAAAAAGAAAGACGGCACTCTGCGTTTTAGCGTCGACTACCGGAAGCTGAACGCAGTCACGAAGAAGGACGTTTACCCATTGCCACGTATTGACGACTCTCTCGACCGCCTTCGGCGCGCTCGGTATTTTTCGTCCATCGACCTAAAAAGTGGCTACTGGCAAATTGAGGTCGATGAACGGGATCGTGAGAAAACGGCCTTTGTCACTCCAGACGGTCTTTATGAATTTAAGGTTCTACATTTCGGTCTTTGTTCTGCGCCTGCCACCTTTCAGCGGACGATGGACACTGTCCTTGCCGGTCTTAGGGCGCATTCACACTTGTCCAAAAATCCGGCGAGCGAAGCGGATTCCCTCGTCGGGAAAACTAGGACCTGTTTTCAGCTGTTGACGCACGGGCGAGGCGGAACCGCCGCGCCGCTGCTGTTTCTCGCTTTTCCACACACTTCCCGGCCACCACGTCACCGCTCGCGGCGTACACAGATATGGTTAGAAAAGAGCATAAATCGATGCTGTCTGTGTACCATAACCGTATGTACGCTTGCGTACGTAAACGCAAGCACATTCCCATTTTTAGTTCAGCGTATGCAAACAGACTCGCAACGAAACGCCCAGCCTAGTGGCGCCGGTTAGAAAAGAGCATAAATCGATGCTGTCTGTGTACCATAACTGTATGTACGCTTGCGTACGTAAACGCAAGCACATTCCCATTTTTAGTTCAGCGTATGCAAACAGACTCGCAACGAAACGCCCAGCCTAGTGGCGCCATCTGCTTGTTAGGACGGGAACTAGTACTGTCAACAAAACCGGCGCTCCTCGTAGGCCTAGTAGCGGCAGAATCATCACTAAAAATAAAAAATAAAGCAAATTCATCACTTATACTTTTGCTTATAGGTGAGGTGAGACGAAGCGATGTACCGGTGTCCGATTTATGGCCAGCGAACGCGCTGAACAAGGCCGCAACAACGACGAATTCATTCCGAGGCGAGGGGCCCTGCGTCGAAGGGCGCCGCCATGTTTTTCGCCGCGGCGGCGAACGCGGAAAAATTTGGGTCCAGCTCGATCGCCCTCGCCGCGCCGCTTTCCGCCTCGCTCGGCGTCAAAAGCGGGCGAATCCGCTTCGCTCGCCGGATTTTTGGACAAGTGTGAAGGGGCCCTTAAAAGGCAGTGTTGCCTAGTCTATCTCGACGACGTGGTCGTTTTCGCAGACTCGTTTAGTAAACATCTTGAACGCCCGCGGACGGTTCTCGAAGCCCTTCGTTCAGCTAACCTCACACTGAAGCCCCAGAAATGCCATTTCGGTTACCAGGAGGTGAAATTTCTCGGCCATGTCGTCAGCGCCACCGGCGTAAAGCCCGACCCCGACAAGCTTGCAGCGGTTGCGGAATTTCCACTCCCACGTGACAACAAAAGCGGTTCCGCGTTTCCTAGGGCTCTGCAGTTACTACCGGCGTTTTATCGAAAATTTCGCTGACCTCGCAGAACCGCTGACTCGCCTCACCCGCGACGCCACACCTTTTGTTTGGTCCCGCGAGCAAGACGTGGCTTTCGCCGAGCTCCGCCTGCGTCTTCACACGCCGCCCGTTCTTGGCCATTTTGATGAGCGGGGTGACGCTGGAATACACACCGACGCCAGCAACATCGGCCTCGGCGCGGTTCTCGTGCAGCGCCAGGATGGCGTTGAACGAGTCATCGCTTATGCAAGCCGCGCTCTGTCGCGTGCAGAGGTTAACTATTCCACGACAGAAAAAGAATGCCTCGCCATTATTTGGGCTGCTGCGAAATTTCGCCTCTATCTTTATGGTCGCCCTTTCAAAGTGGTCACTGATCATCCCTCCTTGTGTTGGTTGGCCAACCTGCGTGACCCGTCTGGACGCCTGGCGCGATGGAGCCTTCACCTGCAGGAGTTTGACATCACCATTGTCTAAGTCCGGACATAAGAATGAAGACGCCGACACCCTCTCTCGTGCGCCTGTCGAACTCGCTATACCCGACACGGACGATGACGTCAGTTTTCTTGGGGTAATCGATTCTTCTGATTTGTCAGCTCAGCAGCGCGCCGATCCAGTGTTACGACACCTTATTGATTATCTGGAAGGTCAGTCGGCCACCGTACCTAAAAGTTTTTCTCGACACCTGTCGTCGTTTTCCCTGCAACGAGGCGTGCTCTTTAAGAAAAACCCTGGTTCCAGCTCGCGGGCATACCTCCTCGTCGTGCCGACAACACTTCAAGAGAAAACACTTTCTGCGTGCCACGACGAACCAACCTCTGGCCATTTGGGATACTCTCGCACGCTTTCCAGAATACGCCAGCTGTTCTACTGGCCCAAACTTGCCACTGTTGTTAAATGCTATGTGCGAAGCTGTCGGCAATGTCAGTGCCGTAAGGCCCCGACCGCCAAGTCTCCGGGGTTCTTCCAACCTATTGCACCAGCACGTGCCCCTTTCGATCAGGTCGGCATGGACCTTCTTGGCCATTTCCCTTTGTTCTCGGGTGACAACCGGTTCATCATCATTGCCAGACTACCTCACTCGATACGCCGAGGCCAGAGCCTTACCTCGTGGCACAGCGTCCGAGGTTGCGGATTTCTTCATGAATCAGATCGTCCTTCGGCACGGCGCCCCGACCTGCGTCATTACCGACCGAGGGACCTCCTTTAATTCCCAGCTGAAGGCCGAAATTTTTCATCTAAGCGGTACGACCCACCGTAAAACTACTGCTTACCACCCCCAGGCAAATGGGCTGACAGAGCGGCTTAATAAGACCATGGCGAACATGCTGGCGATGTACGTCGATGTGCAACACAGGACTTGGGACATGGTCATACTGTACGTGACATTCGCCTATAACACAGCAGTTCAAGAGACGACCCGTTTCACACCGTTCCGCCTCCTCTACGGCAGAGAGGTTCAGACGATGCTCGACGCAGTGCTCCCCTGCCCGACTGATGACCATCTTTCTGCTGACGCTGAGGAGTTTGCCCACGAAGCCGAGCAGGCTCGTCAGCTAGCACGTGTTCACATCACACAGCAACAAGATAAAGACTCACACCGATACAACCTCCGGCACAGACAAGTCTTCTACAAACCCGGCGACCAGGTTTGGGTATGGATACCTGTTCGACGGCGAGGCTTGTCCGAAAAACTACTTTGCCGTTATTTCGATCTTTATAAAGTCTTGCGACGCGTCAGCGACGTTAATTACGAAGTACTACCAGACGCGGTACTTTCCCAGCAGAGAAGCCGTCGACTACCCCGTCCAGAAATCGTCCATGTTCTACGCATGAAGCCGTATATTGCACGGTGACCCCCCCCCCCCCCCCCCCCGATAATTCGAGCCTTTCTTGTGTGGTACAGTGTGCTTGTGTGTGTTTGTGTTCGCGCGCTCATCTGCGCGCGCTTTTTAAGAGGGGAGGAACGCCAGGTGGCGCTAAAGCAAAAAAGACGCTGACGCTGCTGGCGCGCGGATTGAAGGAAGTTGAAGTTCACGTTGCTCCCACCGAAGGACGTTCTGCCGAGCCCTCTCTTGCCGGGTCCCTGTCTTGTGGCCAACACCGTGACAATATTATGAAAATATTTAAGCCTTCTGAGCTTCCTCCTTCTTACTTCAAGGGGTTCCCAATCTAATTCCTGTTTTATGCCAGACACACTAATGTATTTACTATGATTGCCAGAAACATAGCGGGACGCTAAAATCTGGTCTCTTTCTAATTTTTGTGTATCGGTCTTTGTCGGCGGATCCCATACAGTACAAGCATATTCCAGCGTGGACCTAACATACGTATTAAATAGTAAATCCCTAGAGTCTTGCGGAAACAATGTCGTGTTACGGTGCAAAAAAAAAACCAACGTTTGGCAAGCTATCCCCGCAACATAATCAACATGTCGATGCCAACATAGTTTTGTGGTGATGTACACACCTAAATTCTTATATTCGAAAAGTGTTCCCAATAAGTGGCCTTTTATGTTAGAGACGTATTTAGGTACATTCTTTTTCTTCGTGAAACACATGTGTACTCTTTCTACAAATTTATATTCATGCGACACTGTTCGCACCACCAGTGCAATGCAATTAGGACTTCCTGCAAAGCAAGTGAATCCTGGGAATTTTTCACTTTTCTGTAGACTACACACTCATCAGGGAAGAGTCGCATATAAGAAGTAATATTTTCTGATTTGTTATTAATGAGCTCAAGAAAAAGCAAAGGTCCCAAATGTGACCCTTGTGGGACGCCTGACGTGACGAAAGTTACATTTGATTTGGCTGTATTTATTGGGACATACTGACATCTTAAACTTAAATATTCCCTATTACATTCAACAACCTTCCCATTCCCATTTAAACAACGCAACTTGCGGACTAAGAGGCCATAATCTACTACGTCAAAAGCCATTTTAAATCAATAAATATGAAGTCAATGATGCTACAACGATCCAAAGCTTCGCATACCTCATGAACAAACTCGGTTAGTTGTGTAACGCAAGATGTTCCCTGCCGGAAGCCGTGCTGATTTGGATTTAATAAGGGATTGAGATGATTCATTATGTTCGTATATAGGATGTGCTCTTGAGTTTTACAGAAATTGCTTATTGCTTATAGTTGCTTATAGCTGCAGCACCACAGTGCCGAGGCCAAGTGCATCAGTGTAGCATCGCCATGTCTGTAGACAGAGTTGCCAGCGGTAGCGATTTTGTTAGTCTCAGTTTGAATTCCTTTCGCATTAAATATTTGTAGTTTCAGACGAAAGGACATGGCGCAGTAGCCTAATTGCCCCACTTCTTTGTGGACACCTAAATCGGGCCGTCAGGGAAGGAGGCAGAGAGCAAGAGGGGCCGTAGTGGAGGGGTACAGATTGATTTCTACCACTCGGAACTCGCACACCACATGGGCGCTGTTTGCACTTTGCTTCACCGAAACTCAGCCTACTGAAACACCGCTTAGCCATCGCGGAGGGTCGTAGCTGATTTTTGAGGTAAGGGAGACAAACAACGAAGCACAAAAACAAGGACTGACGTCGCACACCAAACGGGCGTCTTGTGCATTTCAGCTACACTGAAACGCAGCCGCCTTACCCGGGATCAAATGCCGAATTCTAGAGTCGAATACAGCTCAAGTAGAAAGCGGCTTTTTCCCGTCATAGGGCCCCTTTACACCCATAGCGTCAGCCAATTCTCATGAGCCTACTGGCGTGACAACGCAGGGAGTGACAACGCGGGTAGCTACCGGAGGATTGGCGAACCGCGATCGTTTGTCCCATCAGAAAGGCAGGGCGCCCACCTACGGACTGAGCGGAAACCGGCCAGTGGCATTAGCATCGGCGGCAGGTAAGCTCATGGGGCATATGGCGTTTCAGCGTCTGAACGAGCGGGCTGCGGAGGCTGATTTATTTGACGAGCGGCAGACAGGTTTCCGTGGGATGCGGTGCACGGCGCTGATTCTATATCGGACGTTGTTACAGCGCTGGAGCACGCCAGGGTGGCAGGCCAGGTTGCGCTGCTGCTACTACTCGACGTCTCGGGCGCTTTTGACAACTTTCGCCGGGCACCAATTCACGCGGTGCTTGAGGGGGCCGGTGTGAGCGGTCGCCTTTTGCGATACGTTCACGGTTTCCTGAGCGGGCGCACCATGCGCGTACGAGTAGGGGATAAGCTCTCCAAGCCTCGCCCGGTGGACATGGGCGTGCCGCAGGGCTCTGTCTTATCACCATTTTTGTTTAATGTGGCCATGTCGGTGGTGCCGGCCTCCCTCCCCACGAGCGGCCGACACCATGTGTACATGTCCATATATGCAGACGACATAGCTCTGTGGAGCAGTGTTGTAGGCGTTACCGAAAAAAAGTAACTTAATACGTTACTCGTTACGTTAACAAAAAAGGAACGCGTTACCGCCCTACGTTACCTACCATAAAGGTAACGCGTTATCTTTACGGTTACCGAAAAAAAGTACCACACGTTACTTTGCGTTACTTCATGGATATAAATTTTAAGTTTTCGTCACCTTAAGAACTTACGATAACATATTTATAAAGCTCACATTTCACGTATAACATCTAGCCCAAACAACGAATTTACGCGATATCCTGATTGAACGAGAATAGTTTGCACAAATATGCAGGAGCTTAGCAATATTATAGTGGCGTAAACTTGTCTGTAGAGTTACAAGTGTTGGATTCTAACTCTGTTGCACATGGTGAAGCCATCTTCTGAATGTGGATTTAAACACAAAATGACACTCCATCATCAATTCTAACTTCACAAAGAAAACATCGCTGAACTCTCAACAAATTTAGAGTAATTCTGAAATATGTGAGGTGCCAAAACGCTTAACATGCTTCCACTCTGTAGAGTTGTGTGTGTGCGTGGTTTGGGAAGGGGAGGTAGGTGACGGCGAGTGTGTGAATGCGTGTTCGTGCACGTTTCATGCTTTATGGCTATTGTCTTTTTTTTTAGTTTGCGTTGTCAAGGGCAGCTGTTTTCTGGCATGCATCCGAGCCTCAACAAGGGTTGTCGGGAGCAGCTGTACATTTTGTTTATTTACATCACTTTAGGTGCTCTGCGGTTTTTATTTCTAAAAAAGGCGGCGGAGTGGGTCACAACTGGAAGAAAAAGTAACTAGTAACGTGACACCTCACGTTACCGAAAAATGTTAACGTAAGTACGTTACCCGTTACAGTTCCGAATTGGTAACGAGTACGTTACCAAGTTACCGAAAAAAGTAACGCGTTACCGGTAACGCCGTTACTTGTAACGCGTTACCGACAACACTGCTGTAGAGCCGAGGACCACCGGGCAAGGCGCTCCGCCTGTGGGGGTGCCTTCAAGGAGCTCTGACCGCAATCGATGCCAGCTTGCGCGGCCTTGGTCTGTCGCTGGGCACGGACAAATCGGTGGTCATGGCCTGCGTTTCGCGCTCGCGTGCGCATCTTGCGCCACTGTCACTAGATGCGACTCCGATTCCTTGGCGTAAATCGGTGCGGTACCTTCGCCTGGACATCGACTGGTGCCTTTCCTTCCGCCCCGCGGCGCCCAAGGCCTGTCTGCAGATGAAGAAGATCACCGCCGCCGTGCACAAGCTCACCGCTCGAGGCCAGGGCATCTCCCAGCAAGCCGCGCTGAGGCTATCCAATGCCGCAGCTTTGGGGGTGGTGCTCTATGCGCTGCGCTCGTCACGGTGCGCAAGCCGTGCTGGAAGAAACTCGAGCTCCAGCCCCGCAAGTCCCAGCGCGTGTGCCTAGGCCTGCCCGAAAAACTCGCAATGCGCCGCAACGTTGGCCAAGCCAGGAGCGTGGCCACTTGAGCTCCAGGCAGCGCGCAGGGCATTGAATCACATCGGCCGGCTCCACCGCGCACCGGACGACTGCTCGCTGCTGCAGCGTATGCGCTCGCACCCGCGCTCACGAATGGGCGCGGCGCTGCTCGAGTATGAGCAATTGCTTGAAGGCCCACCTACATACGGCTCCTGCGCGCCCTGGCCTGCTGCCTCGGAGGTACAGCGAGAGATCGTCGGCATCGCGGTAAAGCGGAGCACACCCCTCTGTGCTGTGCAGCAGCTGGCGAGGGGCGTTATACACGAGGAGCTCCAGGACCATCTCCTCGTGTACACCGACGGCTCATTGGCCCGCGACAGCTGCTCTCTTGCAGCGGCGGCTACCATCCCCGCCCTGCGACTGCACAGCCAGCAACACGCAACCTTCCTGGGCTCCTCCACCACGGCGGAGTTGATTTGGATCCGGCTCGGGCTGGACCTGCTGCTCACCCTCGGCCCTCCGCCGCCCAGGAGTGCTCTGCTGTGCGACTCCCGCGCCGCCCTCAGGCGCCTTCAATCTAACGGCCGCGGCGGGAAATTCGCTCGCGCATCGAGCGCCTTGCGCAGAGCGGATGTGCCGTGCGTGCACAGTGGGTGCCCGGTCACTGCGGCATCGCCGGCAACGAAGAAGCTGAGGACCTCGCGACCGCTGCATACCAACTACCTGCCAGCGATCTGCCCCTAGCGCTGGAGGACGTGCGTGCGGCCGTCCACGACCATATCCGAAAGCAGCATCTCGACCCACGCATCGCAGGAGGTGAGCGCATCGACAGTATCACCGGTTGTCGCGCACTTACACGGTCGCAACGTGTAATGATCCTCTGCGCGCGCATTGGCTGCGTGTGGCCCGGGGAACGACGGGAGCGTCACGGAATCGCGACGAGTGATGTGTGTGACGGATGCGGTGCAGTGGAAACACTAGAACACCTGCTCCTTCACTGCGCCGCGTTCGCCGATGCTCGTCGTGATATGCTTGCGGCCTATAGGGCGCTGGCCATACAACCAGACTCCCTCAAGACGCTATTGTGGCCGCAGGGCAGTGCACGCACTCGTGAGCGAACCTTGGTGAGCCTCTGTGCATTCCTCGAACACACGGGCTTGACGTCCCGTCTGTTCTTCAGGTAGTTACACGCAGTGACCGAACGCTCCGCGAGTTCCCCTTTGAGCGATTAATAACTGGTCGCACCACTCCAATTGTAGCCAACACAGGGCTGTGCGCGTGTGTTTTAATTCCTCCAACATGAACTAATCACGTGCAGAACCTGGACACATTTCTTAGGTGGAAATAGTTTGCATATATTACTTCTCCCCTATCCTCTTCCCTGTCCTCTCACTTTTTTCATTTCATTTCTCCATTCTGCCTGCTATCCTCTATTTCCCCTGCCTCATCTCAGGTGCTTCAGTATCGATGGCAGATGCCGGGGCTAGCAAAAATCTTATCCTTCCTTTTTACTATTATTCTAATGAAAAAACACAACTACCACCACCACCAGCTCAATATCCGAGAGTCTTAACCACTGAGCCACTGCAGCAAGTGTAACACTAGAAACGAAAAAAAATTAGCTGCGGTTTAACTACTGCTGATCCTTGTTAGCGCCGCCCTGCGTTGTTGATAAAAATCCTGACAGGCTGGCAGGCACTGACGTCAACACTGGCGAGTATACGAAAGCTTTGGTGTATCGGGCAAGTAGACGCGGCTTGAGGTCAGTAATGTTGAGTGTGTTCCGCACACCGGATAGGCTGCGCGCCCACCTTGCTACCCTGGCAGGTGGCAGATAAATTAACGGTTGATCGTGAGAGGTTCATCACCCAATAAACGCTGCGGCTATTCTATCGCCCTTTACCGGCAAATCGAAAGATCAAAGGTCAAGTGGTGCATATCCATGGTGGACCACACATGGTAAGATCTACACAGCCACACCCGACCTCTCGCTCACTTGAAGGTCAACCGGTAACACGCTGTGAAATCGTCTGTCCCTGTCGAAGTAAAGCTTTCGCTTCAAACCAGATAAGCAATCAAGGAGGTGAAAAGCACTGAAAAAGAAAAATAAAACAAAAGAAAAAATGAGAAAATACTGCAGCCAACTAATTCTTTCAAGAGATGACTCGCCGCAGTGGCTCAGTTTAAGTGGCTCGTCTCTCAACTCGAAGTACTCAACTGTGTTGTTCCAAAATTACCTCGGGCAACGCGCACTACCACATCGCATAAATTCAGAAAACGCAAAGGCCCGGGTGACAGCAAAAAAATACCCACTATATCGAGAATAGACAAGAACAAAACGCCGCAGCAGAATGAAATCACCCCTACGCGCTGCAGCACTTCAGGACTACACGCGCAGCAAGCCACCCTGGTTACACGTCAAGACCGCACCTTTTCGTTTCTCGCGGCTCTAGCAAAGATATGCCCGTGGCGGCACTGATGCCAAGGACGCGTTACGCCAGTCCTTTAATTTACGGAAATAGAGGGCACACAAATACCCATTTACGGCGATGCATCAAATAATAATAATAATAATAATAATAATTGGTTTTGGGGGGAAAGGAAAGGGCGCAGTATCTGTCTCATATATCGTTGGACACCTGAACCGCGCCGTAAGGGAAGGGATAAAGGAGGGAGTGAAAGAAGAGAGGAAGAAGAGGTGCCGTAGTGGAGGGCTCCGGAATAATTTCGACCACCTGGGGATCTTTAACGTGCACTGACATCGCACAGCATACGGGCGCCTTAGCGTTTTTCCTCCATATAAACGCAGCCGCCGCGGTCGGGTTCGAACCCGGGAACTCCGGATCAGTAGTCGAGCGCCCTAACCACTAAGCCACCGCGGCGGGGCGGTGCATCAAAAAAGGAGAAATTTAGGAGGCAGCGAAGTAAGGCAAATAGGTAAAGAGGAAAGGAGAGGCTGCATAGCTGCATTAACTGTCCGTTGATATTATGGCTGTAGTCGAGCGGCATGGTGCGCACCCCGCAATAGCCAAAGTTATTTTTAGTGCATAGTAAAAATTGGAAAATTCGATTTGGGAGAAGGCAGATGGCGTAATATCTGTCACATATCGGCGGTCACCCGAACCGCGTGGTAAGGGATGGGATAAAGGAGGGAGTGAAAGAAGAAAGGAAGAAAGAGGTGCCGTAGTGAAGGGCTCCGTAATAATTTAGACCACCTGGGGATCTTTAACGGGCACTGACATCGCACTGCACACTGGCGCCTTTGTGTTTCGCTTCTAGCTTGTTTAGGGAGTGGGATGGAGGGGCGATAGCAGCAGAGAGGCGTCTTTTTTTATAACCGGTATAAATCACTATAATTCCCCTGAACTTTTACGAAGCACGTATGCGCCTGTTAACGCCGAATACATTTTGTCGGCGTCCATCATGAATGAAAAGATAGCCTCTTACGAGCCCAGTCTTTACATCTGGTCGGCAGGGACGCCTGCAGTGTACAGGCTTAAGGCAAGCTGCAACACCACAGCGCCGAGGCCAAGTGCATCAGTAGAACATTCGGCATGTCTGTAGATAGCGTTTCCAGCGGTAGTGATTTTGGTAGTCTCGGTTAGAAGTGGTTTCGAGATTAAATATTTGTAGTATCAGAGGAAAGGAAATGGCGTTTTAGCCTAATTGCCTCACTTCTTGCTAGACACCTCAACCGGGCCGACAGAGAAGGAGGACACATAGCAGGAGGGGTCGTAGTGGAGGGGTATGGATTAATATGCAACACCCGATAATCTTTAATGTGCACTGCGATCTCAAAGCACACGGGCGCCTTTTGCGTTTCTCGTTCATCGAAACGCTGACGCCGCGGCAATCGAGCGCACAACCAACACCGCGGCGGGTTGCAGCCGCTTTGGGAAGGAAAGAAGAAAGAAGGCAAAGAAAAAGGAACGCGCACTGAAATCGCACTCCACATGGGGGTCGTTTGCATTTTGCACCACCGAAACTCAGTCTACTGAACCGCCGCTTAGCCACCGCGGCTAAGTGTGTTGAGGGCGCTTTAAGCGCGGCGGGTCGTAGCTGACTTTTGAGGTAAGTAAGATAAACAACGAACAACAAAAATTAATGTAGATTTGCCCAACTAATCCAGGATATACAAAGCGGAAGCGGGATTGAGGTCTCCACTGACCCACGGAGCCGGTTGTGTGCCTTTCCTTTAGACTTTGCAAAGTTGTCAACGGCAATGAACTCTATGAACGCCGTCGGCTCAATTGTTTTGTTTGGTTTTTGAGAAAAGGAAAAGCACAGTAACCGTCTCACATATGTCGTTGGACACCCGAACCGCGCCGTAAAGGAGGGAATAAAGAAGGGAATTTATTTATTATTAAGGAGGAAATTAGAATACGCCTCTGCTATTTGGAGCCCTAACCAAAATTATCTAACAAATTCCCTAGAATCAGTACAAATTCCAGCCACAAGATTCCTATATTCGTGCTATTCATATAATGTTAGTATATCGTCATTAAAAGCAGAGGCAGGCTTATCATCTCTAGCTTGTAGACGTCGTATCACTAGTGTGTGCTTGTTTCATAAATTTTATAACAGATCACTTCCTCATCCGCCCTACATCAATCCGCCGGCACGCATTTTCCCCCGCATTTGTCATCCCCTTCAAGTTTCCCGGCCTCGTACGCGCGCTACTACATTTGCTTCGTCATTCTTTCCACGCTCAGCCACGGACTGGAACAGCCTTCCACACGACATCGCCGCAATCACCTGTCCAACAACATTTGTGAATTGTTTAGAGACTATAAGTAACAGCGAATAATTGATGTACCTTACGTGTTTTCTTTGTTTATTAAATCTGTTTTATAAATGTAAACCGCCCCTTATGTAGCACCCCCAGTCCCGGTGGCCTTTAAGGTAATAAAGTGAAGTGAAGTGAAGTGAAAAAGCTCAGGAGAGGCCCTCGCTGTACCCTCGCTATCCGAGCTGCACGCCAAAAAAGTGTACCGGAAATCACGCGCTTTCGCAAGGACTACTGGGAGTGTTTGGCCGACGGTGCAGCCCATGGTAACGCGGGGCGCAGCGGCATCGTCTGCTACTTTGAGTGCTGGGCATGCGCAAGCGCGCCAAGGCGGTGGCCTAGTAGGGGGAGGGGGTGAAGCAGAGGTTTATGGCCTGAAAAATTGTGACGCAACCACTTCCCCTGAGTTCTTTCCCTCCACCATGAAATATCTGCGCCAGGAGGAGAGATTGCACGAAGGCACTCCTCCGGAATGAAACATCCGAGTGATACTCCATGTTGGCAACACTGAAAGACAAGTTTTGAGAGGTCTTCTATTCAGCTAACATGGACATTGATATTCTTGAGCCTAAACTGTGTCCGGAAATTCCCCTTCAAAATACCATGATCTGCATGCCTGTTGTGAGTCTGTGAATATATGTGAACCCTAACAATGTATTTCATTTGTTTTTATTGCAAGGAGTAAGGATAAAGCTTCTGCTTCTGTTGGAGCGTTAGCGTAGAAAGATGCTGTCGTAATTTCTCCTCCTTCTTTGTCATAACCATCGCCTGCTTCGTTTCTTCTGAATATGCGGCGATGTCTACAAAACTGCATCTGCTGTCGTTCTCCTCTTCTTTAGATGTTCGACTCCCGCCCCCTTACCGTTACGGCGTGTCGATGCATGTGTTCCAGAATCGGCAAGGCGTGGATATGCTCTCTTCCATTTCTGAGTAGCCTTCTTATCAACGTTTTCCCTAGACCTCCCTCCTCAAGTAACCTTACCCCTTCACAAATTTTAATGCTTGGGATTGACCTCAGAAGCCTAATCGTTGAGTCACAAGAACCATTTCCCTTAGGTTGCTTCTCTGAGGATTGTTTGGGTATTTTCCGCTCACGGTCATTGACATTGACGCCGACGACGACGCCGGCTTTTCTGCGACACAGGCACATTAACGCTATCGCGTTAGAATAGCCGCAGCTTGCTGTAAGATGTCTAATTCTATAAATATAATCAGCGTTCATCAAAATTAAGGTGCAGTCACTTAGCGCAACGTCTTCAAGAGCCAAGAACGGCCGAGCGTACCAAACAAAAAAATCTGCACAAAAGCAGTTTTCAGATGTAAAGAGTTTATGAACGCGGTTTTTCGCATCTTGCAAGATTTCCTTATAACGATCAAGATATCCGCAGAATCCCCGTCGGCAGGCTTGCATTTTTTTGCTGAACAGAAAGGGTATAAACTGCGCGAACAAGACGGGACGAGAGGCACACAAATCGACAGAAAAAGCGCAGACTTCCAACTGATTTTATTTGTGAAAAACACATTGTTAATAAGGCCAGAGAACATAAGAAAAATACTATCACCATAGGGTTCAACGATAGAAACATCAGCAGATATTTACAGGTTAATCAGATCCGATGTGAACACGAAGGTGCCCTTCTAAAAACTTTAGCTCTGGTGTCGATAGCGACAGCGAGGGCGAACTAACGCAGTCCTCACCCCTTTTGGCTATCAGGAAAGCTTCGATAACCTCCCTTTCAGTTTTGCTGCGTGCACAGGAGAGGAAAGCAGTTTTGTCTAGGAAGGGATCGCAGTGGCGTCTTTCGCAGTTTTTGCAGTGTAATGGCAGATTGCTGCCTGTGCCGGTGCGCATCGATCGTCTATGTTCCAGGGCTCGCTTATTGAAGCATCGGCCAGTTTGGCCGATGTAAACCCTCCCGCAAGATAGAGGTATCTGGTAGATAACCTCGGAGGCACACCTAGTGAACTTGGTCTGATGATTCTTTTTGCAAGACCTGCGTTCCGATCTTGTTTCTTTTTTCTCTTCCGAGAGCATGGGACAAACTTTTGTCAACTTACAAGGCGCTGAAAACACTACTTTTATTCCATATTTGCCTGCCACCTTCTTGATGCTGTGGGAAAGGCAGTGAAAATATGGCATGACGAAGGGACAGACCGACAGAAAAACTTTAATCAGCAAGTGAGTTTTATACCCAGCTGGGTTTTTGGGCCACTGCGCGGTCCCGCACTGCATCAAGTAAGTCATGCCGGGGCATGACGTCGGCAGCCCGAGTCACCGCAGCGAGCTGCGATGTCGGGTCTGCAGACATAAGCAGGACCTCTCAGTCCTCCCAGCTCGAGATGGCGTGCTGTCCCCGCGGGGGAGGGTCAGCAGGGCAGCCGAAGAGGATATGGGAGAGTGTGGCGTGGGGGTCACCACATAGGGAGCATGCAGGGGATGTGCCGCAATAGTGGGATAAAAGCTGAGGGGATGACAGAGAGCGGGTCTGGAGGCGTCTGAAGAGGATCTGTTGGGAGTGCGTAAGAGATGGGTGGGGAGGAGGGTAAGTCCGGCGGTCCAAACGGGGTATTTGCGTGAGCTCCGCAAAGGTGTGCGCCCGCTCCCTCGAGGATCCTGGATCGAGACTGTCCTGAGCCCGGCAAATCAGACCTCGGGCCAATTTATCGGCAGCCTCGTTTCCAGGGTTTCCAGAGTGAGCCGGCACCCACTGAAGCTCTACCCTGCGCGGTAAATTTTGGGTAGGGGTGTTCAACAATTGCCAGGCGGGGGCGTGAATCCTGCCCCTGGCAAAGTTGGACAGAGCCGTTTTGGAGTCGCTGAAGATGTATTGGGCGTCCGAAAGTGCAAGGGCTAGGGCGATGGCGGTCTCCTCTGCCTCCTCAGGCGTAGAGCCCGAGGGAAGATGGTGAGTTAGGGGGTGAGGTAGGGTTGGATTGTAGGCATCTGCTACCGCTTCATGCGCTGTACATGCGGCATCTGCCCAAACGGCATCGTGGGCTTGCCCATAGTACTCATGGAGGGCATTAGCGCGAGCTACGCGGCGAGGGATGTGATATTGGGGATGGACGTTTCGGGGAAGGGGTTTCACAACGAGAGGTGTATGGATGTGTCGAGGGATGGGTATAAGGGTTGACTGGTTAGCGGGTATGTTGATGCGAAGGGAGGAGAGTATATGGCGGCCAGTGGCGCTCGTGGCAAGTCTAAGGTACTGTGTCTCAAGGTGCGCGTCAACTAGTTCCTGAATGGTGTTATGCATGCCTAATGCAAGAGGTTTGGCTGTGCTAGTGCTACGAGGTAGGTTTAGGGCTGCCTTAGTCGCAAGGCGGATCATTGCGTTCACGCGTTCGGTTTCCGTGCGGTTCAATTTGAGATATGGGGTTGTGTATAGAATGCGGCTAAGCGTAAATGCGTGCACTACTTTCATGTTGTCCGCTTCTTCTAATCCCTTGTTAAGGGAGGACACTCGGCGTAGAAGGTGCAACACGGATTGCGTGGAGGCCTTGAGCCTTTTAAGGGTATGTTCATTTCGTCCAGAATCCTGCAAGTGGAGGCCAAGGATGCGGACGGAGGGCGGGTGTGATGGGGATAGGGGATCCTTTTAAATTGATTTGGATGGGCGAGTTAGCGCTATATTTTGGCCTAATTAGGAAGAGCGCGGACTTAGATCGGGAACATTCGAGCCCGATGGATGACGCGTGAGAGGAGATGGTGTCTGCTGCTAACTGAAGAGTTTCCTCAATTTCCCCGTCAGAGCCATGAGTGGTCCATGTCGTAATATCATCAGCGTACAGGGTATGCTTTAGGTGTGGGATTAGAGCCAGTTTGTGAGCTAGGGGGATGAGAGCAACGTTAAAGAAGAGGGGAGAAAGGACCGCCCCTTGAGGGGTTCCGAGCTCTCCGAGTGTATAAGGGGATGTGGTAATCTGATCTATGTGCAGGGAGGCAGTGCGGACCGAGAGAAACGCGCGAGCGTAAGGGAGGAATCTTGTCTGCACTTGGATCTTTCCTTATTGCTTTTTTCATCCTCTGAAGAAGGCACTCACATGAGCTGCGAATTACTTCCTGAGGGTAGCCCGCAGATTCAAGTCGCTTGACTTGATTATGGAAGCTAGATAAAAGAGAGTGAACACATGACTTATGAAGGGCAGACAAACAACATGACATGATAATGCTACGCTTCACAAACTTCGAATGAGCACTTTTATAAGGCAGGAGGCTTTGGCGGACCTGGGACTGTAAGCCCAGCAGACATGAACATCAGAAAAATGCAATTTTAAATCTAGATACTGAATGCGGTTGTCCCTTGTTACTTCATGAGTAAAATGGAGTCCTTGCCCCTCAGAGGAGAAGGTGGCGAGAATGCTAGCAACAGTGTTGTCAAGGTCAAGATTAGAACTGTAATCTAATATCACATGATAGTCGTCAACATAACGAAACACATGGAACACCGGATGCTTTGAAAGCTCTAGTTTCAGGCGCCTGTCAAAGGAAGCCAAAAATATGTCGCACAAAACAGGAGCTACAGAAGAACCGATACAAATGCCAGACTTCTGAATATAAAATTTCCCGTCATGAAAGCTAGCGGTAGAGTTAAGATAAAACTGCAAAAGTTCTAGGAACTGCTCTGTGCTAATGCCAACAGTATTCTGGAAGTCAACTTCACCATGTTCGTCAATACTGTCTCTGATTGCTTTGAATAAACCATCATGAGGCACGGAGTAAACCAAATCTTCTACGTCGATGGAAAAGGCCGTAGAAGATAACAGAATTCCGTCTTCCAGGACTTTTACCAGGTCCTTCGAGCTGCGGATGAGGTAAGGATCACCGCCTGCAAGTTTGTCCAGGTGTGGTTTTAGAAAGGATCCCACAATGTGTTGCCAGCGGCCTCTCTCCGAAATAATAGCGCGAAGTGGGCAATCCATCTTGTGTGTTTTGCTGGTGAAAAACATCTCCAAAGAGTCCCTCTTGGCTTTTGAGACCGAAAGCGCGACAGAACTAAGGTTCATTTTCTTAAGGAGCCTCGTATGTTCCAGGGCTCAATGAGCGAGACTGGAACATAGACGATCGATGCACACCGGCACAGGCAGCAATCTGCCATTACACTGCAAAAACTGTGAAAGCCGCAACTGCGTTCCCTTCCTAGACAAAACTGCTTTCCTCTCCTATGCACGCAGCAAAACTGAAAGGGAGGTTATCGAAGCTTTCCTGATAGCCAAAAGGGGTGACGACTGCGTTAGCTCGCCCTCGCTGTTGCTATCGGCACCAGAGCTAGAGTTTTTAGAAGGGCACGTTCGTGTTCACATCGGATTTGATTAAGCTGTAAATTTCTGCTGATGTTTCTATCGTTGAACCCTATGGTGATAGTATTTTTCTTATGTTCTCTGGACTTATTAACAATGTGTTTTTCACAAATAAAGTCAGTTGGAAGTCTGCGCTTTGTCTGTCGATTTTTGTGCCTCTCGTCCCGTATTGTTCGCGCAGTTTAAACCCTTTCTGTTCAGCAAAAAAATGCAAGCCTGCCGACGGGGATTCTGCGGATATCTTGATCGTTATAAGGAAATCTTGCAAGATGCGAAAAACCGCGTTCATAAACTCTTTACCGCTGAAAACTGCTTTTGTGCAGATTTTTGTTTGGTACGCTCGGCCGTTCTTGGCTCTCGAAGACGTTGCGCAAAGTGACTGCACCTTAATTTTGATGAGAGGTTCCTGAGAGGTTAGCGCGACCGCTGGAGCACATCCTTGGCAGGTGACCCTTCCTGCCGCACTGGTGACACGTCGCTTTCTTGTGTCTTCACACTTCCGAACCATGGTTCGAGCCACACCTTCCGCGCTTAGTGCACTCTGTCATGGATCCGTGCCCGCTTATGGATTTCTGCGGATTCCTCCTGCGCTCCTGTACGAAGTTGGCAGCACCGCTGTCTTTGAAGACCCTCTCTTCGTTTCTGCGGCTTTCGCTGCTAGAGCAAACGCTTCTGCCTCTGCATCGCTTAACTTCTGTTGCGACAACATGTGTCGTCGAGCTTGTTCATCACGGATTCCGCAGGCAATCCGACCCCGCAGCACGCGGTCCAAAAACCTCTCGAAACTGCAGTCCTTTCCGAGACGTCTCAGGTCGGCGATATAGTCCCGACCTTTTCTCCTTCCGCTTGGTTGCGCATGAAGAAAGCGCAGATTGCTGTAATCTCACTGGCTTGTGGATCGAAGTGGTTGTCCAGGTGCTGTATGACGACTTCGTAGCTCAAGCTGTTCACCGATTCTGACTGGCACTGGCCTTGAAGCACGCGAACCACTTTGGCGCTCAGGGCCGACACCAGAGGCGCACGCGTCGTGCCCGGATCGGTGATGCCGCGGCCCTCAAAAAAAGGACTCCAAACGAACACGGTAACTTCTCCAGTTACCGGTCATATCGTCAAATTCGGGTGGCCTGGCTGTCAGCGTGCAGCTATCCCATTCTCGTCGCCACCGAAATAATGGAACGTAGCCAGTGGGTAGTGGCAGAAAGAAGGAACGTTTATTGCTGGGTTTTCCTGGCTTTATAAGGACCGCAAAGGTCACATGACTGGCCATGATACGCGGCACGTGTGAAACAGTCTTTCCTCATGCAATACATCAGCACGCGTGCTTGGTAACACATCACGCGTACTTGATAATAAAACTCCAGCGAAAATGAGCGAAAAATCTTCATGCGAGCGGCGCACCTACGGGCGAGCAGGCTGCGTATAGTGGTGAGCACATCTCACCTTCACGTGCGCTCCGAGGCGCGCGCTCTCCGCGATCTTATTCCGATATAAATCACGCACCTGTGATGCGCCTGCCATGCTAGCTGGTCAACCCTCCTCGTGATCCCTGCGAAAGAGGACTCTGAATACACTCGTTTTTTTTTCTCTCTCTCTCTTGGCTGCGCCGCACGAAAGGTGGTGTTGGTGAAAACTTTGACACAGTGCAGTTTAGGCCACGCAGGTCCTTGGGTCCCCGCACGGCCCCACTGCACTCAAACGTTCATGTCCCGGAGGCTCATTATGCTGGCAGCCCGGCCTGTGAAGATGGCTTGCTTGGCCGGGTCCCCGAAGCGCAGTAGGGTCTGCAAAGCCTCCCAAGAGGTAAGGTGCTCCATGGTAAAAGAAAGCAGCGCGAAAAAAACAAGGACGAACAGAAGTGGACAGGACAGGGCGCTGACTACCACCACATTTATTCAGAAAGATGAGCAGCTTATATAACGCAGACCAACACCCACGTGACCAAGAAAATAGCAAACGCGTTCAACTATCTAATACAAAAAAACAAAACGAAGTGCACAATATCAAAGTGATACATATCTAGGTAACGCAAAGTCAGCCAAGAACCGATAAAACCGAGAGGACCACGACGAACCGTAAGGTACACGCATGGAAAATGATCAGTCAGCGACCTTTTCCCGCCAATGCAGCACGAGCCAAAACGAAAACGAAAATAACAATATAGTCACCGAACACTAAGTAAAAGTCGAAGCTAAAAGCAGGGTCGGGGCCAAACGCATAACAAAACAATACAAAACGCTACGCAAAAGCTGAGTCAACCGTTCACAGTCAAACTGAGTCAAAAAAGTTGAAAGTTCTCTAGAACAAGAATTAAAAGCAGACGTGATTAAAAAAAAAAGACGTGTTTATAGTGGGCCTAGAAAACTGGACTCCTTGTCTGTAAGTAAAATTGAAGGCGTGCTGACGCACTTGTCTCCAGCTTTGGCTATCATCCTTGCCTCAATAATGACGCTTTCAATTTCTGTCCGCGCCCGTGCTCTGACAACCGTGCGCGTGTAACAAGGTTCGCACCCTTTGCAAGACTTGCAATGGTCGTCCAGGTGCCCGCCGCTTTTGTTACGGACCCTCCGGCAGTGTTCAAACAATCTCTCGTTGAGACACCTGCCGGTTTGCCCAATATACACGCGTCCACACTTCAAGGGAATCTCGTAAATGACACATGTAGCACAATGTGTGAGTGGTTCTACATGTGTAATAGGGCAAACTTTTTTCTTTTGCTTTGTCAGCCGTGTACACACTCGTGACAATTTGCATGGGGCTGAGAAGACAAGGTTTACGTTGTTTCTTTTTGCAACCTTCTTTAAATTGTGAGACAGCTTGTGAAGATACGGGATGACGGCCAAGGGAGGTCGTTTGGCCTGTTCTAGCTTGCCTGCGTCTTTGCCTTGCACTTTCAATTTCTGGAGAAGAGTCTAAAACGCTACTCACTAGTGTTGGTGAGTAGCCAGCACTGTAAAGACGTTAGACTTGGTTGTTAACACTGCTCTGCATCGTATGGGGACAGCTTTTTGTGAGCGCTGCCTGGATGGCAGAAGAAACAATGCCTCGCTTGATAAATTTCGAGTGAGCGCTGTCATGCGGAAGAAGACCTTTCTTAGAGCGAGGGTTGTACGTCCAACAGAGGTGGGTTTGTTCAAAACTAAAAAGTACGTCCAAAAACTGAACATCCTTGCCTCTCAGCGGTTCACAGGTAAAGTTCAGTCCCCCAAAATGGGATTTGAAAAGGGCGACAATTTCAAGAATGACACGCTCCACAGAACCAGGTGGGCAACTTCTGAGGACGATCATAAAATCATCCACATACCGGAAGACCGAATGGACCACATCACCCGGGAGAACCTGGCTAATGCCCTTATCGGCTGCCGCCAGGTAGATATAACACAGGACTGGCGCGATTGATGACCCGATGCATACGCCATTCTTTTGCACGAAGTACTGACCGCTGTACTGAACAACAGTAGATCCAAGGTAGAACTGAAGAAGGCGAAGGAAATTGTCGCTGCTCACACCCGAGCTGTTCTGGAAACGCACTTCACCCGAATGTTGGATCACGTCGCGCACCGCTGCGCGCACCGCGCGAGTCATTGGGGATGGCGTCGATGTTCTACGTCGCTGTGGGTCCTCGCTCACGCATGCTAAGCCTCCCATAGTGTCCATTGCTAAACGCCTCAAGAAGGGAAACCTTATGGCTCTGCAAAGCGACAAAGAAGGCGGATTTGTCATCCTCCCTGACCACTTGTACAAGGAGAAAGCTGAGGTAGCGCTGGAAAAGATTTTCAAGAAGGTACAATTCCGCCCCAGCAGACAGAAAACTTTGGCTTTGAAGCTACTGACAAGTTTCCATCTCGATAGAATAAGATCATCGGCAGAAAAGGCCCGAGACTGCTTCTTTGAAGTCTTCTTCACAGGCAAAACCCATAAGCCTGACTGCCCTCTGAGGACCATCATCTCGGAAAAAGGTACGTGGCAGGCTGAAGTTGGTGCCTACCTACAACGCCACTTGAATGGCCTACCTTTAGATGACCCTTTTCTGGTAAGGAACTCGTCAGAGGTGTTACAGCGATTCAAAGGCAGTTCAGATGCTACGACTGGCTTTACAATTGACTTTGAAGACTTGTTTTATTCCGTTCCGCACGGTGGTCTATACGCAGCGGTGCGCGACGTGATCCTACAGTCGGGTGAAGTGCGTTTCCAGAACAGCTCGGGTGTGAGCAGCGACAATTTCCTTCGCCTTCTTCAGCTCTACCTTGAATCTACTGTTGTTCAGTACAGCGGTCAGTACTTCGTGCAAAAGAATGGCGTATGCATCGGGTCATCAATCGCGCCAGTCCTGTGTGATATCTTCCTGGCGGCAGCCGATAAGCGCATTAGCCAGGTTCTCCCGGGTGATGTGGTCCATTCGGTCTTCCGGTATGTGGATGATTTTATGATCGTCCTCAGAAGTTGCCCAACTGGTTCTGTGGAGCCTGTTATTCTTGAAATTTTCGCCCTTTTCAAATCCCATTTTGGGGGACTGAACTTTACCTGTGAACCGCCGAGAGGCCAGGATGTTCAGTTTTTGGACGTACTTTTTAGTATTGAACAAACCCACCTCTGTTGGACGTACAACCCTCACTCTAAGAAAGGTCTTCTTCCGCATGACAGCGCTCACTCGAAATTTATCAAGCGAGGCATTGTTTCTTCTGCCATCCAGGCAGCGCTCACAAAAAGCTGTCCCCATACGATGCAGAGCAGTGTTAACAACCAAGTCCAACGTCTTTACAGTGCTGGCTACTCACCAACACTAGTGAGTAGCGTTTTAGAGACTCTTCTCCAGAAATTGAAAGTGCAAGGCAAAGACGCAGGCAAGCTAGAACAGGCCAAACGACCTCCCTTGGCCGTCATCCCGTATCTTCACAAGCTGTCTCACAATTTAAAGAAGGTTGCAAAAAGAAACAACGTAAACCTTGTCTTCTCAGCCCCGTGCAAATTGTCACGAGTGTGTACACTGCTGACAAAGCAAAAGAAAAAGGTTTGCCCTATTAGACATGTAGAACCACTCACACATTGTGCTACATGTGTCATTTACAAGATTCCCTTGAAGTGTGGACGCGTGTATATTGGGCAAACCGGCAGGTGTCTCAACGAGAGATTGTTTGAACACCGCCGGAGGGTCCGTAACAAAAGCGGCGGGCACCTGGACGACCATTGCAAGGCTTGCAATGGGTGCGAACCTTGTTACACGCGCACGGTTGTCAGAGCACGGGCGCGGACAGAAATTGAAAGGGTCATCATTGAGGCAAGGATGATAGCCAAAGCTGGAGACAAGTGCGTCAGCACGCCTTCAATTTTACTTACAGACAAGGAGTCCAGTTTTCTAGGCCCACTATAAACACGTCTTTTTTTTTAATCACGTCTGCTTTTAATTCTTGTTCTAGAGAACTTTCAACTTTTTTACTCAGTTTGACTGTGAACGGTTGACTCAGCTTTTGCGTAGCGTTTTGTATTGTTTTGTTATGCGTTTGGCCCCGACCCTGCTTTTAGCTTCGACTTTTACTTAGTGTTCGGTGACTATATTGTTATTTTCGTTTTTGTTTTGGCTCGTGCTGCATTGGCGGGAAAAGGTCGCTGACTGATCATTTTCCATGCGTGCACCTTACGGTTCGTCGTGGCCCTCTCGGTTTTATCGGTTCTTGGCTGACTTTGCGTTACCTAGATATGTATCACTTTGATATTGTGCACTTCGTTTTGTTTTTTTGTATTAGATAGTTGAACGCGTTTGCTATTTTCTTGGTCACGTGGGTGTTGGTCTGCGTTATATAAGCTGCTCATCTTTCTGAATAAATGTGTTGGTAGTCAGCGCCCTGTCCTGTCCACTTCTGTTCGTCCTTGTTTTTTTCGCGCTGCATTCTTTTACCATGTTCACTGACCAACAAACCCAAACAGCCGCTTTAGTAAGGTGCTCCAGGCCCGGGCAGAGGAAAAGGGTATGGTCAAGAGTGGTTTTGGAGTGGTGGCAGAGGGTACAGGAGGGGTTTGTGTGGACTTCGACACGTACCAAAGCGTGTCTATTCGAACTTCGAAAGCGAAAACGATCTCTTTCCTTGCATACCATGCGCCGAATGTCGCGCCATATCTTCTTTATCTTCAGATATAAAAACGCACGACACCGAGCGACGGAAAACTGAAGTTGTTATCTGGCCATAAGTGTCGTGACATGCCAGGTGTCGTGTTCTGCGGTGAAGAGGCGTTAAGAGATGAAGCAACTTGCGGCGCGAAAGCACAACTTCAAAAATTTTTTTTCGCTTTAAACAAAAATTACCTGGATAAAATGAAAGGCAATAAACTGTTCTATGTAACTTGTTTTTGCTTGTATTTTGTTGCGAAAGCTACTTTGGCCACGAACTTGCGATTTCGCTGTGGCACTCCTGAGGAGCAGGCACAGAGCCGTTGCCTAGCAACGGCTGCAGCTGGCGGACGCCGTGCCATCTGGCATGACGTCACACTGCGCGCCTCGCCGCGGTTCGAACCCGACCGCGGCGGCTGCGTTTTTATGGAGGAAAAACGCTAAGGCGCCCGTGTGCTGTGCGATGTCAGTGCTCGTTAAAGATCCCCAGGTGGTCGAAATTATTCCGGAGCCCTCCAGTATGGACCTATTTGTTCCTCTCTTCTTTCACTCCCTCCTTTATCCCTTCCCTTACGGCGCGGTTCAGGTGTCCAACGATATATGAGACAGATACTGCGCCGTTTCCTTTCCACCAAAAACCAATTATTATTATTTATTACGGCGCGGTTCTGGTGTCCACCGAGATTAGCCATTTTTTGCTGATGGCCACCGCCGCCGACGCCGACGACACTGGCTTTTCTGCAACACGTCCTTCTAAACGCTCTTCCGTTCAAATGTAATATATGGCATAATTTCATACTTTTTTCGATTTTTAAAAATTATTGATGCCCTATAAAGCTACATGCTCCGAATTACATCAAAAGCCTGAATCTGTACAAATGTCAATGAAAAAAATTGTGAAGTGATTTCTAAAATTTTGAATTTTATATTGCCTGGTTTCCCGCCCTTTCTAAATATTCAAACTGACGTCCCCTCACGAAAAACTTTTTTTCGGCAAAAATATTTCTGTCATTCATTATGCACATTAGGGTAAGTTTTCATGAAATTTTTGGGACGTTTGCTGCGGAATGACTCATAGACATTCAAAAGTAGACATGAACCAATCATGTATGGCGAGCCAATTAAAGAGGCACCATGAGCATCTTCCAGCAAACGGCATCAAGAGTACACCGAGTGAGAGAGCCGTCTACTGGGCAAATATTAACTGCGTGTCTTCATATTCAGCGCAGAAAGATATAGCGGCTCAGTTAGGATACCTTACAGCTTTATTCACCGCATCCAAGATGATTGTTTTTTTTTTCATTTTCATCATTGCAGTTCTCCTACAGTGTTTCACCAAACTGTTAATTGAAATGAACTTGTTTAAGGTCAAAACGTAATGACAAATTATGGAGACACCAAAGCAATTTTTATTATGCGTAAATGCGAGAGCATGCATTACTTGGGCACTGCATCAGTGGACACCTCAATTGCGCTGCGACTATGCGGCGGCGGAACTAGAGCAGTTTGCGGCTTTCCTATTCTGAAAGCCAGCAGAAGGTTAATGCTCCGCACAATTTGATGAAAGCAAATAACAATATTAGGTTTTTGGGGAAAGGAAGTGGCGCACTATATTATATATCTTTGGACACCTGAACCGCGCCGTAAGGGCAGAGATAAAGGAGGGAGTGAAAGAAGAAAGAGGGGCTGTAGTGGAGGGCCCCGGAATAATTTCGACCACCTGGGGACCTTTAACGCGCACTGACATCACACAGCAAACTGGCACCTTAGCATTTTTTGCCTCCATCGAAAAGCAGCCGCAGCGGTCAGGTTCGAACCAGGGTACACCGTCTCAGTAGACGAGCGCCCCAGCCACTCAGCCACCGCGGCGGGTACCCGTAGTAGTAGTGGTGGTGGTTTGTTAATGTGATAATAAATAGGAAGCGTAAGATTTTTGCTAGCCCCAGCAACTGCCATCGATACTGAAGCACCTGAACTGGGGCAGCGGAAATAAAATCAATTTCCCAATTTTAGATAGAGATCATCGGCATAGCGGGAAAGCGGAGCACACCCCTCTGTGTTGTGCAACAGATTTCCAGAGCCGTGATACACGAGGAGCTTCAGGACCATCTCCTCGTGTAAACTGATAGCTCAGTGGTCCGTGACAGCCGCTGCCTCGCAGCGGCGGCTACCATTCATTCCCGCCGTGCGTCTGCGCAGCCGGACACACGCCCCCCTCCTGGGCTCCTCCACCACGGCGGAGTTGATGGGGATCCGGCTGGGATTGGACCTGCTGCTCTCCATCGTCCCTCCGCCACCGTAGAGTGCTCTGCAAGAGTACTCTCGCACCGCCCTCAGCCGCCTGCAGTGCAGCGGCCGCGGTACCCCACTAGTGCGCGACATTCGCTCACGCACCGAGCGCCTCACGCAGAAAGGATACGCTGTGCGTGCACAGTGGGTGCCCAGTCACTGCGGCATCGCTGGCAACGAGGAGGCCGACGAACTCGCAACCGCCGCACACCAACTACCTCGAAGCGATCTCCCCTTGAGGCTGGAGGATGTGCGAGCGGTCGTCCAGGACCATTTCCGACGGCAGCACCCCGACCCACGCATCGCAGGAGGTGAGCGCATCGCCAGCATCGACGGCTGCCGCGCTCTTCGCGGTCGAAACGCGCTATGATGCTCCGCGCGCATTGGCTCAGTGTGGGCCGGGTAACGACGGGTGCGCCACGGAATGGCGACGAGTGATGTGTGTTACGGGTGCGGTGCAGTGGAAACACTGGAGCACCTGCGCTCCTTCGCTGTGCCGAGTTCGCCGATGGTCGTCGTGATATGCTCGCTGCCTACAGGGCGCTCGGCATACTTCCAGACTCGCTCAAGACGCTTTTCGCGCCTGGTAGTGTTGCGCTGCGACCGAACGCTCCGCGTGTGCTACGTCGGACGATTAACTGCTGGGCGCCGGAGAGTAGTGGAGGGTTTTAGCGTTCAATGGAGGCCAGCAGCTCTGCTATAGTTAGGTCAGAAGGAATTCTACCGGAGTGCTCTATAACCGATAAGTCAGGCGGAGACGTAGCGGTGCAGTCATGGTGTGGAATAAACTGACGGGACACTTGTTGTGCACGACGGCATACCTAACTCCTTATTCCGTAAATTGGAAGGGACCGTTTTGCAAACCCTACTTGATACTTTTAACGAAGTGTGGCATTCTGGCGTCTTGCCGGGTGACTGGAAGCATTCTATTGTGGTTCCAATACCCAAGTCAGGTTAGCCTCCAGTATCTCTCTCGGCCCTTCGTCCCATTTCCCTTACGCCTATCATCTGCAAGTTTCATGAACATATTCTCGCCGCACGCCTGTCGTGGCGGCTGGAATCCCATGATTGTTGCCCAGATTCTCAAATTGGTTTCCACCGACAAATTGGAACAGAGGACGGGCTTGCTACTTTGGCTGCTGACGCGCTTGACCACTCTCCGCAAAGTCACCTTGTACGAACCGTGACCGCTACAGACATAACAAAGGCATATGATAACATCCTTCACTCTGTCATTCTTGCCTCCCTTCAAACTCTTGGTCTCCTTCACCGGTTCTTTCTCATTCACGCCTTTTTAACAAATCGAACCTTCAGTGTGCGTGTCCACGGAAAGCCCTTTGGTAACTTCACTTCCAATGGAGTAGTGCCCCAGGGCTCCGTTCTCGCCCCCACATTATTTAATGTGGCTTTTATTCCTCTTGCTTGAGCCCTATAGAGGCCATCCCTTCTATCCGTGTGCTTGCGTATGCCGACCATACAGCCCTGTGGTGCTGTCATCCGGATGCGTCTATTCATCAGTCGGTCCTTGAGCACGCGCTGAATGCATTGACATCTCGCCTCCCACCTCTGGGAACCAACACTCTCTCCTACTAAGTCATGTTTCATTCGAATTGGAAATAAAGCCGGCTTAGGGAAAGCTCCCCATTTAAACTTTACGGTACAGAATTCTCCGATTCTTTAGGTAGAAACTGTTCGTATTCTTGGTCTTCTCCTCCATACATCTCAGACTGGAACCCCGTGGCTGACAGCCACCCGTAAATCGGCTCACGCTACTCTAGGTCTCATTCGTCGCATAGCTATGCGCTCTGGTTGCGCACGTGCTCATACCGCCCGCCACCTTGCGCGCTCTATTCTTCAGCCACGGATAGCATATGAGGCACAATTTCAACGTCTCACCCGCAGACAGCCGGACTCCCTTAAAGCTATCAGCCGTGAGGACATGCGCGCCATAGCTGTGCTACAGGAGTCGACCAACTTAATACACTCATTTAACTCATCGATTAACGGGTGCCAAACAGAGCTCGAAAGCAGTCTCTCCAACTTCACCGTTTAAAGACACTTCCTCCGTGGTCATACTGCCAGCTCACAGACAATTGTCCCACTGTTTCCCCGCCGGTATCAGCCGCGTACCTGCCTCAAGGGTGCATATTGTACACGGACGCATCACATTCTGCAGGGAGGGGAGTTACTGCTGTGTATAGTCCATCTCATCCGCATCTCAACTCTCGCGCGACGTATACCGCGAATACGTGCACTCCCTGGCATTGGAACTTCAAGCCATTTATAATACCATTGCTTCCCATCCGCTCGTTCCAAAATTCAATACAGTTCATCTTTGCACCGAATTCCACGCCGCCCTTAAACAGCTGAAGGCTGTTCGACGCACATTCCAGATTTCAGAATCAATTCACGTGCTCTGTGCCAGGTAACCATATTCTGTGCGCATACACTGTATTCGCGGCCATGCTCAGGATCCGTAGATTCAAGCGGATGCTATGACTCATCTCCACACATCAGCCGACCCGCCAACTTCCTCTTCCCCCAGATCCTTTCCTGTCCCATGTTTCCAATTCCGAAGTTTTTGCGCTAGCGAACACGCGCTCTAATTCCTCCGTGTTCGCACCCTCTCCCCCGTAGTCTTACTCGCCAGGAGGATGTATCTGTGCGCCGGATTCGGGCAGAGGCGGCTCTGACACCATCTGTCCATCATCGGTGGCGTGCAGAAGATCTGCCAGCACCTGACAGGTGCCCTCACTGTTGCGCTGCACCAGACAGTTTTGATGCGCGGCACTTGTAGACGTGCCCAGCGATGGCTGCTATTAGAAACCGGCCCCTCAGGGTGGTGGGCCTGCTGTTGAACCGCGAACGTGACTACATGAAGTGGACTATGAACAATCGTTTCATCAGCAACCTTTTTGACTACCTCAGCGCAACGGGTCGGCACTCCTTCCTTTAACTTTCAATCTCCCGCATTCGTTCCCCTTTTTTCAACTTAAGCCTCATGGCGCACTTTTCGAATAAAAAAAAAGCTGGGCGCCCTACCACAGCTGTTGTGTGCAAAGTGTTGTGCAAGTGTGTTTTTCTTTTCTTTTATTAACTCTGCACGCGCGCATGTAAATAGTGTATTTATCACATCTCCCTATAACCTTTCTTACTGCCCCCTCATCTCTTTCATTTCACTTCTGCAAACTGCCTACTATCCTTTCTTCCCGCTGCCCCACCTCAGGTGCCGCCGCCGTAGTGATCGACGGAGAGGGCGTAGCCCTGACCGTGCTAAGTGATGCTCTCTCACCTTCTCTCTCGCGGCGGCGGCACCGCAACACTCGACGGATCTGGATGCTTCTGCAAGTGTGACTTCTCACTGCTCCTAAGGTGGTCAAAGGACCGCTCCCGACTTTTCAGTGCTGTGTCCTGTGCTGCTTGTTGTGTCAAAGGACCGCTCCCTTTCCATAACCGGACTTTCCAGAGCTGTGTCCTGTCACTCCTGTGTCTTCCTAAGAGTGACCTCTCAGTGCTTCAAGTGCTGTCAACGGACCTTTCCCACTCCACAACAGGACAGTCTCTGTGTGGGCAGAGTATTATCTATGTCCCTCCTCGGCAGTGCAGTGTTCCTCTGGTGCAGTGTTGTGTGGTGTCGTGGTAAACTCCTCTTGACATCACCACCTCCAGTCCCCATCAGTCAAGCCTTACCCACCAAGTACCTTAGACACCCGCATGGTGTGTGCCGTGTTGCCTTTCTCGTTCTCGGGACCCCACTCCCTCGTCCCTTAGCCCTCCCCCCGGCTCTGAGCAGAGATCTCCGCAGAGGGAAGCAGGAAATAGAGCCACTCCCCACCTACATTGAATCGACATTGAACCCGGTTTCCGCGCTTGACCAATGGGTTCGCGCGCCCGGCGCAAAAAGGAGAAGGAAATTGTGCAGTTGTTGCTGCGTGTACGTGCGGGCCTACCTTAGCGCCAAGAACGAAGAGACGCGGACCGCGCCTATAAATGAGGGGCGTTGACCCTTGTCTGTCAGGCCGAGCAACCGTTTAAGCTTCAGAGAAGGGCGCCCGCTCGACTCCCAGGAGAACACCACTCGCCCAGCCACGGACCAGCGAGGCAGCGTGCGCCAACCTGCTGGGCGGCTCTGTTGTGCTCCTCAGGTCGTCGGACTGTCGCAGTGCCCGGTGAACAATTTTTTTTATATTTGTTTGTCTCTCTCCTGTGTAAGTGCAGTTTAGGTGCATACCTTTTGTTGTATTGTAATCTCTCTCGAGTGCTACTTTTCACGAGTTGGATTGTGTTGTAAACCACTTTGTATGTGCTCCTACGAGTGGTTCTGAAATTCTCTGTATCGTATTTTCGCTGTATAAACATTATTTTGATATGTGAACCTTTGGGCAACAAACGACCACCCCCTTGTCACTTTGTAGCTGGTCTCCGGCTGAGCTTGCCACGCTGAATCGAGGGCATCTTCTTTTTGACCGATACTGCTACCCCCACACGATCTAAGGGTATCTGGGAGTGCAGGCTTAAGTGCGCGAAAAGGTGACATAGGAGTAGGCAAGCGTAGCTGTGGGCGGCAGAAGATTAGGAGGGCAGTTGAGCTAACGAAGTTTGCAGTGATATAGTTAGTGGTCGCAGCTCGCAGAGGACATATGTTGGAAAAAACTTATAAAAAGAAACAATAATGAGAGTACCCTGCCGCTGGCAGAGGACATGGTTAATTGGAATGGCATGGTAGAGGCCTTTGTCCTGCAATGGACGTAGGCTCCTGCTGCTGCTGCTGCTGCTGCTGCTGCTGCTGCTGCTGCTGCTGCTGCTGCTGCTGCTGCTGCTGCTGCTGCTGCTGCTGCTGCTGCTGCTGCTGCTGCTGCTGCTGCTGCTGCTGCTGCTGCTGCTGCTGCTGCTGCTGCTGCTGCTGCTGCTGCTGCTGCTGCTGCTGCTGCTGCTGCTGCTGCTGCTGCTGCTGCTGCTGCTGCTGCTGCTGCTGCTGCTGCTGCTGCTGCTGCTGCTGCTGCTGCTGCTGCTGCTGCTGCTGCTGCTGCTGCTGCTGCTGCTGCTGCTGCTGCTGCTGCTGCTGCTGCTGCTGCTGCTGCTGCTGCTGCTGCTGCTGCTGCTGCTGCTGCTGCTGCTGCTGCTGCTGCTGCTGCTGCTGCTGCTGCTGCTGCTGCGGCTGCTGCTGCTGCTGCTGCTGCTGCTGCTGCTGATGGTCGTGAACGGCGGATGGAAAACATAGAAGCGTGAAACTCATGTTGAAAACAAACGCAGGATTAACTTTCTCGGCTACTTCAACACGGTGCCAGGAGGTGGGGTGCGAAGGGAAGCGGTGTGAAAAGGAACCACACTGGATAGTTGAAGAATACAGACTGAAAACAAAGAAATCTGAAAAAATGACGTTAATAATGCCGGATAAAACTTGGCTTAGTGCGCAAAAAATCCCGCCGTGACCAGAAACCCCTTGCAGAAACCGGCACGCCAATGACATCGTCACCCCTCCTGGAACCATAGGCCGCGGTGTCCCCACCGCCACACGTACCTCAAATAGCGAATGAAGTTCCCAGTACTGACCCAGGGAGCCAGTTACTCATTTCCTTTCCTCAAAATCAACGGAATCTAAACCTTCCGGTTGTTTTAAAAAACGAAAGGTGCATAGCTGCTTCAATCAGTGAGTATACCGTAATGTGTTTTTACATTTTGAGCTTAAAACAATTTCATTTTATTTAACAGTTTGACGGAAAGCTTGGGGAGAGCTTCAATGATAAAAATGAAAAAAAAACAATTCTGCTTGGATGATGTGAATAAAGGTGTTGAGTATGCTGAGTCATTATAGTTTTTGTGCTGAATAAGGAGACATGCGATAAATAAAAGCCCACTAGATGGCCCCGTCGCTCTGTTCGGCTGTGGAAAACATTCCTGTTAGTTACTCAAAGATGCTTATGGTACTACATTAATTGGCTCACCTTACATGTTTAGCTTAACGTCTACTTGTGAATGTCAGTGTATCCGGTAACCTTGGCACGTGTACATACATAAATTATGATGATGAAATAAATTTAAATGCGTCCGTCAAGTATTCAGAGGGCGATGAAGACTAGAGCTTTGACCGCCGTCATCTTCCTTCCCTTTCAGCAGGCTGGGGTCACATGGGATTCAGTGGTGTGCAGGGACAGACGGATGACTTTTTTTTGTGCTTCTTGTGGGTCATGTGGATCTTTTCTGCAATTTCATCGCACTGTTTACACCTCGTGTCTTCGGTCACCGGATGCCATCTGCTTAGTGCTAGTGGGTTGGGAAAATCCTCCGCCTGTAGCTTTCTCCATATGATCTCTTCCTCTTTGCTGAGGCCCTTGCATGCTGCAGGTAGCGTCTGTCTTCCTAAACTGTAATGACTAAGAACATCTTGGTACGTGCTCAGCTCCTCGTCCGTTTGAAGGGGCTCTCTGCCAGACAAGACCGCCCTGAGATCCGGGTGCGTGAGTCCTCGGGCCAGTGCGTGCGCTGTCTTGTTTCCTCAGAGGCCCTCGTGGGCCGGCGTCCAGATTTGGTCAATTAGCTCTGCCGGTGCCCGGCCGGCAGTCAGAATTTTGAATGCTTCGGCAGATACCGTGCCTGCGTTGTAGTTGCGGATAGCCGATTTTGAATCTGTTATAATCACCCTGACATTCCGTTGAGTTAGGGCCAGCGCAACGGCTACCTCCTCAGCCACTGTTGCGTCCGTCTGTCGGATGCTGCAGTACCAGACCCGGTCTCCGCCCTCCCTGGTTGCTAGGGATACGAAACCCGTTCTGCCTTCCTCTTCTGCCGCGTCTCTGTAAACCATTTCCTGCCTGTTGCTAGTTTTTTTTCTGCAGAGGTTTCGCTCTGTCCTTCCGTCTACCCCCATGGTGTACCGGGTGCATATATGTTCCATTGGAGTGGTGGGATTCTGATTTTTTCCTTTTGCCTGTTCAGATATTCTCAGTGTCCATGTGCCGCGCTGGATGGTCGAAGCCTAGTACATATGAAAGAATTTTTTTCTAATCAGGTAACGGCTTTTGCCGACGATAAAACCCTTTACTTGAGGAACGAGGACAGTCTGATGCGGTGTTTTTAGCTTTTCAATTATTACAGCAGGGTGCCTGGCGCTTCCCTCAATTATGCTAAGTGCAAGCAACTTGTGCTAGGCCGGCCGAATGCGCGCCCCAGCTATCATATACCTATCACGAACAGTGCGAACACGCATTCTTGGTGTAGAGTGGAGTACTTACGGTGTGACAAATTTAGCATGGGACAGCATACTTGACGAGGTTCGAAGCAGGGTCATGATCACTTGAGAATTTCATATGCCGTCGCTGGAGCGGCGATGTCTCGCTCACACGATTTTTAGTGGCCGCGTATGATATGTGGGGAACATCATACAGCCTCCTGTCGTGTTTGTCCCGAACTGCAATCTCTGCTGTGTTCATTTCTCTGAGGAGGCCGCACGGAGCTGATGTGCCGCGCAGCTTTCCGGAGGCCACGTTCGAGAGGTGGGTTCACCCGTCGTGTCAGTTGTCGAAGCAAGCCGAGTAGCGGAGTCCATGGGCGCGTTGCTTCTCTACATCTGGTGCCTCCAGAACGCCCACGACTGGCGGCGTCCGCTTCGGGGTTGTCGCTAACAGCTGCCATCCTTCCGGGCCAGCCACCTCCATAACTGGCACTTTAAATGTGGAGGTTTGCCTACGCCTGACCGCCTGGAACGCTGGGGTGTTGTGCGGAAAGTGCAGTGTCCTAACTGCCCTCGCCAAGAATCCAAATGCCACGTTGTACAAGAATGTGCTGTGGCCCGTGATTTTTGGAGGGCGGTGCATGCCGGATTTCCAGGCCCGGGAGTGCGACGATTTTTAGCGAGCAGTCGTTGTCCGCGGGACCAGTTTGCGGGTCTGGTGCTAGTTGCGAGTGCTTTAGCTCTGGCGCAATCGTTGTGAGGCTGTTGCGTGTTGCGTCAGAACGCCGTCGCCGTGCTCTTTTTCCGATCATGGGTGCCTTCGTGGAGAGCTCTTGAGCTTCCTTTCAGAAGAGCTGTTTTTTTCCTGGGGAGGAAGAGTTCCTTCGCCAGTAGTCCTGCCCTGTCGTGTCCGTTGCGGGCGGGCGAGCAAGGATCATTTTTCGGCTGGGTTGGTTCTTGTATCCGGGCTGCAATTCTTGTTTCATGTCGCTTATTACAATTGTACGGTGTACATCAACAACACATCCATTCACTTTTATTCACTGTATGTATAATCATTCGCCCAAAACACAGTACAGATGCTTTTCATGTCAGTCACTGCTTATGATTCCGTTTTTACTGCGCATTCATTCTACAGAACTTCGGGCATATTACTGCTCTCTTAATTGTGTCTTTTGTATATAATCATCATGACTGGCGACTAGCATGTAAATAGTGACCCATTTTGTGTTGTACTTGTGTGATGTGTGCTCTCTCTTGCGTCTCGTTACCGCTCGTTTTAATGTCAATGTCAATGCAATTGTCTGCGTTAAATAAACTTTTTCTAACCAGAGTGGAACTCACATGGAAAACAAACCTGAAACTAGCTTCCTCGGCCACTTCAACACGGAGCGAGGAGGTGGGGTGCGAAGGCGAAAAGAAATCAGACCGAAAAATGACGTTAGCAATGCCATATAACTACTTGGCTTATTGATCGACAAATCTCGCCGCTATCAGAAACCCGTTGCGGAAACTGGCCCGGAAATGACGTCATCACCCCTCCTGGAACAAAAATGAGCCGACGCTGAGGCAGCGATCGAATATCGAGCGTTCCACAACCAGCATAAGTCGCCGGTTCGAATCCCAGCCGCGAGCTATACAAGTTTATGCAGCACGAAACGCGAAATCGTGTGCCACCACCCCGAACACTCCGCGACAAACGGTCGAGCCGCCATGGTCATACGAAGATTCGTAAAGACGTGATTGGGGGTACATAGGTTGCCGGTTCGAATTCCTGTCGCGAGCTATAACTCTGAGTTTTCTAGTAAGCTTAGGCTGCACAAAATGTTGGATTGTATGACACCATGCGGAACATTCTGCGGAAAACGGTTTGCCTACAAATATTACGCGAATGTCGGGACTGTGTAGCCCGAGCTTGACGCCTGCCAGACAGGGACATATATATAGTATACCGGATCGACGCAGCCTAGTCCCGACTTATGGTGCTCGGACATCATGCTGGCACAGTTATTAAAGGGAGACTGAATGACTTTTTTCAAAAATCGGGCTTGCGGCGGCACCTTGTTTTTGATGCTGCAAACTGGAATATCGAACTGAAATTGGGTAAAAAACAAGCGCTAATTGTCGTTTTTAGCATAAATATGCAGCAGGCGCCTCGAAGCACATGGCGGGTCGCGCTGCCGCCTCTGATTGGCCACGAAGACGTGACGACATTTCGAGGACCGGCGAAGCTGCCGATATGGCTGTAGTGCTGTGTAGGCTGCGTTGCGTGCAGATTGCAGCTCTTCGCGGGGCTGTAAAAGCGATTATAGGAAACATATGACACTAACGCCAACATCGGGTGTCACTGTTGTACCAGTTGCGCACACAAACGACGCAGTATCCTCGTTGCGGGGAGCGAAGACCAGCCGGGAACGTCTAGCGGCGTTGGAAACTTGCTCTGGTACGTAGTAAGGCATTTTTCGAAGTTGCCTGTCGTTATTGGCAGAAACTAGACGGCTATCCGATAACTTTATTTCCCGCGATAAGCCACTTCTCACAATGCCTTTCGGTTTCGAGGAACATTCGGAAGATCGTGACGGTGCGCCTGTCGTCCACAGAAACGACTCAATCCGAATGTGTCTGATTTCGCTTGCCCCACGGTGTGTTCTAGATCGTGGCGTGGCATGGTGTGTGAAAATACCGGCGACCACAATTTCCTCGCCTGGCAATAGCACCACGTACAAGCGTTGCATGAAGTAGAAAGTATTATGTTGCGGCGCGATTAATTGCTTGTGCATGATCCAAGTGCGTTCGTCTGCTGCCATGTGATTCGCTGTTTGGCTCATCGGAAAACAAATAAGACACAGTCGACGCTTTCTGCCGAGTTGTCTCCTGGATACAGTCTGAGAAAAGCACTTTTTTCAGGTGTTTCTACAGAGAGAGGTTTCTACAGAGGTGTGTGTAGTTTTCAGTGCTTGAGGCTTTTGCAGAGTGAGAGCAAGAAAAAGTGCTGTTTGCAGTGAAGACTAATTTAAATTATCAGGGTCTGCTGAGGTCTGGCAGGTTTTCTTGCAATCAGTGTGCAGGAACCTGGCACTAATGTGAGTGACATGAAAAAAACCACACGGCAAAAAAACATAACTTTATTCCACTTTGTATTCAGGAATAAATGTTTTTTGTCCTCTAAAAATGTTAATAAGGTGCATTAATTTTTGAAGATCAGCAGAACATATCTTACCATTTAGCGAGGTCGCACAAGATAATTGTGTCCCAATACCAACCTGCAAGATAAGACAGCAGGAATTACACGGGTTGTAACTTCTGTCAACGACCATTGCCATTGAGCAGTCATGTACAAGCTGGCCGCGCTTTGTTCTGCTATAGGTAGTCGGTGACAGCCTCCTGGCATCCAGCATTTCAGTGACTGCTTGTGATGATCCACTACGCCAGCAGCAACAAAACAGTTAGGCACATGTTCAACCAATATCAGGTTGCATTTCACTACACTATAGTTATATTGTGGCATTTATTGCCGCCGGAGTCACGAAAGTATGTCTGAGTTAGCAAAACTTTATTCATGTACAGGGAGCTGAGGACGCTTCCCTAACATCCTTGATCACATGAAGATCTCCAGTATGAGAGAAAAAGTAAGGCAGTTAGGCTGAACTAACGCCAACTTGCTAGATGCAGCTGCAGGCGTTACACGTCAACTGTTTTTTACTCTTACCTTCTTAGCGTTGAGAAGTTACTTTGCTCCATTTTATGTTGTATTCGATTGTTTTTAGCTTTTTGTGGCATCCGTAGGGTTGTATGACGTTTTATCTGATTTTAGATTTCTGGCTCTGCTTTTGCTTCGCTTGATTGGGCCCTTGTAGGCTCGCCCGTTGTTGCTGTTAGTGTTCTTGACACTGCCTTTTGGCCCCGATGTTGTTCGGCACGTGTGTTTTCCTTGCTTTTCTTTGCTGTTTAAAGTGCTTTTTGATATGTTCACTTCATAAAATTTCATCCCTTTTTCTTTTTGGGGTTTTTTTCCCTTCTGGTTCATACATGTGTTGGCAGCCCTTTGATGACTGTGGATTAGGTTGTAATCTTTGGCCCCGTGACAGTCACGTGGTTTTTGGCATATAGTGTGCTGAGTTTTCCTCGAAAATAAAGAGTTGTTAGTCAGCGCCCGTCATGCCGTCAGTGTTCTTTCTTCTCGTATCCCCGTTTGTTCCCGCACTGCTCATTTCGAATCACCGCAGTTTGTCGCTAGTAATATTTTCTTAAAGAAAGCAATGGCTGCTAAATATGTGGCAGTAGCGCATTGGTTCTTCTTTCGTAACGGCAGATAAGAAGTATGGCAGAGTTAAATCTTTAAAAAATAAAATGAAAGGAGAGCCTCAGTCCAGCGACCAACATTCCAACAAGAGGACTTGTCTTTGTCAGGTCAAGTGCGGTCATCATTGGCAGGGGCTAAATAGGCCCTTCACGCTAAGGAGGACTGGGGTTATGGCGGGGTGTGGAATGTGGAGGGTGGTAAGGTAGCGTGCTTGGTCTTCAAACAGCTCTCGTCTGGCCATGGAGGCTATCACCTACAGGTAGGAGAGAAGCAGGTCAATAGCCATACTGACATGAAAAGAAGGCAAAATCAGACCCCCCCCCTCCTTTTTTAAAAAAAATGCAACAGAATCAAAGTGAACAATGGCAATAAAACAGTAAAAGGAAAAAGCTAAAGGAACAAAAAAATGCCATGGAGGAAAGAATAGAGGCGTTAAAGTGGTTATCAAGGTTGCATTCTTTTCCCTTATAATCTACACAATCGCCAGCATATACTGCACAGGGGTCTACATACTTTCTAGTGGCCGTATGATTTTGGCTACTATGCCTTCTTATGTTTAGTGATATCTGCTTTTCCTTTTTTTGAGGAACCAAACATTTTAGTAACTAGTTCTCCCTAATTAAAGTGTAGGATGCATGTCATCACATCCGTTGCTCTACATTTTTACCTGTCAAAATGGCTATCAAAGGCTGCTCAACCCACATTCAGATGTGGGACAAGCGGTAAAGCCCCATACTACTTACCAGTACATTCTCCGCAGATCGTCAGAAACTGATCATTGTCTATCGAACCTTGACTTTCTTTTCCCGACCAGCTTCTCCTTTTGGGACATTTCAAAAACTGCTGCTGAGTGGTGGAAGATATTCTGGAGTAGTTTTACTCTTCTGAGACTGCATGCTCTCAGCCATGGCCACAACCTTGTCGACGAAGCGTTTGACGTAGCCTGTATGAGCCTTTCATCTTGTAGCTCGTGCAATATTCACTTTCTTCCTGATCAAATAATCTAGGTGTTGCAAGCTTACCATGAGTGGGTGGCTCCTTTACTGGACAAGCTATTGGGTCACCACCTGTTGCCTTTGGCTAACGCACGCACCATCAAAATGCGCCATCCTTTGTGCGTGCCTGACCACGTTCACTGTTCTCGTTGTAGTGAAGTACAGCGAGTTGGGTCCTGAAAAAGTTGCAAAGGACCGTGTGAAAACGTGTTACCTTGTAACATATGTAAACAGTCCAACTGTAAAGACCATGCGACAAAAGAAGGTCACTGATTGACGTTAAGCACAACACCATGATAGAAATTAGTGCTTGAAAGCACCATGAGCACGCGTGATGAAAATACTGAAGAAGCTAAGTACTACTTTTGAAGAGATATGAGAAAAAAAGCATCGCCTAAGTTGCCGGGCGGATTGAAAGTGAAAATGCGGTGCTTGCATGGTGAACACAGCAGAAACTCTAAATGCTCACAAAGTGTCGGCATGTAAAATCCCTTCTGATTCGGTTGATTGGCTTTTAATCTCTGTTTAGACGACGTAAGAAATGATGGAGCTATTGACAATTTCAGCAAGTGTAATTTAAGATGGGCATCTTTTCATACAGTTGTGGCACGTGACTACATGCCTTTCACTTTTTCTATAGATGCATGTTTAACATTTGCTTTGTTTAAAATAACTATTTTGTGATATCGATGGCATCCCGCAGTAAAAGTAGAGAATAGATTACAGCAGCTTATCTGGCGTTCATTCCTGAATACGAATAATGGCAGGTCTTCGGCACAAAATGCACTAGAAGGCTATGAAAAACCCCTAATCCATAAGCTTGATGTCTCGTGGATAGCCGCGGCATGTCTTGCAGAAGAGCCTTAGACTTTGCAGTGCCTTGAAGCTTCTATAAAGCCTTTGATTCCAAAAGGAAACGGCCGTTACCATCTCTTTGTAAAGTACTAAGCGTGCGGTTTTGCTGTATGCTCCTGCATCAACCAGATTAAAGTACTTCAGTGCACCTGTAAATAAACTTGTGTTGAGTAATGAACATCTTATAAGTTTCGATAGTTTTAATAAACATTGGCATTTGAGGCGCACTGAAATAAATGGTGTGGAAGAAATTTTAACAGCCATTATTCACTTAGCTCATGAAGCTTTTCATGTAAATCCTGCTGCACTGCACAGGTTGATTTAGTTTATGGTTTATGGAGGTCTAACGCCCCAAAGAGACTCATGCTATGAGAGACGCCGTAGTGAAGAACTCCGGAAATTTCGATCACCTGGGATTCTTTAACGTTCCCTGACATCGCACAGTACACGGGAGCCTTAACATTTCGGCTCTAGTTTGTCCTAGGAAGCGGGATAGAGGGGCGATAGAAGCAGAAAGATGCATTTTATTAACAGCGGTAAAGATCACTATAATTCTCCTGAACTTTTACGAAGCACGTATGCACCTGTTAACGCCGAATACATGTTGTCGGCGTCAATCATGGATGAAAACATAGCCTCTTACGAGCTCAGTCATTACATGGCTGGGTCGGGAGGGGCACCTGCAGTGTACAGGCTTATGGCAAGCTGAAACACCACAGTGCCGAGGCCAACTGCACAGTGGAGCATGCGCCATGTCTGTAGACAGCGTTGCCAGCGATAGAGGTTTTGTTAGTCTCACTTTGAAGTGGTTTTGACGTTAAATATTTGTAGTTTCAGGCGAAAGGAAATGGCACAGTAATTTCCACACTTCTTGGTGGACACCTCAACCGTGCCGTCAGGGAAGGAGGGCAGAGAGCAAGAAGGGTCGTAGTGGAGGAGTACGGATTAATTTCCACCACCCGATAATCTTTAATGTGCACTGTCATCTCAACGTACACGGCTGCCTTTTGCGTTTCTCGTTCATGGAAACGCAGCCGCCGCGGCAGCCGAGCGAGCGCACAACCAACACCGCGGCGCAGCCGCTTTGTGAAGGGATGAAGATAGAAGGCAAAGAAGTAGGAACACGCAGAGAAGTCGCTCACCACAAGGGCGCCGTTTGCATTTTGTTCCACCGAAATCAGCCTACTGAACCAGCGCTGAGATACCGCGACGGGTCGTAGCAGATTTTTGAGCTAAGGGAGAGAAACAACGAAGAACAAAAACATTAACTCACGTTACACACCTAACGGGAGTCTTGTGCATTTAAGCTAAAACGAAACGCAGCCGCCTTACCCGGAATTATATGCCGCATTCTATAGTCGAATACAACTCATGTAGGAAGCGGCTTTTTCCCGTCAAAGGACCCCTTTCCACCCAAAGCGTCAGCCAATTCTCATGAGCCTACTAGCGTCACAATGCAGAGAGTGACGAATGAAATTAGATAGCCCCTCCCTCCATGGTCGGGGATAGCCCCCTCCGTGCATCATCCAGCATTTCCTTGAATTTTCAGACAGTGGGTTCATGATATTCGGCCCACTCCAGAGGCTGGAAGGGGGTCCTTTGACCAGGTGGTGGTGATGGGAAAACTTTATTTAATGCACTGGGGCGGGCTTCAGAGAAGAATGGAGGGTTCCACCCCTGCCGTGCCTGGGTGGTAGTCCTCATTCTGGGACACCACTGGCGGTAGCCGCTGCCCGCGCTCTTTGGACCAGAGCCCTCTGGGACTAGATGTCCAAGCAGAAGAACAAGGTCGCCTCCCAGCCCTCTCTCGTTGGCTGATTTACTCTCGTTATTTGCGGATTTCTCTGCCAGGCCCGTACCATATGATATGCATCTGCCCACATCTCATACCTGGAAAAAGTTGGGTCTATGTGTTTTAGAATCGCAGGGCTTAGAAACGGCCCGTTTACATTCCTCTGGGGTGTCGTCCCTCAGTTCTGTCCAGGCCCATGGCGGGCTCTGGGAACGTCTGCCTACGGGGGCGCAGATATGTTTTAACGTCCGCATATGTGGCAACCGGATTCGGTACAGGAGTCCCGAGAGAGTCTGGTAATTCAGTGGAACTCTGGGGGAGAGACGCTTGGGCTCCTGTGTGAGGAGCCTCGTTCCCTCCTATTCCATGCTGTCCGGGCACCCATACCAATTATTTTGTTCCTTTGACAATGCGTGACAGTGCAGGAAATGACGAATGAAATTGGATAGCCGTTCCCTCCATCGTCGAGGATTGTCTCCTCCGTGCAGTATCACTCATTCCCTCGATTGTTAGGACAGCAGCTCCACGAGATTCGGCCCACTCCATAGGCTAGAAAGGGGTCCTTTGACAAGGAAAAGCGGCATTTTTCTTAAATTGTATCCGACTATAGTGGTCAGAAGCCAACACCGTAATTTTTGTTTTCTTAAGAAGGCCATGTCGGAGTAAATGTCCCACTTCTCGGTGGACACCCGAACCGCGCCATGCGGGAATGCACGAAGGAGGGAGTTTACCGGGTGGAAGAAGTGCCCTAGTGGAGGTCTCCGGTATAATTTCGACCACCCGCGGGCTCCTTTGTGACACGTACAAAGAAAAATACGCCAGGTCGGCGGGAGAGGCCTGGTAATAGAATCACTGGTAGAAATTCTCATCCACCTGATCGGCAAGTATGGGAAGGCCCGGCATGATGTGACGATACTCTACAGTTCTTTCGATCCCCCACGAAATATCCTTGCCAGGAGGAGAGATTGCACGAAGACACTCCTCCGGAACGAAACATCCGAGTGATATTTCATGTTGGCAACACTGAAAGACAAGTTTCGAGAGGTCTTCAATTCAGCTAATATGGACACTGATATTCTTGAGCCTAAACTGTGCCCGGAAATTCGCTTTCAAAATACCTTGTTCTGTACGCCTGTTGCGAGTCTGTGAATATATGTGATTCCTGGCCTTGCATTTCATTTGTTTTTATTGCAAGGAGTATGGCTAAAGCTTCTGCCTCTGTTGGAGCGTTAGCGTGTAAAGGTGCTGTCGTAATTTCTCCTCTTTCTGTGTCTGTTATAACCATCACGTTCGTTTCTTCTGAATACGCGGTGATGTCTACAAAACTGTATCTGCTATCGTTCTCCTTTTCTTTAGATGTTCGACTAAGGCCTTCCTGCCTTCTTTACGGCGTGTCGATGCATGTGTTCCGGAATGGGCGAGGCGTGGATATGCTTTCTTCCGTCTCTGAGTAGCCTTCTTATCAAAGTTTTCTCTAGACCTCCCTCCTCAAGAAACCTTACCCCTTCACAAATTGTAATGCTTGGGCTTGACCTCAGAAGCCTACTCGTTGAGTCACAAGAACCATTTCCCTTAGGTTGCTTCTCTGAGGATTTTTCGGGTATTTTCCGCTCATGGTCATTGACATTGACGCCGACGACGACGCCGAATCTTCTGCGACACAGGCACATTAATGCTATCGCGTTAGAATAGCCGCAGCTTGCTGTAAGATGTCTAATTCTATAAATATAATCAGCGTTCATCAAAATTAAGGTGCAGTCACTTTGCGCAACGTCTTCGAGAGCCAAGCACGGCCGAGCGTACTAAACAATAAAATCTGCACAAAAGCAGTTTTCAGCGTTAAAGAGTTTATGAACGCGGTTTTTCACATCTTGCAAGATTTCCTTATAACGAAGATATCCGCAGATTTCCCTTCGGCAGGCTTGCATTTTTTTGCTGCCGTCAGAAACGTTCTCCAATGTGTTTCTATGGCAGTCTTAAATACTCGATGCGAGCGATGGAAAAACTTTCTTAAAGAAAGATTTTGCTACGCATCGGAAGAACGGACTATTGCCTTCAATATAAACATAACAATACCTTACAATATTTCAATATTAAAATTTCTTGTCCAAGAATGATGGACATGAGCCGCTGCTAGGCTTTAGTTAGGTTTGCTTCACCCCATGACAGCGATGCGGCACTAAAAATTCAGTACAGGAGATCAAAGGCCGGCTTTAAGCACCCGCCACGTTCACCTCGCGACATGGTTTGACAACGCTAGCGCTGCCAGCAGGTACACAAGGCCGCGCAGCCTACGTATATGCGATCGAAAAGAGATCGAAATGCGTTGTTAAGAGGCGTGCCACTTAATATGATCCCGGCGCGCAGTTTGATATACTGAATGACCGACGAAATTGCAGTTCGGTATACTGCGCAACTTCCTATACTTTCGCACAGGCTTTACAAGAGGAATATCGGAAAACTGTTTTATTTTTTTGAAAATTCGATTTTTGAGGAAAGGAAATTGCACAGTAACTGTCTCACAAATGTCTGTCGACACCCGAACCACGCCGTAAGGTAAGGGAGGAAGATGCGAGTGAAAGAAGAAAGAGAGAAAGTGGTGCCGTAGTGGAATCCTCCGGAATAATTTCGACCATCTGCAGATCTCTAACGTGCACACACATCGCATAGCACACGGGCGCCTTAGGGTTTCGCCTCCATCGAAACGCGGCCGCCGCAGCCAGGTTCGAGCCCGGGTATCCCGGCACATTAGACGAAGGCCTTAACCATGCACTCAGCCGCCGCAGCGGGTTAATCTGTGTGTTCTATATATAAAAAAATATCCAGGTTCGATATATCCAGGCTCGAATGTAGATGGCATTATATGGTTAACGGTATGGATTTATCGGCCACCGCGGTGGCTGAGTGGTTATGGCGCTCGACTGCTGGCCTGAAAGACGCGGGTTCGATCCCGGCCGCGGCGGTCGAATTTCGATGCAGGGGAAATCCTAGAGGCCCGTGTACTGTGCGATGTCAGTGCACGTTGTTAGATGTGGGGCTTCTGTCCCGTAGCAGGCCACCGGTGTTGGGGGATTGCGCTTCGATCCCACCGCTGCCACCAGTTGATAGTTGCCCCTGGTTCGCCTGGGCCGTCTCTCGCCAAGGTCGATGTCCACGGGTTCCGCATCGGGAGACTGCTGTTGTGGGGTGACTAAGAGATGAGAGGTTCTTCGAGGTGGAGAAGAGACTGAAAGGGTTTATTTACATTTTTACATAGTTCGAAAGAGGGAATCGGGAGCTGGCGATCACACGCCAGATCGCTGCTTAAATAGGATCCCCTGTCTCCAGGTCCTTAGTTGGAGAATTTAGTTCATTAAAAATGCGTCCAATCACTGTGACGTCGATCACGTGTCCAGTCTTTAGGGTCCGCCTTCCAGGACGGCCCCAACAACACACTCTTGCCACTTCTGGCAAGTTATGGTCCGCGCTATCCAGGCAGCTGTGATGAATAGCCCGAAGGGGGTCCCATGGCAGCGTCGAAGGTCAGTCACCTGCACTGCACAGCGGTAGCGTGGGAACTAAAGGTTCCCACTGCAGTTTGCAGAAGGTTCCACGTATTAGGAAGAACACTTAGGGTAAGACGAGGTTGTTTTCGAAGCACGAGGATTCCGGCGTCGTTGGCTTAGTCAAACAGGGCCGCATTTGCCACGGCTCATTTGCAGCCCCGCCGCTCGCCGGCTCCCCCGACGTCCCCTCCGGGAGAAAGACTTCGTTGTGACCCGGGTGGGTCCGGCGTTGGGAACAAAAGACAGGTTCTCCAAAACGGAGGGCCGTTTCACCTCATAAACAGCAAGGGGGGGGGGGGGAAGGACTCTTGTAGACGCCACCACCAGCACTCGTGGCGCTGCAACCACGTCGACGGCCCTTTGAAGCCTATGTCTATTGATTCTCCTCAGTGGCTTGACTATTCTTGACATGTTGGCGTCTCCAAACGTAACAACGTTAATGAACCCCAGGTGGTCGAAATTTCCGGAGTCCTTCAGTACGGCATCCCTCATAGCCTGAGTCGCTTTGGGACGTTAAACCCAAAAAAAACCAAACTATGGCTTTATCACCAGTAGAACCAGGAGGGATAATTTGTGCTCCCCAAAACTGATCGACACTTGGCGGGTTACTGGTTACAAATTTCGTTAGATTAAAGCTATAGTTAGAAAAAAGAGCCAAACACAGAGCTAGATTTTGGAAACAAAGATCAGCTACTCGTAGCTGAAGCAAATTTTCCATAACTGTAGTTCCTTCCAAAAGTAGCTAAATCAAGCTAAAAAATATCTAAATTGGCAACCCTGATCGAGACCCGTAACCTCGAAGCGATCAGGAGGTGACAACCTGTGAGAAAAGCCTACCGGCGACGTGTGCTGTGCATATCACCTGTGCAGATTGAACCTCTCCTTGTTGTAAACATGACATCAAGAAGTGCAGTCTAAAAAATCGCACCATTTTATTCTCTGTGCTTGTGTCCTGTTTTCCACGTGTTGCGTGTTGCCTTCCGCGTCTTTCTTCTCGCGATTAGAGCGGCGGATGTCGTACCTGCTTTGTTTTGCCCACGAGACAAGCCACACGTGCGCCAGCTCCATATAGTCCGCTGTATGTCAACTTAGACAGCATCCCCGCTAAACATGGGCAAACAGGACAGGTAGTGGTCCCCCCAAATAGTCATCAGGGTGTGCAAAATTTGTCCTATTTTCTCCCCTGTTCAGAGCCTGCACTTGCCTTAGTTCTCTTGGGCGAAGGTTGCGTGTGCATCTTCCCGAGAAAGCACAACGTAGTGGCCGAACATTAAGAGTATTCCGAGCACAATATCAATACCTATCTACGCGAGATGCCTGGGATCGCATATACGCCGCACAAAAAAGGCACCACCGCAACGTTTTGCCTCATCGTGAACAAGGGTCCCGTGTGGGAGCCGAAACGTCATTTCATCTTAATTTTTGGTCGGTGCGACTCACTAGTATCATATACCATCCCGACCAACGGGATTCCGTCAGACCCTTGACTACTAACAGCGGGCAAGTGCGATAAGATAGGCGAGTACCGGCCGTGGCCGGACAGAGGGGCTTCAGCGAGCCGCGACAGCGAGAGGACGTCAGGTAATTACCTCCCTTCTTCCTTCTTTGTTGTCGCCATCTTGCCCCGTCTGCCGCACGACGAAGCAAGACGGCAAGGGTCGCAGATCAAGCTTCAAGCAGCCAGCGATTTTAGGAGAACCCAATAAACGTATGGCCACGGGTGAAGCGTCCTGTTCCGTGTTGTGTTTATTTCGCATTTCCGCTGCGCGGCCGTGAGAACAGCCACGCGTGGCGTGCGATACCGCGAACTCGGAGTTCACGGTCTAGACCTCAAAGGAGGCTCAACGGCCTAGTAGGAACCCCCACAACTGGCGCCTCAACGTGATTCTCACGCGCAGACGCGCTCGAGCAACTCGCTCCCGGCGAACATGACGGGTCCGCAGTGTACACTGCCTGATCGGATGTGTCTCACAGAGCTCGGCCAGGGGTCTAGGGAACGTCCTGCCCCAGGTACTCCACCACCGGAATGAGCTCAGCGGACGGGCCGACTCACCGCCCCAGGTGCGACGTACGCAACATCGTGGATGCCGGAAAACGCCGCCAGATACCACGGTACCAGCACGCCAAGCGTTGGCGCTCATCCATCATCGGCGCGTTACGCCTGTGAACAAGCGGGCACATCGCCCTTCGTCTCACACCTGCCAAACAGCACAACCGAGACCGCGCCACATGCGACGAGGTCACCGCTCATCACGGCTCCTCACAGCGAGGCACCCGAAAACGCGACAAATCTCGCCCAAGTTCTGGCCAGCGCGTTACAGCAAGCGCTGCAATCCGCACAGCCCAGCCCGCGGATCGAAGCTACGATCGCCAAGTAGAGTGGCTACAGCTATCAAACGAGCGCTAACCACTTTGCGCTCGCCGTTGCGCTCACCGATCAGGCCGCTTGGTGGCACCCGCTGGTCGGCCACACCGCGAGGACGATGGCCGATTTGAGCAGAATGTTCCGGGAGGAGTTCCTGCCTTAACGACTACCAGCTGCGGATGCGGCGGGAGTTGGAGCTGCGCACGCAAGCCCCTGACGAATCTCTGGTCGAGTACGTCAGGGCGATGCAGGAGCTTTACTGCTAACATTCACAGCGCAAGACGAACACGGACACGAGGGGAGACACCACAAAGCGCCGACTTCAACAAAAGTTTATTGCTGTGCGAGCGACTATATATGGTGTACAGCGGGCATGCGCAGCAACGAAAAGGTACAATCATGAGCATCTGGTAGCGGCGCTACATCGCAAGCGAACACATCATTTTCTGCACACGACAAAAAAAAGGAAAAAACAAAAAGCTAAAAAACCTAAAAAGCAGTACGCGCACAAGAACGTCGAAGCCTTAATACTCATTCCGAAATTCGCAAGATATGACGCTCCTTATCACTTAACAGCAATGATGGAGTGCTGACACAGTGATCCCTTTTTTTGCAATCTCTCCAGCCTCAGCAATCTCCCTGGCTGTTTTGCTTATGTACTTGTGAAGGATGGTGGTTCCTCCCAAAGAAGGACCACGTTCCTTGCACTGTTGGCAATCACGGGAGTGTATGCCGAGATGACGAGATGCCCCGATGACGCTGTTGTTATGTTCCATGAGCCGCTCGTTGAGGCACCTGCCTGTTTGGCCAATGTAGGCTCGTACACAGGGCAATGGAATCGGGTACACCACGTTTCTCGCACACTTCACAAATGGCTGCCTATGCCTAACAGCGCAGGAATTGCTGACAGAGACGGCGGAATTCACCTTTTTGCATAGTTTAGAGAGTTTCTCAGGTGCGGAAAAGACCACATGAGTTCCTCCTCTTTTTCCTATTTTTTTGAGCTGGTGGGCGATGGTGTGCATGTACGGCAATACCGTCATATTCTTTCTCCAATCTCTGTCAGCTCCGTCTTGGTTACGAACCACTTTACTGCTCTCTTTGAGCAAGCTCTCTGCAACCGCTACCAAGAGCGTGCCTGGATAGCCAGAGCTGCTCAACCTGGTCACCTGGTTAAGGAACGCAGACTCCAGTCTATGCTCGCACGATTTCTCGAGAGCACTGCAAAAGCATGACTTAACAATCGCACGTTTCACTAGTTTTGAGTGGGCTGAACCAAAAGAAAGAACAGGTTTGTTTCCTCGCGTTTCATAAGCCCAGCAGACATGGACAGCAGAAAAATAAATACTCAAGTCAAGAAATCTGATGAATCTGTTCACAGCCAGTTCATGCGTCAAGATTAGTGGTTTAAGGCATTCAGAAAACAAAGACAGAACACTAAACAAGTTTGCCTGATTGGACATATCTTCTGTGCCGGTGAAAACGAGAAAATCATCCACATATCTGAAGATGCCTACAACACTGGACCCTTCACTTCTACGCTTCAATTCCCGGTCCCGCTCCGCTAGAAAAATGTCGCTCAAAACCGGAGCAACGCAGGAGCCAATGCATATTCCGTTTTTTTGAGTGACGATGGTGCCTTCCCATACTGCGAATGTTGACTTAAGGTAAGTTGAAAGCAATTCCAGGAAATTATCGACAGATAAACCACTACAGTTTTGAAACGGAATCACCCCATGTCTGTCTATGCAGTTCCTTACACTGGTCAGTACGCTGTCCGGCGGGATTGAATAATAAAGGTCTTTAATGTCGACTGAGAAAGCCGACAGGTTCGCCTTGGGCCTGTCCTTAAGAAATCGGATCACCTTTCTTAAGGACAGGCCCAAGGCGAACCTGTCGGCTTTCTCAGTCGACATTAAAGACCTTTATTATTCGATCCCGCAGGACAGCCTACTGACCAGTGTAAGGAACTGCATAGGCAGACATGGGGTGATTCCATTTCAAAACAGTAGTGGTTTATCTGTCGATAATTTCCTGGAATTGCTTTCAACTTACCTTAAGTCAACATTCGCAGTTTGGGAAGGCACCATCGTCACTCAAAAAAAAACGGAATATGCATTGGCTCCTGCGTTGCTCCGGTTTTGAGCGACATTTTTCTAGCGGAGCGGGACCGGGAATTGAAGCGTAGAAGTGAAGGGTCCAGTGTTGTAGGCATCTTCAGATATGTGGATGATTTTCTCGTTTTCACCGGCACAGAAGATATGTCCAATCAGGCAAACTTGTTTAGTGTTCTGTCTTTGTTTTCTGAATGCCTTAAACCACTAATCTTGACGCATGAACTGGCTGTGAACAGATTCATCAGATTTCTAGACTTGAGTATTTATTTTTCTGCTGACCATGTGTGCTGGGCTTATGAAACGCGAGGAAACAAACCTGTTCTTCCTTTTGGTTCAGCCCACTCAAAACTAGTGAAACGTGCGATTGTTAAGTCATGCTTTTGCAGTGCTGTCGAGAAATCGTGCGAGCATAGACTGGAGTCTGCGTTCCTTAACCAGGTGACCAGGTTGAGCAGCTCTGGCTATCCAGGCACGCTCTTGTTAGCGGTTGCAGAGAGCTTGCTCAAAGAGAGCAGGGAAGTGGTTCGTAACCAAGACGGAGCTGGCAGAGATTGGAGAAAGAATATGACGGTATTGCCGTACATGCACACCACCGCCCACCAGCTCAAAAAAATAGGAAAAGAGCAGGAGTTCATGTGGTCTTTTCCGCACCTGAGAAACTCTCCAAACTATGGAAAAAGGTGAGTTCCGCCGTCTATGTCAGCAATTCCTGCGCTGTTAGGCACAGGCAGCCATTTGTGAAGTGTGCGAGAAACGTGGTGTACTCGATTCCATTGCCCTGTGTACGAGCCTACATTGGCCAAACAGGCAGGTGCCTCAACGAGCGGCTCATGGAATATAACAACAGCGTCATCGGGGCATCTCGTCATCTCGGCATACACTGCCGTGATTGCCAACAGTTCAAGGAACATGGTCCTTCTTTGGGAGGAACCACCATCCTTCACAAGTACATGAGCAAAACAGCCAGGGAGATTGCTGAGGCTGGAGAGATTGCAAAAAAAAGGGATCACTGTGTCAGCACTCCATCATTGCTGTTAAGTGATAAGGAGCGTCATATCTTGCGAATTTCGGAATGAGTATTATGGCTTCGACGTTGTTGTGCGCGTACTGCTTTTTAGGTTTTTAGCTTCTTGTTTTTTCCTTTTTTTGTCGTGTGCAGAAAATGATGTGTTCGCTTGCGATGTGGCGCCGCTACCAGATGCTCATGATTGTACCTTTTCGTTGCTGCGCATGCCCGCTGTACACCATATATAGTCGCTCGCACTGCAATAAACTTTTGTTGAAGTCGGCGCTTTGTGGTGTCTCCCCTCGTGTCCGTGTTCGTCTTGCGCTGTCAATGTTAGCATGAACTACCAACTCGCCCAGCAACTGATTTTAAGGAGCTTTACGACTACGCCGATCCCGGAGCTCCGAACGCGGAGCGAGTGGAAAGGGTAGTCCGTCAGAGCCATGCACCCCACGTTTGCTCTCTATCTGCGGGGAAATCGCTGCGGAGACTTGAACGAGCTAGCTGTGGAAGTGCGCCGGGTACAAGCCGAAATCTCGGCAGCACGCGCGTACCGACCCTCATCGCCTCCATCGGAATCACTGGAGCCCAGCTGCGCCTGGAACGGCAGCACGCGCCCACGAAGCGAATCCGCTCGGGCACCGGCTCAAGGCGCGCTTTTCGAAGTGTATCGCGCCTTGGATCCGTACTCATACGGGCTCAGGGCAACAGAGGTCACACGGCCGGAAGTCTGGTCAGCCTCTCGCCAGCCAGCCGACAGAGATTCCCCAGCTCGATCAAAGGATCGCGAAGGGGTTACGCCTCCAAACGGACAGCGTCACCGGGTTGAAATGCCGGTTCGGAACGCGCTCACGGATGGCCGTGCTCGAAAGCAGCCTCGTCCATCCCTGTCCAATGCACGGAACTCTGTGCGCTGCTTCAACTGTGGCCAAGCGGGTCACATTGCACGTGCGTGCTATTGTGATCCTTGGGCTGGGACGACCTAATCAACGGCAGATGTGGCCGTGACGGACCCACAGGCGGAGACTGGGAGGCGCCGTCGTTCGCGGACGTCTATATGCCAGACCCTCGCTTTGTTGTCCTGGTTGCCTCGTTCGGCCTTCCCGCGGGCCTGGAGTGCGGGATGACTTTGGGGACGCTTCCGGGCCAAACCCGCCTTCCCAGAATGGCTGCTAGCTGGGCGCGCTGGCACAGGCTGTGACCGAGCAGCGGACGTGGAGAGGAGGACCTGGGTGTCCCGGCTGCGAGGAGAATACCCGGCTCGCCGACAGAAAAACTCCGAGTAGAAGGGAGTGGAGTGGTTTGTGTTCTGACTCTCGAGTTGAGTGGCCGCTCCGCCGGTCGGTCTCCGACCAAGTTGTTACGCTACCATGACAAAGTAAATACTGTACATAAAGTTCTCCCTTTTGGCCACCTTAAATCCGTCTCCGGACCGCTTCGTTCCTGTTCTGCCCGACAACACCTGCTGAGCGACGGCATGCTACCCGATCCACGACAACTGGTTGGCAGCGGCGGGATGGCCTGCGTGATGTCCTAGCTCCGGTTTGGTGAGTGCATCGCCTTCTTTCCTTAGAGTCCTGCCAGGCTTAACATTAAGTGCTGTTCTTCTTGGTAGGCAAAATTTGGTTGCAGAAGCCTGTTTGAATTTGAACCTTGCTCTGCACCAACTCTCTTGAGAGACTAGCGATCACAAAAAAAGGGCAGTCATGGACTGGAGAAAGCTGCGGAAGACGGAGATGGTCTTGATATGTGGTGAATTGGGGATTGATTGTGGTAAATCCATGACAAAACGGCAAGTTGTCGACGTGATTCAAGAAGGCGGCTTCGAGGATGAGGAGATCGTAGAGTGTTGGGAGGACATAAAGAATAAAGCTGAGGAGGAGGAAAGAAAAAGGCAATATGAGCTTGAGCTAGAGAGCAAGCGACTGGAAGTGAGGCTAGCTGAAGCTGAGGCGGAAAAGGCAAAAGCGGCTACGCCTAATGTTGAGAATAACCTGTCATCTAAGCCGGCAAAAATGAAAGATCTTTTGTCTCCTTTCAAAATGGGCGAGGACATAGGGTTATTCCTTGTAAACTTCGAGCGCACATGCGAAAAAAATGCAATCCTTCGTACCACCTGGACTCAACACCTCTTGACGGTTCTTCCTTGTGAGGCTGCCGACGTGCTGGCTCGGCTTACTAAAGCGGAAGCGGACGACTATGACAAAGTGAAGGCGACATTGCTTAAGAAGTACCGATTGTCGGCCGACGCTTTCCGTCGGCGGTTCAGAAACTCCGCGAAACAGCCCACAGAGTCCTACGCAGATTTTGCGTACAATTTAAAGGCAAACTTAGTCGAATGGCTCAGGGTCGCAGAAGTTTATGAGGACCGCGACAAAGTTGTAGAACATATTTGCCTAGAACAGTTCTACAGCTGTTTGAATGAGGAAACTCGGCTCTGGGTTCAAGATAGGCCCGAAAAAAAAAACTTGGAGCTCGCCGCGGAGCTTGCAGAAGAATTTCAGGCCAGGCGCGACGGAGGGAAGGAAAACGTGCGGGCAGTCACAAAGCCATACAGGAATTCCGTGAATCGTCCATGGCGGCGAGAGGACCGAGCGACCCCCACGAAGGGAGATAAAGGGACACACGAGGGGGAGCACGGAAAACGTCGAGGGAGGCTACGCGGACAAAGAAAAGAAGCAAAAAGAGCGGGCGAAAGCCTTCGAGGTGAGGAAACCGCCAGTCTGTTTCCGCTGTAACGAGCCTGGACATCTGGCGAGCGGCTGCCGAAAGGCAAAAGTTGTTTTTTCGCTCACCACCCTCGACGATTAAAACATGCGCCTACTAACACCGTATATGCGCAAAATGACAGTGAATGGGAGAGAGTGCCGCGTTCTACGCGACTCCGCCGCTACTATGGACGTGGTGCACCCCGCGCTCGTTTCGCCGAAGGAGTTCACGGGCGAGTGCGCGTGGATCAGGCAGGTGGCCCAAGAGGACAGTGTCTGTCTGCCTGTCGCGCGCGTCACCATTGAGGGCCCGTTTGGGATATTGCACACTGAAGCGGCGGTGTCGGCGACATTGCCAGAGCAGTGCCCCTACCTCTTTTCAAACCGGTCGGAGGAGCAGTTGGAGACGAGGGGGTTGAGCTATGGGGATCGCTCCGTGCACGCGCTTACGCGTTCTAAAGCCCGCGAAATCGCGGCCCAGTTGAGTCATTCCGGGGAAGCAGAGAGGCATGCAACCGGCGAAAAAACTGTGCAGGTGGGCGCAGAGACCGCTCCTTTCGGAAATGAGACGCCTTCAGCGCCGTGTGGCGAGGCCATTGAGGAGTTGGAAATTTCGGTTCTGCCTCCCCAGTTGGACGGCTTTCCCGAGTTGATCAAGGTAGACCGACAGACCATCGCAGCTGAACAGGACAGCGATGCAACTCTCCGAGATTTGCATGATCATGTCGGTGAGGGACTGGGAAAGAAAAACGTCGTTCTCACGCAGCGCGCAGGAGTACTTTATCGGCAGTACAAACACAAAAAAGGTGTGCACTACGACCAGCTAGTGGTGCCCCAAAAATATCGGGCAGGCCTTCTAAAGCTGTGTCACGGAAGCGGCTGGTCCGGCCATCTCGGCATCAAAAAAACGAAGGCCCGGCTTTTAAGAGAATTTTATTGGCCAGGGTGCTTCAAAGATGTTGAAAGATTTGTCCAGACCTGCGACGCATGTCCGAGGGTAGGAAAATCCCACGATAAATGCAAGGCGCCCGTGAAACTTGTGCCACTAATTAGCGAACCGTTCCCCCGCCTTGTGGTGGACGTTGTAGGTCCACTACCTGTGACCGCATCAGGCTATCGCTACATTTTAACACTCATCTGCCCAGCGACGAAGTTCCCGGAGGGAATTCCCCTGAAAGAGCTGAACTCCGTGGGAATTGTCGACGGGCTGTTAAAGGTCTTTTCTAGAATAGGTTTCCCCGCCGAGTTACAGAGTGACCAAGGCAGCGTTTTTACGAGCGCACTTACCGTCACGTTTCTAGAGAAATGCGGCATTCGCCTTATCCACAGCTCTATCAGACACCCTCAGAGCAATAGTGTCGAGGCGTGGCACTCCGTACTAAAAAGAGTCCTCAGGGCCTTGTGCTACGAGCACCGCCGAGACTGGGAGGCATGCTTGCCAGCTACCATGTTCGCGCTTCGGTCAGTGCCACATGAAGCCACCGGTTTTAGTCCAGCAGAACTGGTATACGGCCGGTCGCTCAGGTCGCCCCTTCGCATGCTTCGCGAATCTTGGGAGGGCAGAGGTGAGGATCCCACCGTCCTTGAATATGTACTTCAGCTTCTGGGACGGGTTCAGTCATGCAGAGAGCTCGTTCAGGCCAACATGAAGTCGGCCCAGCAGAAAGCTAAACTCTACTACGACCGAAACGCACGACAGCGATCGTTTTCGGCGGTAGACAGGGTAATGCTGCTGGCCGCGTCGAAGGCAAACAAGCTGGACGTGCAGTGGAAGGGCCCCGCGCAGGTTGTGGAAAAACTGTCAGAAACGAACTACGTGGTAAAGATCCCGGGTAGGCGGAACGAGGTAAAGATCTACCACTGTAACCTCATGAAGCCCTATCGACAACGCGAAGCAATCGTCCAGCTTGCGCTGAATGCACCTGAAGAGGTGCAAACAGATTTTGTATTTCCAGGCGGTGACATCCCCGCTTTTACTGGAGTTCTCAAGAGGATACGTGGTGATGCAGAGCTTACCGAACAACAGAAAGAGGACCTCCAGCAGCTACTTTCAGATTTCGAGGACACTTTCGCTGACAGGCCGGGAAAGACACTCTTAGTGGAGCATGATATTCAGGTGACCACCGACGAGCCTATTCGCTCCAGACCGTATCGCGTCTCTCCGAGGCAAAGGGCGATCCTTAATGCTGAGATTCACCGCATGCTTGACCTCGGCGTTATTGGGCCAACGAAGAGCGAATACACGTCACCTATCATACTGGTAGAAACACCCGGGAAGGAACCACGGCCCTGCATCGACTACCGAAAGCTAAATGCCATCACACGCGACCAACGTTATCCTATCCCAAATTTGGAGGAGCGGGTAGAAACCGTCAGCAAGGCCCAGTATGTCTCAATTCTTGATCTAACCGGCGGCTACTGGCAGGTTCCCCTGACGGATAGAGCCAGTCAGTACGCGGCCTTTATCTCTCCACTCGGCACTTTCCGACCACTCGCGATGAGCTTCGGGCTCAAAAACGCGCCGTTTTGCTTTTCTCGGCTGATGGATCGGGTGCTGACAGGTACAGAAGCATACGCGCTTCCTTACCTGGACGACATTGCCGTCTTCTCCGACAACTGGGAGGCTCACCTGCGCCACTTGCGCGAGGTTTTGACCCGACTGCGAGAGGCGGGATTGACTGTCCGGGCTGAGAAGTGCAAGCTTGGTAAAGCTGAGGTCGAGTATCTTGGTCACGTTATCGGACGGGGCTACCGCCGGCCGCTGGACGCTAATGTCGCAGCCATACGCGATTATCCTAGGCCGTCTACAAAGACTGACATACGCGCCTTTCTAGGGTTGGCTGGCTATTATCAGCATTATATTCCAGGCTACTCGGAAATGGCGAGTCCGCTCACAGATAGCTTAAGGAAGGAGGAGCCGATTAAGGTGAACTGGAATACCAGCAAAGAGCAGGCTTTTCTCGCGTTAAAGAAAGCGCTTACCAGCCGGCCTGTACTAAAGGCTCCTTCCTACGACCGCACCTTCATTGTTCAATGCGACGCGAGTGAGAGGGGGATGGGGGCGGTCCTGAGCCAGCGCGACGAGAACGGAGAGGAACACCCTGTGTTATTCGTAAGCCGCAAACTGACGACCCGTGAAGAGGCGTACAGTGCCACGGAGAAGGAGTGCGCTTGTTTAGTGTGGGCCACCCACAAACTTCGGTGTTACCTGGCCGGTTCGCGATTCGTCATCGAGACTGATCACTGTCCATTGACCTGGCTTCAGAACATGTCTCCGAAAAACGGACGCTTGCTCCGCTGGAGTCTCGCCCTACAGGAGCATAATTTTGAAGTTCGCTACCGGAAGGGTAAAGAAAATGGTAATGCTGATGGCCTCAGCAGAGGCTTTGTTCGCTAAGCGAAATTGGCTATTCCAGGCGCTCGTCTAAGCGTACCTGGCGTAATGAAAGTTTTTTTTGCTTTTACCTTCGTTTTTATGAGTGCCCTTCCGCATTTGATATTGTGTTCAGTTGTAGCTTAGGTGAGAATGATAAATGTTATGTTGAACTCCTCCCGTGTGTCCAACTTTAGGCTCTCGTAACCCATCCATCGGCTGTTTGTCTCTTGATTGCAGCGGCAGCTGCGGTTTCTTTTCACAATGCCGCGAAATCTCATTCAAAATTGTAAGGTGCTGGGCTCTGAAATCGCCCACATATGTCTAATATGCACGCAGCTCACCCTACCTGACGCCCTGGGAGTGGGGAAAACGGGGCGTATTCATGCAGAACCGCTTAAGGCGTTGTTCCTGGATTGCCTTGCACGGCTCGGGGTGGTCGGTGGTGCTCTTGCCTTGCTGGATTGGGGCATTGTGCAGGCTTGATCACTAATGCCCTACCAGAGAGTCTGGGCCTGCAGTCATTCCCCATCAGGACCACCCGGAGAACAAGGGACCTGTCCAGCTGATCCGGCCTCTTCAGAGGACACCGAGCAGATGTAGCCCCTTTCGAGGCCTCTTCCTGGCGGCGGACGAGCTATTGTGATCCTTGGGCTGGGACGACCTAATCAACGGCAGATGTGGCCGTGACGGACCCACAGGCGGAGACTGGGAGGCTCCGTCGTTCGCGGACGTCCATATGCCAGACCCTCGCTTTGTTGTCCTGGTTGCCTCGTTCGGCCTTCCCGCGGGCCTGGAGTGCGGGATGACTTTGGGGACGCTTCCGGGCCAAACCCGCCTTCCCAGAATGGCTGCTAGCTGGGCGCGCTGGCACAGGCTGTGACCGAGCAGCGGACGTGGAGAGGAGGACCTGGGTGTCCCGGCTGCGAGGAGAATACCCGGCTCGCCGACAGAAAAACTCCGAGCAGAAGGGAGTGGAGTGGTGTGTGTTCTGACTCTCGAGTAGAGTGGCCGCTCCGCCGGTCGGTCTCCGACCAAGTTGTTACGCTACCATGACAATGTAAATACTGTACATAAAGTTCTCCCTTTTGGTCACCTTAAATCCGTCTCCGGACCGCTTCGTTCCTGTTCTGCCCGACAACACCTGCTGAGCGACGGCATGCTACCCGATCCACAACAGTGCCCTACCGGGGCGTGAAACGAGGCAGCCGCCGGTAGTGGCGCCGGCGGCCGTGGCGGTACCGGACGATGCACCCGTAATCGCGGCCCCTTCGCTGTTCAGGGTCGGAACGCCGAGCAGTGAGAGTGCTCCGTTCATAAAACTTGCAATCGCAGGATTCACGTTCAAAGCACTACTCGACACTGGCGCGAACACGTCGCTCACCGGAGACGAGGCCGTCTCTCATCTGGGTCGGAACGGCATTCAGCTGCGGAAGCGCAACGTGCCCCTCCAACTCGCGCGCGGAGAGTGGTGCTCCGGCGGTGATGCGTGCCTTGTGCGCTGGAATCAGCGTAGACGACGACATCGCTTCATTCACCTGCCTGGACTCACGGTCGCCGTCGTTCTCAGACGAGATTTCTTGGCAAAATTTGGAATCGTAGTTGACATCGGCAGCGGCGGCTACCTGGAAAGCCCATTCACACCACTCAAGCCGTTGGCTACCGCGCCCGCCGCGACTGCTCGGATGTCAAACGCCGAAGTGGAGAGGAGTAATGCCTCCCAAGAGAACAACGCTCCCCCCCCCCCCCCCCGAGCCGCTGGAGTCAGTAGCTGCAGCCTGTCCCCGACCCTGCGCCTTTTGTGCGGACAGGGGCTCGAATTACACGGTCTCCTCGCAAACGCGGTTGACTTGACGGAGCGTGAGCGCGGCCGCATCTTCTCCTTGTTAATTGACTCCGAGGAGATATTTACGGATCATCCCGGCTACACACAACTGGCGCAGCACCGCATCGAAACAGGGGACGCACAGCCTTGGAAATCCAATCCCAGACAGGTCAGCCCCGCCAATCAGCAGGCGATTGACGCGGCGTTGCAAGAGCTGCACGATGCGGGCATTGTTCGCCGCTCAACGAGTCCCTGGGGATTCCCAGTGGTACTCGTCCTCAAAAAGGACGGTAGCTCGCGCTTGTGCGTGGACTACATGCGATTGAATGCAGTCATCAGAAGGATGCGTACCCTTTCCCAAGCATTGATCATACCGTCTCAAACCTCGGCGGAGCGAGGTATTTTTCTACTCTGGACGCCAGCAAGGACTATCTCCAGGTAGAGATGAGATCAGGCGACGAGTGCTAAACGGCATTCACATGCGACAGGGACCACTACGAGTTCGTTAGGGTGCCCTTCGGTTTGTCCGGAAGCCCGAGCACCTTTCAGGGACTGATTGACCGTGTGCTCGGCGACGCCAAATGGCATCACGCCCTCGCTTACCTGGAGGACATCTGCATCTACTCCCGTACCTTCGAGGAGCACCTCGGTCATCTCGGAGATGTCCTGAGAAATATCAGAGCAGCAGGCCTCATACTGAATCCCGCAAAACCGCAGCTGTGCAGAGCGGAAGTCAGCCTACTCGGCTACCGCGTGCGGCGCGGACAGGTGTCCCCGGACCCGGAGAAGCTTCGCTCGATCCTGGAATTTTCAGCGCCGAACGACGTGAAGGCTGTGCGCCACTTTCTCGAGATGGTCGGCTACTACCGCTAGTTCATTCCTAACTGCATACACCTGCAAGCCCCCCTGAAAAAGTTGCTAAGGAAGGCAGGCCCGTGGGAATGGGGAGAGTAAGAGCAGACGAGTTTTCAACTGGCTCAGTCCATCGCCGACACCGCGTCACTGAAACTGCGAGACCTAAACAAGCCATTCATGATCGACAGATGCCTGCAATTTCGGAGTGGGCGCAGTGTCACTCCAGATGGGGGACGAACTCCGACCCGTGGCATTTGCCAGCCGTGCGCTGACGCCGGCCGAGCGCAACTACTCAGTGACGGAGAAAGAATGCTTGGCAATCACCTACGCACTACGAAAATTCGAGATGTACAGTACTCACGGATTGAAATAGGACATTCGGAGCGCGTGGCCGTCGCTTCATGGAGCGCCGCCCGTAGACGCTCATGGAACCAAGGTGGTGCATTGTGGTATGGCGCGAGAGGGAGAACATCTACAAAGCAGAATTGTTCCTTCCAGTAGCCAATGAGCCGGCCTGTGGTTTACCACATGCCTGCGTGGCACTGCAAGGCTAGCGCTCCGAATGTCCTATTTCAATGCGTGAGTACTGTACGTAGAAGTAACCAGGTTCACGGCCGAAACCGACCACATGGAATTGACATGGCTAACCCGCCTTCGTGAGCCGAGCAGAAGGCCCGCGCGTTGGGCCCTGATGCTACAGCGCTTCGAATTCTAAGTGCGCTACCGAAAAGGGACCGAAAAGATGGTTTCTGACGCGTTGTCGCGAGCGCCGGTGAATGACCTCTCCCCGGACGTTGGAAAGGAGGAGCCGCCGCAACTTCCCCACGCGTCGGTAGAGCGAAGCCGAGGTGATAAAGATCTCGCTCGATTGCACGCGCATCTCGCTGGTGTGAAGGTTCCCTTCCAAGTTGCGTTCAACAGAGAAGAGCTTATCAGGGCTCAGCAGGAAGACTCGTTCTGTCGGAGGCTGGTCGGCGGTCTTAGTGAAGAGGCGGGCCGCCCGACGAATCCAGTCGAAGGGTGCCCGGTGGGTGGTGGTGATAAACTTTAATAAATATTGAGCCATATCTTAAACTATTCTTGGGTTGGCTCTTGGTCGCGTGAAGTGGCCGGCAGTCGGTGACGTCCGGCGACTTCCAAAGCCCAGCCCACCAGCTGTTTTTGGACAGCTGGGTCGAAGCTGGACACCGCGACCTCCCATCGCTCGAGGTCAGTGAGTTGCCACTCTGATGGCGGCTGAAACTCAGAGCATATGTATAATATTTGAATGAAATCAGCTCTTGGGGTTCCGCATAGGGTACACTCTGGAGAGAACAGCCCTGGGTGCATTACTGCTAAAAGGGCGGGGGAGAGAAAAGTGCGAGATTGTAGCTGGCGCCACGAAACCTGCTCTAACTTAATGAGTGATTTGTGAGGCGGAGGATAGTGAAGTCGTTGCTCTCTGCAGTGGAGTGAAATTTCGTGGTATGTGATCAGTCGGTCATGGGCACTCCCTGGCTCGGCGGCTTGCCCTGCTCGGTTGACGTACGCATGCGCGGGGACCCATATGAGTTGAATGGGCCTAGTGGGGGGCTGAGAGGAGTTGAGAATTTTATGGGCGACGGCATGCGTCCGCCCTTTTGCAAAGTTTCTGATCGCGGTTTTTGAGTCACTAAATACGAGTGTGGCGGTGGTGTAGGAAATCGCTAGGGCAATTGCAGCTTCTTTGGCTTCTAGCGAGGTGTGCGTTAGGACCGATGCACTGCTAGAGGTGAAATATTGTGGCCGATTGCAGAAATGGCAGAGGCCGGCTGACTGGTGTATGCCGCGGCATCTACGTAGACAGCCTCCGTGTGTTGGTTATAACGTTTGTGTAGTGCCTGGGCTCTTGCTGCGCGTTGAAGTTGGTAGTGGACTGGGTGCATGTTTTTTGGGAGTGGATGTACTGTTAGAAGCTTTTGGGTGGCCCTGGGGGTGGGGTATGTAGGCCGGAGAGTGTTGGTTGGGTTGAGACTTAGGTTCTTAATGATGCTGCGGCCTGTAGGGGTGTAGGAGAGACATTCAAGTTGTGCCGTCCGGTGAGCTTCTGTAACCTCGGCTTGTGTGTTATGTATGCCCATGAGTAAGAGCCGTTCATTGGAGGTGTGTCGAGGGAGCTTGAGTGCGGTCTTGTATGCCTGGCGAATAAGGGCGTTGATTTTCTCTTCTTCTGCTCTCGTGATGAAGAGAGTATACTATGTGGCTGACGACGAATGCTTGAACTAGGCGACGGAGGTCATGTTCTCTCATGCCCCTGTGTCGGTTGGCAATTAGTGGTATGAGTGGCATGGTCTGATGGACGGTGGTTATGAGTTTGTTTATCGTGGCGGTGTTCTTGCCGTTCCTCTGGAGTGGGATGCCTAGGATTCGGACCTTTTCCACTTCTGGGATGGGGGTGCCGTCCAACGTGAGTTTTATTGGAGGCGGGGGCCTAGGTCTGTCCTACATCTAGGTGGTCGAAGAATGAGTAGCTCGGGTTTGGTAGGGGAGCAGGCCAAGCCGACGGTTGCAGCATGCGCTGCCACCAGGTCGGCACCGGCCTGCAATGTTTCTTCTATGGCTCTGGCATTTGTTGTCGTTGTCCTCTGTGTAATCTCGGCATAGAAGGAGTGCGAGAGATTAGGTACTGCGTTTAACGCCTTGGCCATGGGCATGAATGTTATATTGAAGAGCAGCGGCGAGAGGACTGACCCTTGCGGGGTGCCTCTGCTGCCGAGTGCGAAGGTTGGGGAGGAGAGATACCCGAAGCAGATTTCTGCTGTGCGGCGTCTTAGGAAAGCTCAAATGTATTTGAAGGTGCGCGGGCCGGTTCCTAGTGCCGAGAGCGCTTTCAGGGTGGCGAAGTCGTTGACATTGTCAATGGCAAAGCTAGTATTGCTCGCGTGCGTTTTGCATTTCGGGGGTGGAGGGCCTCTTCCAAAATCTGAAGCATAACGTCCTGTGTCGACAGATGACTTCGGAAGCCAATCATTGTGTGAGGGAGTACGTCGTGATCGTCGATATGGTTCTGTAGGCGTTCCAGGACCACATGTTCGAACAGTTTGCCTAGACAGGATGCGAGGGAGATTGGGCGTAGGTTTTTTAGATCTAGAGGTTTGCCTGGTTTCGGAATAAAGGTTATACGGGCGGGCGTCCATTGGGCTGGTAGCGCTCCATCTTGCCAGCACCTGTTGAATAGGTCTGTTATAGCCTGTATGGAGAGCTCGTCTAGATTCCTAAGCATCTTGTTGATTTTGTCTGCCCCGAGGCCGAAGTGGTGCGTAGTTTCTGCATGGCGGCTTTGACTTCCCATGTAGAAATGTCCTCATTTTGTGTAGGATTGGGGCCGCCGGTGTAAGTAGGGAGCGCAGTAGGTGGAGCTGTGGTAAGATATTGTGCTTTAAGAGCGGTTAACAAGACGTCGTCATCTAGAGGGATCTTGTGCAGAATGCTGTTGACGTTTTTCCTTTCCATTGCTTTCATGCCTGTTGGTTCGAGCAAGCAACGAAGAAATGACCACGTGTCTTTGAGGCCCAGGTTGCCGCTCATACGATCGCACAACTTGCCCCATTGCTTGTGTGCCAGTTGGCTTGCATAGGATTCAATCTCCTTTACTAGCGCAGCTATGCGCCGCTTGAGTGGCCTATTGTGTATGTTAGCAAGCCACCTTTTTTGAAGGCTGGCATGCGCTTCCCAAAGGCGTAGTAGGCGGCTATCTGCCGTCTCTTCATTTGGGGTGTCAGGGATTGCGGATGTGGCCCCAGCCACGTCCTTTGAGACAGTTTGTGTCCAGGTGTCCAGGTCTGTGATGGCGTCTGGGACGTCTCGTCGGAATTGACGAAACTCGTCCCAGTCCACCACCTCCAGGTGTCGTTTTCTAACTTGGTCTAAGGTTGTGAGGTTGAGATCGGTGCTGAGTATATGGTGATCACTACCGAACGAGTGCTCCGTGTTTTTCCAATGACTGTTGGGGAGGTGTTTTGAGGCGGTTAGGTCCGGGCTTGTGTTGTGTTGAATACTTGTTCCGATCCTTGTGGGTTGGTCTACATCGTTGAGCAGGGATAAGCCTTCGTTCTGGATGAAAGTCCAAACCGAGGTGCCTTTACGGTAGTTTTTATGGTAGTCCCAACTGGTGTGGTTGGCGTTAAAGTCGCCACTTATCAGAATGGGGTGGTCTGCACTGAGCGTGAGTGCCTTGCGCATTGCTGCAATGAGAGTTGCCGGAGGGCCTTTTGGCGGGCTATATATGTTTAGTATGAAGAGGCTGCTGCCTTTGTGTGTGCGGGGTAAGAGTTCTACTAGGAGGCCGTCTATGTCATCAAGCTCTAAAGTGTGCTCAATTGCGGTAAAGTTACGGTGAACCAGTGTCGCTACTCGGGTTCGTGGAAGCACGCTGGTTGACTCATGAACTGTGTAGTTTCGAAGCTTGACATTACACAGAGTTTATTGCAATGCTATAACGGTAGGTTTTCCGTCTGCTGAGAGGTTTTGGAGGTGAAGTTGCAGGTTGTCGCGCTTCGCGCGACAACTGCCACACTCGAATGCAGCTATGTTGTGCAGCCATGTTGGGGGGCGGCTAACGGGTCTATGAGATTTGGGCCGTTTGGCTGGGTGATGAATTTTTCTTGTATGTGGGGCTGGATTTGAGCCATAGAGGCTCCATGTGCGCCTTGACGTCGCTCGAGGGCAGTCATCCGGCCTGCAATGTTTGCCATCCATGCTGCAGTATCAGTGCGTAGGGCATTCATGTTTTGTTCGAGGCTTTGAATTATCAAGATTAGCTGAGTGAGCGCAGCTGTGTCTACCAAGTTGGGGGGAGGGTCATTTTCATCTTGCGTCTTGCGCTTAACTGGGGGTTGCGAGTAGGTGACGCAGCGCGTGAGGAGGAGGTGGAGGCAGGGGAAGGAGTGAGTTGCTTGGGTGTTATAGTTTGTACTGCGTTGGGGGGGGGACCGAATTCTTTGTAGGCTGTTCTCGCCTTAGCAGTAGCTGTGATTGTTGGCGGAGCTCTGAAATTTCTAAACCCTGCTGTCGGAGTTGTCCTCTGAGCTCTTGATTCTTTTTAGCGAGCGAGGGAGGTCCCGGCTTCCAGCTCACCTGTTTGTCCATGGGCTCTGCTTTCTGTCCCGGTAGTGGCTCGGACCGGCTCCTGCGCTGACTTTTCCATGAGACGGACTTGGAGCTGGTTCTGGAGATGTTCCGAAGCCGGCTACGTGATGTCCGGGACTGCTGAGCCGTGCTCTCGGTGGATGAAGACCCGGCGGGATTGTCTGTGGTGGTTGTAGAATTGGTGTTGGATTTCGGGTTGCCAGCCCGGTCGAACCGGACTTTTAATTTTCTGGACCCCATAAAGTGGGGGCCACCGCACAAGATACATTATGAGTCGCACGTGGGAGTTGAAGTTGCCGGATGGGTGCCGCCGGATCTGTGACATCGGGTGCTGACAGCATGCGGGCAGAGTTCGGACCGATGGCCCTGTCTCCAGCAGTTAAACAGGCCTCTACCTTGGCTTTGAAGGGGTGGCAGTTAAAGACGGCTCCGTAGAAGTTGAGCTGCTTGGGAACCTCCTTGGTTATAACGAAGGTGATCAGGATCGATTTAGTGTGGCCCAAAGGGCGCGCGTCTGCTATTGTGTAGGATCGGCTAGGGTTTAGTGCGACGAAGTCATTGAATATCTCTCCTTGGGTTTGGTTGTAGATTGCACTGTAGAGAATTCCACGTACGGCATCGTCGGGCGCGCTGATGTAAGCCTTTACCGGGAATTGCTTGTAGTTGAGTTGGAACGTCTGCAGCTGCACGTAGTTTTTGGAACGCACCTGCGCAGGTGTGCTGATTGTGAATGAGTTATTGCGTGGGTTAACTCTGAGTCGGTCGTGCTGCCGGGCGTCATGGTAGTTGAGCTTCACAGCCAAGCACACAATAGGCAGCAGAGCGCTGCTGTTACATTGTCTAAGATCCAATCCGCAACCTGGTCGGAAAATTACTTTCAGATCCGTAGCCGGGAGTATTGGTAGTGGAGCATGACGTTTAAGTTTTGGAGAAATGGTCTTGCCTTGATTGGGCGACGCCGACGTGGCCGGGTAGGCGGGTGGGTGAGCTTGGGAGGCCTGCTCTTCAGAGCCGGATTCGAAGTGGCTAGGGTGGGGAAGACCACATTGCGGGCTTGGATTTCTACCAACGCGGGTCGTTAGCGAAGTCTTCGGTGTTGATTTCGTCCCCTTCTACACTGTAAACCATCATTTCTGAGGTCAATACGCAGGCGAGGTGAGTCTAGAAGCGCCGGTGGCCGTAGGCCTAACCGGCGGCCGCAGCGGCGGGGGCCCTTGTTGTGCTAGGTACAACGCGTGGCCTAGCGTTCCTCGCCTGGCTCGGAGCGGTAGAGTCCTTTTCGGGCAAAAATGGTCGGAATTGCACGTAAAATGGTGGGAACGGGTGCCGACACCTTCACTGACCAATTATTGGTGGTATCTGTCCTTTTCACGTCGGAAATCCGCCGTCCCGAGTGAAAATCCACGGAGCCGAGGTGAGGTGCGTCCGCTCGCTCCGCCGGCCACCTGGCCGTCCCAAGGGCGCCCGGGAACCACAGCGAATGCGGAAGGCGCGAGCTCTAGTGCAGCTTGCGATGCTACGAGTGAGCTGGAGAGTTTTCTGCTTGATGCCGACGGAGCTTTGCTGAAATACGGGCCAGGCAAAGAGGACTCAAACGAGTGCTTCAAAGCCGCCATCCCGCACCAGTACAGGCAAACTGTGATGAAGCATTACCACGAAGCAGACGGCCATGGGAGCGCGCCAAAGACACGGAAGAAACTATGTCGGTTCGCTAGCTGGCCTGGAATGAAGGTTGAAGTACGTAGTAAATACGTACAAACCTGCTATGTCTGTCAAGAGAGAAAGACGAGAGAGGGAAGGCCGCCCGGCTTGCTTCAGCCGATCGTGAGCACAAAGCTATGGGAAATCGTGGCGTGCGACCTGATCGGACCGCTGCCGCGCAGCAAAAGAGGGCACAGATTCGTGCTGGTGGTCACTTGCCACTTCAGCGGGATCGCTTAGCTCTATCCGCTGCGAAAAGCCACTACGAAGGAGATCCTGGCGAGAATCTCAGGATTATTCTGCCATTTTGGATTCCCCGACCGGTTGATCACCGACAATGCATCGTACTTCACGTCAAAGGTTTTTCGTGACCCGTGCGCAGCAATGGAAGTACAGCAGCAGAAAACGACGTGTTATCATCCACAGTCCAATGTGACAGAGCGTCGCAATCGTGATGTGAAACCTCTGCTCGGGGCATACGCCCGGACGCACAGCGACTGGGACGAGCACCTCGACGCCATCACCTTCGCACTGCGAACGAGCTAAAACCGCTCTACGGGCTTCACGCCGGCGTTCCTGGTGTTCGGGAGGGAGTTACAGGCGCCAACGGACATCGTCCTTGCCAAAAGGAGGGACGCTGCTCCGGCCGAGACGGCAGCTGCCGACTAGCACGCGCGGCGTGTGCGAGAACGCGTGCACGAGCGTCCGGCTGACCACCAACGGCAACGGGCTCGCCGGCGATGGTCACGAAGAACACGCTACCAGCCGGCGCCGCGGACCGATGCAGGACCGCCGCCGCGACCACGCCAGCACTGAGGCCGCGGTACGACGGGACCGCAGCCGGCGCCGCGGTCACACGCGGTACCAGGGCCGCGACAGCACGGAGGCCGCGGTGGGTGCAGCGGAGCAGCTCGCTGGTGGGCCGCAAGCGCCTGGTCCCCGCCACCAGCTTTCAGGGGCCGCGCCGCACCTCATCCCCCGGATCAGGCAGCCGGGCACCGAGGACCCGCTCCGGCCGGAACAGCCGGACCAGTTGGCGGTCTGTCGCCACCTGGACACAACAGGCCGCCGATGTGCCACCTCGCTCCTACGTGAGCATGGCGCCGTGGGATCGGCAGCTGCAGGTGGAGGTGGCTTCCGACAACCGAACGATGATTGGACATCAGAGGTGGCTTCAGATCACATGAAACATGCAAAACAATTTGGCGGTGGTTCAGCGCTGGTTAAACCAGGAGTTACGCGATAGCTACAAATGGCCGAGTGGAACTTGGTCACGTGACCAACCACGTGATCAGCCGCAGCGCCGCGCCACTGCAGCTGCTCCGAATCATGTGCTCTACCACGTGATAGTTTGGCGACGCAGCCACAGGGTTACAGTGAACTAGAATATTGGGTAGTGCGCTCACTGCGCCGCGTCTGCATAGGCCGAGGTGAAGCCGCCGGTGTCGACAATTTTTAGTTTCCGGCTTGTCCGCTATGTGCCGCCACCGTTCCGAACACTGTAGTCGCCGCGGCACAAGTAGGCGTAGTTATGTGCTTGTGAGTCGTTTTTTTTAGGTCGTTGTTATTTGTTGTGCTCGTTTCGTGCTTGCTTCGGACGATTCAGTGCCGTGCTTAGAACATTATTTCGTCTCCCACGAACCTGCAATGCAAGGCTTGGTTTGGTTTTGGGGGTTTACCGTCTCGAAGCGACTCAGCCTATGAGCGACGCCGTAGAAGGGCTCGGGAAATATCGACAACCTGGGGTTCTTCAACGTGCACTGACATCGCATAGTACACGGGCCTCTGGAAAGTTCGCCTCCATCGAAATTCGACCGCCGCAGCCGGGATCGAACCCGCGTCTTTAGGGTCAGCAGCCGAGCGCCATAACCACTGAGCCATCGCGGTGACGGCGGTGGCAATGCAAGGATGTAGCATCCTGAATAGATTGAGAGGGTTTTCCGTAAAGGAGAAAACATGCCGGGTCACCTGCAGAACCATTGCTTCGCGCCGGGTTTCGATACCGACTGTGCCTACAGGAAAGATGGCCCTAAGGCAGCCCTTTCCAGCCTGCTGAGTTTCTAATTATAGTTTGGATAATCGTAATCGCAGTTTTCAATCATAGTAAACTGTCTTTCATTTCTGTCATGGTGAAATTCATTTCTCACGGAAACAGTGAAGATTTGGCCTCGTTGGTTGATGCAGAAGATAAAGATCGACGCTGCTGAGAGATCTGAACGTCGCATGCCAGCAGGAATGATAGTGAAGTTGCCGGTTGATCAGGCTGGAGCGTGTCTTGATCATAGTTAGCATGTGGCCAAGAATGACTCACGACTAGACCTTCACATCACAGGCTATGTAGTCCGAAAATGTGTCGTAAAGGCAAAGTGTGAAAGCGGAATTGCCCTCCTAGCTATGCCAGCCACTGATGACAGTTTTCAACTTGCAAGGCACGCAAAATACTGCGACAAGGTATACGACTCATCTACCCTTCCGAACACCTCTATGATTCTGCATGCGCTATTCTCTCCATATTATATTCCCGTATGGCAGTTACCTTGCGCTCAACGTTTAATTGTGATAACTCTGCCCGTTCTATTCTGCCTGAAGGGTTAGAGGTTATAATGCACTGACGTTTCTTGATCAGATCTTTCATCTCCTGAGAGAGCTTGCCGGTATCCGGTCTAACCATCATATCGCCTTCTTCTACTGCGCACTCCGTAGTGAGAGCTGTGAGATTATCGTTCATTGCTTGAACGTCGTTGCTTGAACAGTCAGATCGTGAATTCCTCTACTTGTCCTCATGCCTCTTACTCGCTGATGGACTTCCGCATCGCTAGTTTCTCTTGCACTTGTCAAGTCAACGCTAATTCGAGACCTTACAGCGTTGTGGTCGCAGGCTGCTGCGGGCACAGTGAATATTGAATGGTCTACTGCATTTTGCAATAATGGAACCGTTTGCTGCACTCTGTTACCCCGGCTTGTACTAATTAGAAAGGCAATTGAGGCGGACACACAAATTTTTATAAATATTGTGGTTGACAAATTTATGCTTTACCCAACTAGATTTGAGCTGAGATAACCGGATAGTGAATGTTATAGGAAAGTGGTCACTAGGTGTACCCGAATCCTCTCTCGACTAATCAGTCACCTCTAGCCTACCTGCTGATAAACTTAAGTCAATGGCTGAGCGAGCTACCCCTCGCATAAAGGTTATTTCTCTGGAATTGCAGCAGCGTACAAAATTTGCAGACAGCCACGACCAGAGAAGCTGGCCGCTGGAATCACTACGACTTCCCCAGTCACTATGGTGAGAGTTAAAATCTCCTGCGATGACTGCGCTGCTTGTGCCAGTCACCAAGTTGTCTAAACAGTCTGTCCAGCGTACACCTAAAGGAAAATAGACATTAGCAATTGTAATATCAGCACAATGCGGAAATTAAATTTTATCGCTAAAAGCTCACAGTAAAAGAGAAAAATTTTCATAGAGATTGATGTCATATGACATAAATATTTCAAATATTTCAAATATTTCAAATATTTCAAATATTTCAAATATTTATTTCAACATTACACCATACAGATATAATGTCGAGGATGGCAGGCAAAAAGCCTCCTGGAGGCTTGACCGGTCCTGCATCCTGGTGTACACTTGGCAGAGCAGCGGTGGCAGTCAGCTCATCAGAACACAAGAAGTGAATAAAGAAAGCCCAAAACAAAACATAGAAACATTCACATATATGTATGAAGGAGAGATGTTTAGAACGCATGGTTACCAATCCACCTCCCCCGCCAACATTTTGATTTGACCTGTAAACTTGAAAGTTTCTCATTGAAAATTATTTATAAGGTGGTAACCACGTTTCTTGTAAAAGCGCAATATAAGGTTCATGTTAGTGAACAGGTATTTCTAGATCTTGAAGAGAAGACAATACGGAGCGGCAATTCTATTGCGACACTTTGATACCTGCCTATATTATTGACCGATTCAAGAGGTAGAAACCGCCTCTTCAAGAATATCAACATGGTGAAAAAGTTTGGGTGGTCCTTTTTCAGCTTTCATCTGTGGAGAACTAGATTTAGATGGTGAGGAGAAGCACGGCGCTTCTGCGTAGGGCAAGACATTTCGACATCTGTTGTGCAGATGCCAGTGCGACATGCACTGCTAGGAACAGAGATGTTAGCTGGGACGTGGGGAGCATCAGGAGGTGATGTTGAGCGGCTAGCACTAGCTGCACAAGCTGAAATAGATGCAGACATTGTGGTCAGAGTGGATGGTGATGGTGACACAGATTGAACCGCACCAAACTGAGCCAACGTCTCAGAAAAAGTGTTTAGCATTAGCTCAAACACATTATTAAGGGCTTTTTCTACTGTGGTCACAATTGAGGCAGTCAAGTTGGACTCAATGTACACAACAGAAGCGCGCATACGACTAGCATATGAGTCTTTTTTCTTGTTAAGAACAGCGTAAGCATCGGCTCTTGAGTACCGCTTCTCTTTGATAATTTCCAACAAGCTACGCTCTTCTCTACGTTTTGCGCAGTCGCCATCATCAGCTGAGTGGATGTAGCTGAAGAGGCAACAATGAGGCTGCTCTGAGGTGCAGTTATCAGCAGAATGACCTTCTCCACAGAAACGGCAGCGGGTCTCTGACTTTCATACGTAGCCGCCATGCCCGAACCGCCAGCAGTTGGTGCATTGAAGACGGCGGGGCTCCAGAGTATCCACAAGGTATACAATGGGCCAAATTTTTAATTCAGCAGGGCAGGAAGAGCCAGGAAACGTTGTTATTACAGACTCAGTAGCAACACGTCAGCCATTTACCTCTCTACTGCAGCGGTAGGCTGAAAGGACCCCAACTCCTACATCCTAAAATTCTTCTAGAATTTTTTGCGGGGACGATGCTGGGTCGACACCACGTACGATACCCTTGACACATGCAAGCTGTTGGGAAATGATTGCTTCCACCGGCAGTGAGCTGAAAATTTTGCACTGAAGCAAGTCTGCAACACAAGCGATGTCTGAGTACTTGCACACAGTACATCTTCAGCCAAATGGACGCACTTCAGAGATCTGCCGATAGTGGTCTGTCAAAGATCTTAGCTCCTGTTTAATTAGTTTGGGGGTTTTTATTTTGATCGCACCCTCACCGATCGGGACGAGAGCCACGAGAATTGCATCAATGCCATCTTTTTGGAAGGAGTCAAGCGGCAGGCTTTGGAAGAAAGGAAGGAAGGAGGGAAGGAAGGAAGGAAGGCCTCAGACGTTGCTGGCACATACCCACTACGGGGGAGTGGCCAAGACACAGGCTGTTAATTACTGGATACAGGAAAGTTTTGACGGGAAAAGCAGTGGCAAAAGTATGTAGTCTGATAGATTAGAAGAGGGAAGAAAAGGGGTCCAGTTAACTTGGAGATCGAAGACGGGACAATTGCTTAATGTGCATAAAAGTACACAATGCCTGTAATGTTGCAATGTCGTACTGACTGAGAGCGGGAAAAAGAAATTAGAATGGGAGTCGCTGCGTTTCTTGAAGAACATTTTGCACAGCAGAGCGCACACTCCTGTCGCTTCGTCCAAGCAAAGAAGCGCCAATGGAAAGAACCACGGAAGACACAGGCAAGCCCAGTTGATGAAATGGAATTTGCAAAAGACGCTTCCTCAAATGAGAAAAGCGGCGGCAGAACAGCAGGAAGTGATCTATTGTCTCAGGTTCGGCACAAAAAGGGCACCGTGGGGAAGCTGCCAGGCCAGATCTGTGAAGGTAGAAATTTAGAAGGGGAACCCGGCAACGCAATCGCGTGACAGAGACCTCTAGTCTGCGTGAGCGCCAGTCTTTGCTACTCCAAGGATGCAGAAGATGCTGATATTTGGGAGATGATGTAAGAGCCGAGGCAACAAATTCCTGAAATATTGAGTAGCTGCGAAACCTCACCGCAGCTGTATATGCACACGATGGTAGGACAGCAACAATTGGGCTGCTGAGAGAGGCTCTTGCTGAGGAATCTGCAACCTCATTTAAGTGAAAGCCCATGTGCCCTGGTACCCAAAGCAACCTTACCGAATTTAGATGGAGCTGAATCAGGAACTTAAAGAGGCGTAATGGCCGAGAGTCAGTGGGTGAGGATAAGGAAGAGCAAATGGACAGAGTCTGTCATAACCGTGACCTGGGAAACGGTGGATTCTAATTTTCGTAAAGCTAAGATTAGTGCTAATAATTCAGCCAGAAAAATTGGAGTGAAGTCAGGAAGACGGAGAGAAAAAGACCATTCCAGTGAAGGTGAAAAAATTCCCACACCTGCCTTTTCGCGATCCTGCGAGGCATCGGTAGCAATAAGAACATGAGAGGGAAAGGACCTTAGGTGGTCCTGCAATAGACCCTGAAGAAGCGGGAAGGGCTGCAGCTTTGCATTCGATGGGAAAATGTCATCGAATTCAATCTGGACAGATGAGGAGTTGTTATATATTTGGCGGACATCTGTGAAAGGAATATTTATGCCATCAAGGAGGGACTGCACGTAACATATCTGCGGGGTATGAAATCGAGACCAGGCAGCACTAAAAAAGGCCGAAGGTTGACTGAGAAATATTATACTGGAAGCGTGAAGAGGTGAGTCGCACAATTTTAAAAATGTTTGAACTGTTAAAAGGCGAAACCTAGCTGATAACGAAGGCATTCGCGCCTCAAGGTGCAGAACAGCATTGGCGACATATTTAGGAAGCCCCAGACAAAGGCGCAACGCCTCACGCTCCAAAAGCACAAGAGGGCGAAGTTTATGCGCTGGGAAGCTCAGAAACTAGCGTCAGCTTCTTCTACCGTAACACGAATCAGTAAAGTTTACCTTTTTGGTTAGCTCAATAGCTTTGCAGACGTTCATCGAGATTCGTTCCATAGAATATATTTTGACCAACATTATAGTCGCAACCTTTTTTTAAGCGTTGCGAGAACACAAAGCTACATTTTTTAGTTTTATTGCCACATTACACTTTCGCGCTGCGCATTACACATCGTCGTCTTCAACTTCCATCTGCGGCGCGAACAGATCAGATCAGCTTAACCTCGATCAGAGCTTAACCTGAGTCTAATTCGTCGCCAGACGCACCGACGACTCAGCAAAGCAACACCATAAGCCAATCTTGGTAAACACATATGCTTTCGCACGTCTACTCGGATTAACTATGTTAAAACCCTACCGTTTTTTATGAGTCCTAAGATTCTTTTTTTACACAACTAGGACCGCCATACGGAGACAACTTAAAACCATCTCTTTCAATTCGCCCATCATAGTCCCCCGAACCAGTGCCAGGCCTTAGTGGCCGCTCTCTTCATATAGGCCTGCCCGGATCAACTGGGCGTAACGTTGCATTGCCGTTATTCTTCATTTTTTTCTCCATTTTCTGTCCTAATTTGAGTCTAGGTCCCAAAATTATCCAGTTACCTCACTCCTTGCCCATGGGTGCGTTTGTATCAGCGATGCACCCTGGCCAATTCCCCGCCGTGGGTATGTGCCATTAAGCCTGAGGTCATCATCATCATGATCGTCATCAACCCTCATAAACCCTCCCACTCGTGCCAGCTGGGAAGATACTTAGGTTAAAAATGTAACATAGCGTCGGCTTCTCCGCGGACACGAACTCAGCATTGGCTATAACCACAATACTAATTAAATGTTCGGTGAAGTTAAGTTTCAGGTTAGCTAGATAGCATTATTTCGAAAAACATGAATCTGCTGAAGTTGACAGTTTGTACTAGAGAACATATTTTGACCCACATTATAGTTAGAAATTTCTTAAACCGTTGCGGCAACACAAGGCTATATTTTTTTACTTTTATTGCCACATTATTCGAAAGCACACGGTGAAGTACACGAAAGACAAAAGAAAAGTCTAGTCACGAGACAAAGATAAAGAAGCAGAGAAAACGTTACCAATGACACGCGTGAAAGAAACTCTGCAAAGAAGTCGCGATAAAGATAAAAAGTGCTAAAAAGAGATAGCAAAGAAACGCCGCACTGAAAATCCGACATACGTACATTGCAACTATCACTGCCCTATTGCCAGGCTACCCGCCCCCTCCCCCACCCCACCAAAGATGGCCACTATGCAGTTTCACTCCCTCAAGGTGTGCGTGTTTTATTGCCTCTCCTTAACAATGTCCAAGATAGTGTGTGAGTGTTCATTCTGTGCCTCTGACTACAATGCCACCGGGCCCACATTCTGCTGCCACTAAAAAAAGCCCTGCACTGGTCGAGTTCCTCTTCGATGCGTTCAGATGCGCTGGTGGCAAGAGTAGACCTCAGCGGCACCCTTGGCAGCTGCTGCGGTGGCATGATGACCCCACCGCCCTAGTCTGCATTCGGGTGCTGTGCTTTCGCCGCCGTAATCTCCTCGCTTGACGTCATCCCCAGTCGGGATACCGCAGGCAACGCCTCTTCGGCAGTGCGCTCCACGGCTCGCAACGTTTCTGCTGCTTTCTGAGACTTGTATCCGGTGGTCAAGGACGTCAGCACAGGTGCTCCCTTGGTTAACGTGGGCGTCAGCTGCACCTCCCGAAACGAGGCCTCCTGCAGGTCCTCCACGCTCACCCATCAAATAGTGTAGCTGTGCTCTTCCTCTGCGCTCAGGTCGACGTCGTAGCTCAAGGAGCGGGAGAGGACGAATTCCCCCAGATGCAAACAGCGAGCCCCCTGCGGAGGTCCTCGCGGACGATGAGGGTCACCGGAGGCCTGCCCCGCGCCTCCGCCTCGGACTGCGTGCCGCTCTTGCCGACGCAGGCAAGCTCCGACACGCTGGGACGCCATGACGCCGTGTAGAAGGGCGGCTCCGGCAGCAGCTACAGCCGCCACTAGCACCGCCCGGGCTTGGATTGCCGTGTCAGCGCTCCTGTCCAGCGGTGGCTCTTGTTGTTGTTACCCGCAGACAATGGCACATGCCCCATAGGGGGATTGGCCAAGAACTGGGGGGACAGAGTTTTTCAGAAAAATATTTCCTGGTTCGGTAGCAAGAAAACGTGCCACTGAAAAGGCGACATATGTACAAGTGCAATTATGACTGCCCCTGTGCCGGGCTGCCCTCTGCAAGCTACACGCGCCGTCTGCAAGCTTCAGTTTCTTCGTCACTGCTTCCGCAGTCGCTTTACGGTCGAGGCCTGCAGACGGTTTTCAGATGGACCCATATGGGCCCCCCACTGCGCATGCTTTTAGTACAGTTAACAAGCACATCTATATTTCTGTAATTACACTCTAAATACATCTGCGAAAGCAATGGTCATTCAGCGGAGTGTAAGGTCGCTTTGTATTCAATATTTCCATATTTCGTTTTTTTAGGAGACCACAGCGCCACTCACCGGAGACTGGAGGATTCAGTGTCAACGTCCTCATTCATCAACAGGGTGAGTTGTTGGGCTAGTTGGTGTTCGGATTTTACAGGCATATTTTTAGCGCAAAGGACGGGACGAGATACAGACAAGACGAGCACGGGCGCTACTGACAACTGCTTTATTGAAGAAAGATCGAGGCATATAAATACATATCTGGCCTGCGCCAGCGCTACCTAACAAGGAACTTGGAATCACAGCAGATGACGCGATAGGAAATTGATCTCAGCATTATACAAAACGACAGACGTGTCACTAACGCAATTCTGACCCCCTTTCCTGATAAAGAAAGCTTCCAAAGTTTCACGGGCAGTTTTTTGACAACTTCTGCCAAGGATTGAAGCACTCCGGAACCGTGGCTCACACTTGGTGCAAGCAATGCAGTGGGCAACTAAATTCGTGCGTTCCTTATTGTAGATATCTTTAGCATGCTCCCGGAGTCGATCGTTTACGCAGCGCCCTGTCTGGCCGATGTACACCTTGCCACATGACAGGGGAATCCTGTACACGACGTTCATAGCGCACTGCACAAACCGTTTTTCGTGGTTCTTATGACAGCCCCTTTTTTGTCTTCGCAAGTAATGCGGCGGCTCAGCTGAGCAAGTTTCTTAGGGGCTGAAAAAACCATAGGCACGTCAAACCTATTAGCCACCTTTTTCAGGTTGTGGGATACCTTGTGCAGGTACGGTACCACTTCCGGCTTTTGCTGACCATCCAATATATTGATCGCTCTTTACACGATCATTTTAATCATTTTAACAATGACAAAGTCCTTAAAGTTTTTCGTTTTATGGACGACTTTTTAATTGTTTTAAACAACCTCTGCCCCATTTCTAATGAGCAAACACTACAGTGTGTTCTTGATGATTTTAAACTACATGGCAGAGGGCTCAGTTTTACCTACGAACTTCCAGTCGAAGGGATTCTTCAATTTTTAGACTTGAGGCTTATGTTCAGGGAAAAGCACGTCTGCTGGGCGTATTCTCCCCGAGCACAAAAAGAGCTCTTGCCGTACGACTCCTCTCATTCGAAAATAGTAAAGAGAGGCATAGCAACTCTCTGCTTGGATTTGGCGCTAAGGAAGTCGTGTGTCCATGAGATGCAGGCAAGTTTTGAGCATCAATTGGGTAGGCTGTTTTCAGCCGGCTTCCCTGGGTCGGTCGTGATGGCAGTCGCGGAAACGCTCCTCAAGAAAATGAATCCTGGTAAGCGCACATCTGCAGCAAAGACTATGGATGGTCAGCAAAAGCCGGAAGTGGTACCGTACCTGCACAAGGTATCCCACAACCTGAAAAAGGTGGCTAATAGGTTTGACGTGCCTATGGTTTTTTCAGCCCCTAAGAAACTTGCTCAGCTGAGCCGCCGCATTACTTGCGAAGACAAAAAAAGGGGCTGTCATAAGAACCACGAAAAACGGTTTGTGCAGTGCGCTATGAACGTCGTGTACAGGATTCCCCTGTCATGTGGCAAGGTGTACATCGGCCAGACAGGGCGCTGCGTAAACGATCGACTCCGGGAGCATGCTAAAGATATCTACAATAAGGAACGCACGAATTTAGTTGCCCACTGCATTGCTTGCACCAAGTGTGAGCCACGGTTCCGGAGTGCTTCAATCCTTGGCAGAAGTTGTCAAAAAACTGCCCGTGAAACTTTGGAAGCTTTCTTTATCAGGAAAGGGAGTCAGAATTGCGTTAGTGACACGTCTGTCGTTTTGTATAATGCTGAGATCAATTTCCTATCGCGTCATCTGCTGTGATTCCAAGTTCCTTGTTAGGTAGCGCTGGCGCAGGCCAGATATGTATTTATATGCCTCGATCTTTCTTCAATAAAGCAGTTGTCAGTAGCGCCCGTGCTCGTCTTGTCTGTATCTCGTCCCGTCCTTTGCGCTAAAAATATGCCTGTAAAGTCCTCATTCATACTTTTTGAGTCTAGCACTTTGGTGTTGTATTAACTGTCCTATTCGGGTGTGATTCACTCTGGCAACTGTGTTGCCGGCGTATTCGCGACAGCTTCAAGGCCATACCGAGGAATACCGAAAAATGGCGAGGTAAAAAGAGGACCACAAGCAGCTAGCTGACCTGCGGGGAGTGTCATTCAAGAAAGATTTCCGAAGAAAATGAGAAACGCTGCCTTTGAGAAAAGGCTCATGTAGTGAATTTCCCTGACTACTCTGTGCGCCGCACCACTACGATCTCACATTCTCGCCATATATAGTTAACAGGAAGTGCTACTCACGGAGGCAGAACTACAGCTACACAGGTGTGCAGGTCGTCAATTCTGTCGGAACTATCTCTGTTGTACCAGCATTTCCCGGCGTTTCTCCAGGTCCGCATAGCGTTTCAACGGTTGTCCTAAAATTATTTTCGATTTTACAGGCTCGTGATGATTTGCTACAACTGGCCAACGACTCCATTCAAACCGCTTAGAAACCATCCAAGCAGAGGCTCACCAAAAATATTCTGCTTCCAAATGACAAAGGCGGAGACTATACTCTGGATAGCATTCACCCCAAATGTCTAACGCGATTAAATTAATTACAAGACTTTTAACAGCACGCGATGCGGTATTCCTCGAGTACACAGAATTCCTAATCATCATCGTCATCCGCTTAACTACGCCCATAGCACGACGACGTCCTCTCCCATGTTCCCTCCAAACACTCCAGTTTTGCTCAAGTTGCAGCCATCTTATCCCTTCAAACTTCCCAGCTTTATCCGCCCACATGACTCTCCCGCCCCCTGCTACGCTTGCCGTCTTTTGGAATCTATCTAGTCCGTTACCCAATCAATCCCTGCAATATTGGTTTCAGGCCGACTACTCGATAACGAGTGCTCAAGCCGACCTGAAAAACGTCACTCCTTTAGCACAGTGTGTGAACCAGTATGCGCTGCCCTGGTGACTGCCAGAATTCAAGAAACAGAGACATCATATTTGCCCTATCAATATCCAGTAATTTCTGTGTTCTCTTCAGTGAAGTGGCTGGATGAAAAACGCGAAGCACATCAGAAGGTTCATCATGTGACAAAGCTGCTTCACGTAGTACACTGCGTGGTTTATGTCCTATTTCTTGCGATTGCAAGTGGGTATGCTGTATGGGGCCAGAAGTTGAGAATTGTATATGATTAGTTTTTCCCTAGACCTCGTGCATTGTCGGTTTCATTTTTTCGATCAATATGGTTGCCCGCCTCAACCTATAGAGGTTACTTGCTGCCAACAATGAGCAGAGAAGGAAAGTAATTCAGCGTTCCACCTGATAATTCCGTCTGGAGAACAGGCTGAAAAAGTGCACAGCGACTGTACGGGGATCAACAAAAATGTTTCTAACCTCAATCGACGCGCACCCTTTGCAAAATTCGCATACAGAAGTTGCTTTCGGAAGCAGCGTCACTTGGCGCAGTGTAGGCTTGCTGTGGTTTTGACTACACACCGCTTAGCTGAACACCGCGAATTCACGTTTATTTACGAACATGACGTTTATTTACGAACATGGCGTTTGTTTACAAACATGACCCTTGTCTATAATAGTTGCGCGAAAAGTGGCTTGTGCATGCTAAGAGCACCGATTTTTAATGAAAAATGGGATGTTTTCGGTTATAACTCGGCGAACCGCTCTGGCTTGAGTAAGGAACCCGAAATGCACCTAATTCTAGCTAAAGCCTCTTGATTAGTAAGGAACCTGAAATGCACATAATTCTAGGTAAAGCCTCTTGATTAGTAATTTCAGATTAGCGGCACTTTCTTCCGCGCTGAGCTTTTCTCCTCAATTTTCCTAGCCCGCATGCTTCCAGCGCCGCACACGGCACGCCGTAGGAATTGCAACACGTCACCAGCGGGCGTTGATTATGTCCTGAACTTGAGCCCTGTGCACCTCAATGGCTCCGTTTGAGAATTGCGCGGAGAAAAGCAAAGCATCGGAATGCCTTGTGAAGGGCTTTAGAGAACGACTTATTTTCCACTTCAGAAATTCGTATGACAACGTCTTCCCCGCGGCTACGAACTCGTCCTTGTCTATAACCACCAGTATAATAAAGTACAGTCAAATTTAGCTGTGTATGTGGCTAATTAACGTAATTTAAAAATTACTGGCATGCACAATGGTGGACAGTTTTTTTATGAGAAGTCATTTTGAACCACATTGAAAATTCAAAATTGTTTTTTTTTAGAAAAGGAAGTGGCTGAGCAATTGTCTCGCATTTCAGGTGGACACCTGAACCACGCCAAAATTAACAGGAGGAAGGCGAGAGTGAAAGACAAAAATATATCAAGAGTGACCGTAGTGGAGGACTCCGAAAAATTTAGACCACCTGGGGATGTTTACCGTGCAATAACATCCCGAAGCCCACGCACGCCTTTGCATCTTGCCTCCATCGATACGCGGGCCCCGCTGCATTGTTCGAGCCCGGCAACTCCGACTCAAAAGCCGAGCGTCCCAACCACTCAGCCACCTCGGCGGGTGGACCAGCTTAATGTTAAGACTTTTCGAAAGAATTCTCCGTGATTCAAGGGCACATTTTTTTTCTTTTATTGGTACACCCCGAGAAAGCACAAGTACATGAAAGAGAAAATGAACTGACCGGTCACTGAGATAGAAGTAACGAAGCAGAAAACACGCGCAAATTACAACTGGACAAAGAAGTCGCGATAAAGACAAAAAGTGAAAAAAAGATAGGCATTGAAAAGGCGACCTATGACAAAAAAAATTATGACTGCCCCTGTTGCCTGACCCCCGCCAAAGACGACCACTGTACAGTTTCACTCCCTCAAAATAATAAAAACATAGGGTCACTGACCAAGTCAAAATTTTAAAGAAACGTATTGTTTTAAAGAAACGTACGTTTCTTTAAAATTTTGACTTGGTCAGTGACCCTATGTTTTTATTATGCCTCTACCTGACCAGACGACGTTTCGTCAAACTCTTGACTACACTCCCTCAAAATGTGCGCATTCTGTTGCCTGGTCCTCTCAGCCCTTTTCCCTCTCCTTAACAATGTTCAAGGTGGTGTGAGTGTTCACTCTGTGCCTCTGTCCACCGCCCCCACCAGCCCCACACTCCACCACAAAAAAAGCAATGGCTTGGTCGAGTGCCTCTTGATGCGTTCGATGCGGCGCTCGTGGCACAGAAGACTGCAGCGGCATCCAATGCAGCAGCTGGGGTGGCTATGATGACCCCTCCGCCCTAGACTGCATTCGGGTGCTCTGTTTTAGGCGGCGTCATCGACAGTCCGGACACCGCAGCCAACGTTCCTTCGGCAGTGCGCCCAGCAGCTTACCGTGTTTCTGCCTACTCCCGCGGCTTGTATCACGTGGTCAAGGACGCCAGCAGAGGTGCTCCCTTGGTGGACGTAGGCCTCAGCTGCAGCTCCCAAAACGCCGCCTCCGGCCCACGTGCAGGTCCTCCACGCTCACTCATCAAGCAATGCGGCTCCGCTCTTCCCCTGTGCTCCGCTTCACATCGGTGTCTTAGCTCAAGGAGCGGGGGAGAACGAATTCCCAAGGATGGAAACACCCAGCACCCTGCGCCGGTCATCGCTGTTGATGAGTGACACCGGACTCCTGCCCTGTGCCTCCGCCTCGGACTGCGCGCGGCTCCGGACGTCGCTACCAAGCTCGGATGAACTGGCACGCCATGACGTCGCGTAGAAGGGCGGCTCAGCGAGGAGCTGCGGCCGCTGCCACCACCACCCCGGCTTAAAATGCCGCGTCAGCGTTCAGGGCCAGCGATGGTTCGGCAATGCACGTGCTGTCCATGTGATTCAGCTTCGTCGTCGTCGCTTCTGCTTTACGAACGACACCTGCAGACTGTCTCGCAAGCCCCCCGAAGGTCGCATGACCTTCGGTGAGATGATGATGATGAGATGGTTGAAAAAGAGTATCGTGAACAAGTCGCTCTAGCCTTTTACAGCTACACGATAAATTCATTGCAGAAAGAGGGTAGGCAGATGGTTTCTTCTTTTTTGAAAAAGACATAGCTCATGAAGACAAGACAGAGCAGAGACAACACAGGACGAGCGCTAACTGACAACTGCAGGTTTATTTAAAATCCACACTCGAGCAAAACAGTGCGCAAGCTCAGCCACAAAGCAACAAACGGAAAGATTAGGACGCCGATACAGTTATCATGAAAACATCACATGTACAAAAATTCAGAGCCCCAGACAAATGGTAACAGCAAACACCCCCTTTGATCTTTAACTTTCAGCACGAAGAAAAATTTTTACTTTGAATTGAGGAAACAAAATTCTTTATGCAAGAGAGCAAGGGAAAGTTCGCTAACACACTTGTCCCTTCCACTCCTTTGGATGTTAGACGCCTCAAGAATTTCTCTGGCAAGCTGGTCTTTGGTGCGGCCAACAACCTTAGTTTTGTACAAAAGAGGACGGCACACGCAGTCCCGACAATGCATGGGCAAGTGCATACCGCTTACACCCTCGAGTGAATTGGAGTGCTCGCGCAAGCGATCATTCAAGCATCGGCCAGTTTGGCCTATAGATATAGACGCTGCCGCAGCTTAGAGGGATTTCGTACACAACGCAAACAGTGCACTCAACAAATTTAGTTGCATGCTTGATGTTGCAAGCTGGTTTCTTGGCATTATTCCTGCTAGAAAGAGCGCAAAGACTTGAAGACTTTCGGGGGGCTGTGAAAACCATATCTACTCTGAGTTTTCCAGCTACTCTTTTTAAATTATGCGAAATGTTGTGGACGAAAGGCAGTACTTCAAATCTCTTTTGCTGATTTTCTTACTGGGAACCGGACCGCGTTTCTTCTCGGCGTAATTTCTTCATCAAGGTTTCTGCCACTGCCGTGAGAACTGACATAGGAAAACCAGCTTGCTTGAGTCGCTCAACTTGGAGGTCAAATCTTGAACCCACTGTGTGCAAACAAGACTTTAAAAGCGCGGCTCTAAAAGACAACGAAGCTATTCCTCTTTTCACGAGTTTAGAACGCGAAGACTCAAACGGCAACACAGCCTTAATTGAATGTGGCACATAGGCCCAACTAATGGTGCTAGTGTGGTTAAAAAACAATGTCAAATTTAAAGACTGCAGTAATGATGTTGTGGGAGCTCAAAGGTGAATTTTAGGCCCATAGAAACAGATGAAAAAGCGCGAAAAACTTTGTCAGCGATAAAAGCGATATTATCTTCCGTTGGTTGTAAAATGACCAGGAAGTCGTCAACGTACCTAAAAACTTTAGCAACGGGTTCAGTGTTGAATTTTCGGTTTAGAGCACGCTCAAACTTTGCTAAAAAGATTTCACACAATTCAGGCGCCACGCAAGAACCAATACACATTCCACTTTTGAATGTGGAATTTCTCATTGGAAATTGATGGTGGTGCTGTTCAAGTAAAATGTTAGTAGCTCCAAGAAGGCTTCAACAGAAAGGCCACTGGTGTTTTGAAAGGCCACGCTTCCAGCAATATCAATGCTCTCGCGAACAGCTACCAAAAGTTCATCGTGCGGAACAGAATAAAATAATTCTTCAATATCCACCGAGATGCCGCAGTTAGCCCCGTGCTCTTCTTCACGAAGCACTTGAACAATTTGTTCCGAGTTGCACAACTTGAAAGGGTCTTCAATCTATAGCTTTCTGAGTTGAAGCTGTAGAAACCTACTGATCTCAGCTTTCCACGTTTCACGCTCGGTGACAATGGTTCTGAAAGGTATCTGCGCCTTCTGTGTCTTAGCACTGAAGAAGATCTTCAAAACGTGACCATCTCTGCTCTTCACACTTTTGGCCAGTTTTTTCAAATTTAGGTCACTAAGAAGAGCAAGAGCCCTGGTCTTAGCTTTCTTCTGCTTCGTAATAACTTCTTTGACGTTCTTTTTGTATCGCAAACTGGGAATTTTCATCAAACAAGCCTTTTGGTAAGACGGTGAAACCACCTTCTTTATCGGCTAACATTAGCGAAAGATTCGATTCACGGAAATATTCGGAAATGTCATGGAGCACAGACTGCTGGCGGCCCTTGCGACCAAAGTTCCTGCTTACCGACTCCACTCCTTCAGCTTGGCACCAGTCCTTATCTCCCTTTGGAGCCTTCATTGCAGTTCTTCGGACCGCAGCCAACCACTCATGTTTCTTGACGTCTGCTTCCAAGGCAAACTTAGGACCGCGTTGCAGTACTTTTAGAATGTCTGGAGGAACCGATGCATCTCCCAGACAGGTGACAGGAACCGTAGCTGTTCTCTTTGCTGCTGTTCTCGGAAGGCTTAGAAGGGTTCTCGCCCAAATAAAATCCATAGCAGCGTGCACAATGCTCTGGTAGCTGCGCAAACGCTTTTTCCCAGAGGGCCCGGAGTCACCAAGTATCAGGCAGAAATCCCTAAGCCACTCATTTAAAAGTCGAGCCGCCGCGGTGGCTGAGTGGTTATGGCGCTTGCCTGCCGGCCCGAAAGACGCGGGTTCGATCCCAGCCGCGGCGGTTGAATTTCGATGGAGGCGAATTTCTAGAGGCCCGTGTACTGTACGATGTCAGTGCACGTTAAAGAACCCCCCGTGGTCGAAATTTCCGGAGCCCTTCACTACGGCGTCTCTCATAGCCTGAGTTGCTTTGGGACGTTAAACCCCTATAAGCCACAAGCCAGTCATTTAAAAGTCGCACCTGTTGCCAGCACTCCGCCTTGATGATCTTAGCAACTCTTTTCCAGTGACCTACCGACGGGCTGAAAGAACTTAAGAGCGAAGAAACCTCCAGAGGGCAGAAGTTCTTACGCAAGCAGAAGGCGAAATACCTTGCTCTGCACGTCGTAATCTTTCCGTTTGTTGCTGTGTGGCTGAGCATGCGCACTGTTTTCCTCGAGTGTGGATTTCAAATAAACCTGCAATTGTCAGTTAGCGAGTTGGCGCTCGTCCTGTGTTGTCTCTGCTCTGTCCTGTCTTCATGCGCTATGCCTTATTCAAAAGTGATGCACCAACAAGCCCAAAGTTCTACCTTATGAAGATGGTTTCTTGACACGCAAAAAGTCAACAGGGGAGGGCAAAGCCTCAGTGTGCTTGCCAACTGTTCGACAAAAGGACTTGTGGTCGTCTGGGCAAAGCGTTTTCCCCTCCCCTGTTCACGCTAAACTGTTTCGCGAAAGAAACCGCCATTTAGCAGAACTAATAGTCGCCTTGCATTCAATATTTCCTTACTTCTGTTGGTGAGGGGGAAGGCCACGGCGGCGTTCTCCGGAGAAAAGAGGCATCAGCGTCAACGTCAGGTTTTCTTTTTGCCAGTGTAGCTTTGTGGTATGTAATTAATTACCCCCACTTTTATATTTCTTTTGTGTGTTTGTGTGTTTGTGTGTGTTTGTGCGTGCATGCATGTTTGTGTGTGAGAGAGAGAGTGTGGGTGTGCGAGAGAGAACGAGTGTGCGTGAAAGAGAAAGATTGTGTGTGTGTGAGAGAGAGGGCATGAGAGAGCATATGTCTGGTTGACAGTGTGTGTGGGTGTGTTAGAGAGAGAGTGAGAGCGAGTGTGTCTGTGAGAGTGTGTCTGTGCGAGAGAGAGAGTGTGGCTGTGAGGGAGTGTGAGGATGAGAGAGGGTGTGCCTGTGTGATAGAGAGAGTGTGGCTGTGAGTTTGTCAGAGGTAGTGTGTGTATGCGAGAGAGAGAATGTGTGTGTGAGAGTGTGTGCGTGAGAGAGAGTGTTTCTGTGAGAGAGAATGTGTGTGTGAGAGTGAGAGCGTGTGTTTTAGAGAGCTTATGTGTAACACAGAGAGTGTGTGTGGGAAAGAGAGAGAGCGTGTGTGAGACAGATTGTGTGTGAGAGAGCGTGCGTGCGTGTGAGAAAGAAAGTGCGTTTGTGAGAGAGAGTGTGTGTGAGAGGGACAGTGTGCGTGTTTCAGAGACATAGAGAGTATGTGTGAAAGAGAGTGTGTGCGAGAGAGAGTGGGAGAGAAAGTGTATTTATGAGAGACTGTGTGCGTGTGAGAGAGAGTGTGTGTTTGTGTGAGAGAGAGTGTGTGTGAGAGCGGGAGAGATTGCGTGTGCATGCATACTTTGTAGTAGCAAGGTGTCCGGTCAGGGCGTCTTATCATTTCTCTCATTGCATAAATGGCTGCAGAAAAATTTCTCTGCCCGCTACGTCGCAAACCGGGCATCATCTGTATCACTAGTTCTTGGGATGTGAACAGTTACAGTAGGAGATACCTCATCACATGAAGAGGTGCCAAAACGCGTATCATAGACCACTAGGCGCTGCAAACGTGCTTCAAGCTGCCCCCTATCGCTTAAAGATAATGGCGATCGAAGAATACACCTGGAGCTTCCAAGATAGCCCAATTTCCCCTTCGCTGCCCGTCGCTAGGCACAGAAGCAGTCTGTACTAAAAAAGCGATTCTTTAAGAATGGTTTTTTTTCTGGCTGATTCGTTATTACGCATGGCTCGCTTTATGTACAGTTGTGCTCGGGAGCCAAAGTGTCCATATCAACGCAGCACGACTGTATTCAGTATGCGCGTAATGCTTGACCACCTGGTGAAAGCACGTACATTTAGTTTCATTTCTACCTGCCACAACCATAATGATCAAGGTACACAAAAAACTGCTTTTTTTCATGTTTGGGAAAGATTTAACGTCCGAATAAGGCATTTGCGAGGCTGTGAGGGACGCTGCTGTGGAGAGCTCCAGATTAATTTAGACCAGCTGAAGGTCCTTTAGCGTGCATTGACATTGCAGAGCGCACGGGCGTTATTGCATGTCGCCTCAATTGAAATGCGGCCTCCGCGACCTTGGGATCACGAGTCGGACATCAATAGCACAGCCACCACAGCGGGTTCCAAGCGTTCGTCCTCTCGTCTTGAAGAAACATCTCGGATGCTCCAGCAGTCCGCGCGAGATGCCAGCTCACCCTTCCATGATCGATCGAGTAGGAAATGCTTTTAGCTGCCATTCTTGGCTAATTCAGGCGAGCATGGTCTGGATCTGACGGCAACCGGAGGGATAACTTATCCAGACATCGAAATGATAATCAGCAGAAAGAAATCTTCACCCCTAAGTGTAACTTGAACCGGCATCGGCTGAAATAGACCAGCTTCGGTTCCTGTTGGCTCTTTCATTGCCGAAGCATCGCACACTATACGCTAAGTAAAGCTAAGCTTACCGGCTTAGCGCATTATTCAGGTAAGATGGTTGACATTAGTGGAGTTTCGGGCAGGTTAGGTTAGTCTGGCGCAGGCATACAACGAGGACGGTAGCGCTGTCGCAAGTGTATTTACTGATTTACTGACATTTTAAGCTCGCGACAAGCCAACCTGTTTTCGCGCACGTTCAGCAACTTGGCTTCGCCTCTCTACTCGAGTGCATTCTGACACTTGTTGGCTTTGGGGTGTTCGTTTCTAGCCCGTTTATGTACTTGGCTTAGTCTCTCTGTTTCGAACCTGTTTGGTCACATGGGCTTGGCCGCTTTATGAGCCAGCGCCAACGCTAGCGGGGCGGTCTCTCACGTTCACCTCGGATATCAACGCGCTTTCGACTTTCCCGTCGGAATGGACAATATCCACATCCGCCATCTTGGCGAATCTTCGAGCATCCCATGTTACACACTTTTCACGAACATCCGTCGTGGTCTCCTCGTCTTGGCACCTCGTCAGCGCGCCATTGAACTCCAGACCTGACTATTACGTGACACACAGAAACTAGGTCTACGGCCCTTTATTACGTGGCTGCATCACATACAGTGCGAGTTTGATTTTTTTCCTAGGCTAGATGCACAGAACTGTGAACGAAAAATGTACTCACAAAGGAATGTTCATTCGAGGCAAGCGATAAAATATAATTCTGTGGCAATACAATTATATGCCTGTACAAAAAATTACATTGCGCAATATTGGGGTTTGTGTGGTTATGTCTGTTGAAGGAAATAGGGCGAACGTCGTCGACGAAGTGATTGACTCTACACAATAGGGGAAAAATTGCTGGCTGTTTTGCATTGGTAAGCCTGAATGACTTCTGGCACACTTTCTGACATTGGATAGCGAGTGGCTCTCCTGAGGTTTTCTTCCTCCGTGCGTCTAATCGATGGCAGCTGATGTTCATCACTTTAGGGCATCATTTACCTTCTAGACGTGATTTTAACCTAACTCCATAGCACAGGCACGTTTGGCAGCTGCACAGCGCTAGGGAGAAACAAATGACAAGAAGGATGAGTGCTGCGGCTTGCCTTTTCCGATATGTACAGCGCGAAAGAAATTGCGGACGAGAATGAGAAACTGAGGACAAGCGCTGTTAGAAGTCAACTGTACAAAGCATCACGAATATAAAAGGCCATTCAAGCATACTAGATACACTCCGTTGGAGAGGCAGTACCATTTCTTATGGAGGTGCTGACGTGAACCAGAATATCGTCTTAACCTCACAAGATAGTATCCGTGCCCTCGCTCCGGTTCGATCGAAACATAATTCCGTTAAGTGGTCATTGCAAAATCGCCTGCCTGGTGAGGGTTTCCACCTATTCTTTCTTAAATCTATTCCCCATTGATGCTATAGCTTGAGCTCAGAACGTGGGAACGTGCATCGCAATAAAGAGCATAGTTCGCGTCGCGAGCGCAACGGGACGACGCAGAGCTAAGAAGACAAAGTTTCGTGCATGCTGTGTGTCCTGTCATCTGCTAGTGTCGCCCGCCCCATTGCAATGCTAAAGCTCCTCTATTGTCGTGGTCGGCAGAAAACCTCATGGAGTGTCTTTATGCAATGCAAGGAACCCTTATTTTTTAAACGTCTCTCCCGAAGATTTTGCTGGTCATGCTGTTGACGGCGCAACATATGCGTTCTCGTGGAAAAAGACAAGAACAGCGAAAATACAAAATGCCAAGGTAAACTGGAACTGAAAAACCGTGCTGAGACCCAGTTTCGTGCACTGTCAAAGGCTGACAGCTTTCTGGCTTCTGGGTCGAGGCCGTTTACTCCCAGTGGCTTCACTTTCGGGTGCCCGATGCGCCATCCAGCCCCCTAGTGGAGTTCAGTGGGTACTCCGGAGTGGCTCAGTAACCGAGCACGGAAACCAGTGAGGCACCGCGGCGGGTCCTGTATTAGAATGGCTCGATGGTCTAGTTAGAGAAAGGGACTAGGGGAGGAAAGATCATATTTGGTGGCCGATGCAGGCAGCGCGTGAAAAATCCCACAAGGATAGAAGCATACGTGTCCATAGGTCCGTAGCATGAGCGGAGCTTCAGCGCAGGATCCAGTTGATGCAATCCTTTGAGCTGCTGTAAGGTGCGAACCATGGTCCGAACATCTAGGTAATGTCTTGGGCGAGGATTTGCTTCAGTCCAACACACCTCAACTGGAGGTGACACGCAACACCACTTGAAGTACTCAAAATGTGTGACTGAACTGTAAGAGCGGGTGGCAGCGCTTCAGTCCGCAGCTATCGGGAGCACTTAATTTCATTTAAGCATGGACCTTGCTTCAAGCATTTCAAGGCCAACTCCAAAATAGCACTGTGCAAGCATGAAGCTACCGAGTAATAGAATATTATAAGTGAAGCCAAAGCTCCCATTACCGGAAATCCGCCGTCGAACCGTCGAACGTCGTCTCAAAATAGCAGCAAACGTGACGCTGCTACCAGCGCTGGTACTAAAATTTTCATCACAAATGTATCCTTACACATCAAGGAAAAAAAACCTTCCGAGCGCTGTGAGCTGGATCCAGAATGCCTACCTGGAAGCAGCACCTTACCTGTCGAAAATTGCCACAACAGTATAGGCAGTGCTCGTAGCCGGTTATGTGCGGCATAAACTGCACCGTTCTATTGATATATGGGTTTTAAACATAAGCTTCTTCCCGGTGCTAGTGGAGGGCTCAAGATTACCTTGGGCCCTTTTTTTGTACATTTCGCTTCCGTGGAGGTGCGGCTTCCGTACGTGACCAGGATTCGATTCTGCAGCCTTGCACTCGGCACAGAACCGCAGAACGTCTTGATCCAAATATGTACAGACACTTTGCACATCCCGGCCATTCAGTCAATAGCAAGACTAGTAAAATAATGTAAACGAAGACGGGAGCCCCCATATATATATACTTACTGCAAATAAACTAAACCACCACAATTATATGTCCGCAATCTCAACTACATTTTGAACAGCTAGATCTGCACATCTCACCACTTTCGTGATAAAATCTATAAAAACACGTCACTTATCGTCTTTGGCATCTCGTTCATCGGACAGCTTTGGGCCTTCGATGGTTATTGAAAGCCGGAACTGGTGAGCTCGTTCAGGTGGTTATAAGGAGAAGGCGGCTCCTTTCTGCGACAAAACCCGATTGAGGGCCGAAAAGGAACACTCAGCAATGGCTGTGGTGATCGGTAGCTACAAGAGACGTCCGACAACATCCTTCTACTTTGGAAACTAGCAACAAAGTGGAGAACAACGAAAAGCGAAGAAAAAATGCTGTGGATCTCAAATCCTCTTTCAGTCGTCGAAAAATATTCCACTCTACATCGAAATTCCCCCAGCGTTCTTCGTCGTACGGCAAGCCGACTGCTGGAAGGACTTCTCTCCAGTTTACTTTCTCTTGCTTTTGCAACAGGCACACAGAAAGATCGCAGAGTTTTAGCAACACCCTCTAAAGATTTTAAGGCCGTCTGGCTGTTCCTACCCCCTCCTGAGCTACATCACTCAAAAGAGGCCTACATAGAAGTTTCGTGCAGCACGTTTCGAAGCGAGGAGCGATGCAAGAGTGCTGTAAATGAGGCCAGGAAGGTATTGAATGGTTAACTCCACCCATTCGGAGAAGTCGGAGGTGGGGGACTACGGCAACGACAATGCGATCGGTTCTGCAAACACGTGACACTCCTTTGATTGCCTCGAGTCAAGCAAAGCCGTGGCACGTCGCAACATGCTTCCGAACGCATTTTTTTTCTGTACATTGACATGCATGCAGAGTCTACGCCTTGTGCTCCGCTTGCGGTTGTGTGTCCATCGAGGTGATGTGCTGGTGCCTTCTCTGGAGCGGAATTTGGATTGCGCTCCTGCCACGATATGCCTAACATGAGCTGCTTACCCAGTTGCCAGACTAATTACAAATCGGTGCCCAAAAAACTGCGTTCTCAGGTTTCCCTGGGGTAAAGAACAGAACGCCTTGATTAGGGGCTACACCACGAGCCAATTTCGTTGTCCCCGCATTCCAAGTTAAGATGTTTGGAACGTATTCAAATAATAGATACTTCTGAAAAACAGGATAGACTTAGAGCTGTTTTATAGAAAAGCGTCTTTAAACTAGGAGGCTTGTTAAAATTGTAAGCAGCGAATGCAGCATTTCAACGGATAGCTATCTTGCCAAGTTACAGCTGCTATTTAAAAAAATTGAACTTCTCTCTAGGTTTACGAACTTCACTTTATTGAGGCCGACATAGTGCGAGAGGCCTCCGACATCAGCACTTACAGAGATCACCACCATTGCACCGCTTTCACGCAAGCGCAATCCCATAAAAGAGAGCAAAATGCCCGTCTGATCTTTCTAAGTCATGCACCTCAAGAGATGCCCCCGACTTGAGTGAGCGCGTGCTGAGTCTGCTGCTTTGAAGACAGCGCTTGAAGAGTCTGCCAAAATATTCCATAAAGAGCAGGAAGCGCATAAGGTTCTAAACCTCAGACTTTACAGAATATATGAGTGCGAGAAGTCTACATACCGGCATATTATCTAAAGAAATGAATGCTTTATTTTCTGCGCATATTGAAGATCAAGCTCCAGGCATCAAATATCCAGTTGCAGTAAAGGCTGACTTTATCATGACAGTTTACTTTGTATGCCGATAACGAAAATCTGCACCAATTCCTACATTCCATCTGAAGGAAAACGGCAGGAAATCAGTGATGGACCTACTTGTGAGCATTGAGAACAGCTGAGTCGACCTGAGTCGAAGTCGCAAAGCCGCAAACGAATACATCTGCTTGCTATATTGTAATTAGATAGATGGCAGAAGAGTATATATTTGTCTTGATAGAAAATTTATGACAAATACATGTGTCTTTGTCACAAATGTGTGACAAATAACATTTTACATACGCAGCTGTGAAGCTAATTGAGTGTTTTTCATTTCTCATTACAGCTGCGCTCTATAAGATTGTTGGTACTGAAATAAGGAAGGTAAAAGTTTAAAACATAAATAAACCTGTGTAAAGATAAACGTTTACTGAGAAAGACGAGAACGCACAACGCGACACAGTTGTTGACATTAGTACCTATATAAAACCTTTAAAATGTCGGTTAATGACTATTTCTTCTAAATAAATGCCCCGTAAAATGCCTGCTGCTTACACTAGCGTTTAGCTGAAGAAAAGTGTGGATTGATCAATGGAAGCTTGTTTCTGCTAGGTGGTCCCAGCCGCGATTTCACCAACTCCGCCAGAAGTGATGGCGACTGTGCGCATCTTTTCGGGACATCACGGGAGGAGTACTCAGGCCTTCCAAAATTATGTGGAGGGTGTTGGTTTTGGTGCAGTCGACAGTCTCTGCCGAAAGTGGTCGAAACGTAGGTCTTTGTACTTGCTTAACTGACGCATCAGGCTGTTTTTGTTCTCACTATAATTCAGAGACATTCTAAAAAAGCTTCAGTGCTGATGTTCGCACTTCTTTGAGCACTGCTTCCACAGAAAGCTTCGCTATTGCATCCGTGGTGGCCTCGATCATTGGACAAAAAGTTCCACCGCTGGCAGTGTAGTTGCTTGGATGGCATTGTATTGAGGCGTCAATAGCCTCGGCAAACGATCCACAGGTGTATCAAAAACAACAATAACATACTTTTTTTAAACATCTTTATTTTGGTTTGCATAACAATACCAAGGGAGAGCAGGCAAGAGGTGTATCAAAATCTGACGAAGGCCTATCCACCCTGTTAACAGATTGTTTACAAAATAAGTGCAAAAAGCATCGCAGTACAATATACAATACAACATACAGGATACACAATAAAATATGCACAAAAGTTACAATGGAACATAGGCTATGTATAATCAAATTAAATGTAAAGGATGTAACAACATATTACTATGAGAAAATAAAATGCACTAAAGGGATACCTAAATGAATACAGGCCATCAAAGGGACAAACGTTCAGACACAATAGTCTTGAAAAAGAAATATGAAATTCAGAAAGTGCGGCTGAAGTGTTCGGTTAGGCTTCTAGAAGTAAGCTGACCATGCATTGCGCTTTTTAAATTGCTGATTGCTAAAGTTTTCGAGGGCTAAATCCAAGATTTGTGGATAGGTGTGTAACAAGCTAGGTATGAGGTATGTCGGTCTCCCAAAGCTGTAGTTTGTTCGAACATTCGGGACGCTGTACTTCTTGTGACGTAGACTTAGTAGGATGAAAAGTTGGGCTAGTTGGGTTACGTTCATTTTAAAGGAAAATACAGCGCGAACAAAGGCGACAAACGAAGAAGAGGTGCACAACACAAGCGCTGTCTCGCAACTAATATTTTGTTCAAGAGAAAAAAACACATATAAAAGCGACCGATAAAACGGCGAAGTAACCAATCACATGAGTCAATCAACACAAGGAACAAACACAAAAACTGAACAGATAGCGCGGGGAACCCTTTTCTATGACCCATGGCAAATCAGGTATTGCCCAAGAACCGTATCTAAGCATCACATAATGTAATAGAGAGTTGGCTGATGCACGCGCTAATTTTCCACTTTATGACAAAAGCTTCCATAATCTCTAGAGAGATTATGGAAGACGTAGACTTAACTGGAGTGCGCGAAAGTGTCTTCAAAATTTTGTCTGTTTGCGTTAATGAGCTTGTGTACATGATTTGCAAGCTTTTTTTTTTGTAAGTCTATTCAATGGAAAGAAGGCTCTGTTTCAGGAAATGCTTTTTCGTGCTCTCTCTAATGGGTATGTTTGCTATAGCACTTATAGCTCTTTTTTGCAGTAGAAATCTTTTTTTTCGGTTTGTGTTGTGGTTCCCCATACCATTAATCCATACTGAATGTGTGAATAAACAAGTGAATAGTAAAGCTGTCTTTTTAATTTCACTGCTAGCAGAATTCTTAACTTATTTATAATGCCGATAGACTTAGATATCTTACTGCTTAAAAAATCTAAATGATCAGACCGTAGCAAGTCTTCCTCAAAAAACACACGTAAGAAAATTGCCTTCAATCTTAATCCAGAAGCCGTCTGATACAGTTTTACCTGCAAGAATAGTCCATCAGCTTCACTGCTCATGTCAGCACCATCTTCGTAAATGCTTTTCAACACAGTGGCTCCAGACCATTCAAGATGACAGTCAAGAACCGCTCATGAGAAAGACACCATGTTTTGCCTAGCTGTACCAGTTTCAGCTCGAATTAGAGAACATCTTCGATTTTTTTTAGTACACTTAGACGTTTAGGACTCTTACTAAAGAAATAGTAGTGAGACGAGACTAGATTATTAGCCTTTTTGATTTCCTTCGACGACTCTGCAGCACACACTAGGACAATCTAAAGAAGTGACGTCTGCGATGGGCATAACAGAGATGAGGGCTGCATTTCTGCTTAAGCAAAGCCTGTATCCATCCGCGCCAACCAGACAAGTTAGCAGCGCGCACAAATGAACAAGAAGCCATCTTCGTTGAGCCGAGTCCAGACGTGCTCAACTCGTTGAGGATATGCGTGCACGGTTGCAGAAAATAATTTGAGGAGACACTTACGCTCCGTCTCAAGGCTATGATGCGATAGCATAATGGGCTAGTTAATGCTCATATATACGGAATTGGTCAATCCCGACTTTACATTTACATATCCCTGGGAGTCATCACACCACTCTTGGCACAGTGGTGGAGCGGTTAAGCAATATGTCACTGCCCTGCGATGGCAGGTGCTGCCACCGGTGCCACTTGTGTAGCCCAGTTTGCTCTTCCCGAGAGAACAATAATTAATTTAACTGCCACCTGCCACCGTGGTCAGTTTGCTCAGAATGCTGTGAGCAGGTTTTGATGACGCCTCAAGGAGCGCCGCACTCTGGCATGCGTAATTCGACGGATTGGGTTGAAATTTTAGACGCGCATATCTCAAGACACAGGCGCGTAACAAAATTCGTAGCCAATGGAGTAGTCATGAAATGCCACTATCTCTAATTTTTCAATATAAACATGCAGGCTAACTGCAGTGAATAAAAAGTTAATCATTGCATTTAGTTAATTACTGATCTCACAATGACAATCCTCACAATTTGCGTCCGCCTGGCCGAACATCCCATGTACAAAAGCAAATTTTGCATACTGATCTTTGTATTTGTTTTAAAAATGCTGAAAGTCCAACTTTGAGCATGTTCACATTTATTCACCAAGAAGTAACGCGGTTTTGTGGCTTATGAGTTGCGTGCCCCGCTTCGCAGTCTCAAGGTCCTCGCCTCGATTCCCCGCACCTTCGGAAGACTTCTCCAAGAAAAATAAAACGCACAGTGTGCCACGCGTGAACTTCTCCCATCGTGTGGTGCCGACCTCCCTGGCGGCCTTCCGCGCTAGGAAGAGGTCTTGCTTCGCAGGTTACACCTGCTTGTCACCCTCAGCCCAGTGCACCTGGTCGTGGCCAGTACAGTACCATGCCCCATTCGGTGATTCCTGCCCCTTCCGTGCCGCTTCTGTCTGCGAGACTCCGGACATGCCCCTCCTTGCACGCCATTGGGCAGAAACACCAGCTCCGATGCGGACCGCCCCCAGCTGATCTGGAAGACTGGAATCCGCCGTGCACCTATATATTTAAGCAATAATTTATGCCACAAGGCACGCTGTCACAATAAAAAACGATTTTTTTCTTTGCAGATGACATCATTGAAGGTTTTGTGGACCACTTTTCCAGGACGCCGACGAAAGACGCCGGACATCGTTGGTAATAGGCACTTACTTTAAAAGAAAGGATGCTGCAGGCATGTTTTTTCTCATGACCTTAGTTTGATCGTCAGCACTTTTTTCAGCCTCATTGAATCTCATTTCTGAAATTGTCGGCGACTGGCGTCAGATGTTTTCAGCATGTTTGTGTCATTTGTGTAGTCCTGAGGCGTCGTGCTTCGCGGCCTTTTCGCAAAAGGATTCATTGGGCTTGCTGACCGGCTTTTACCAGTGGATGCATCCCCGGAGGTGCACGCACGGGAAGGTGGCCGGAAAGTGTAGGACACGCACACACTCATCCAAAATTATCCTTACAGATAATTGGCTTGGATAATTATCCTTGCGGATAATTGACCCAACGACCTCCAGACCGGCCTCTGCCGTGCTTGCAGCATTTCGCACTTCTTGGAATCACTAACGTGCCTCTCAATAAGTCAACCATTCAGCGTAATATTCCTATATGCAATCATGCAATGCATCACATCCAAGCCTGACGTAGACATTTATCTACTTCACATGCATTTTCGACACCTAGACAGTTTTCAAATGATGCTTTGGTGCACAGCGACAGATGAGTGTTATAACATTTGTCTCAGATGTTTGGTTTGGTTTAACGTCCCAAAGCGACTCAGTGTATGAGGGACGCCGCAGTGCAGGGCTCCGGAAATATCGCACAGCACTCGGGCCTCTAGAATTTCACCTCCATCAAAATTCGACCGCCGCGGCCGTGATCGAACACGCGTCTTTCGGACCAGCAGCAGGGCGCCATAACCACTCAGCCACCGCGGCGGCTGTCTCAGATGTCAATTCTCCTACATGCTGTACAATGAAAGGTAAAAAACAGCTCGACTATGTTGTCTGCTAATTTTTCTTAAGATTGCATGGTTATCCTCAAGTGGAGCTTCTCATAACTTACTGCCTCAGAGCATGAAAAGAATAGTGATTAATAATTCTAATCACTTTGCAATGTGATCAGCTTGTCCGTCACCCTTCGTCTCCGCACACAGGGAACGGAGAAACATAACTGCAACATGCGGGTCCACACAAACGGGTAACTGTAACGGGGTCGGTTCTGGGGCCACTCCTCTTTTTAACCTACATGAATGATATATGTTGCGGTATTTCTTCAAAAATGCGTCTGTTCGCAGACGACTGCGTTCTATACATGGTCATTCATACTTCCGACGATTTCATTGCCCTGCAGAATGATTTATCCTTGATTACCAACTTGTGCAATACTTGGCGCATGGATATTAACGTGAAAAAATCTGTGTGCATGTGTTTTACTAGAAAAAAAAATTCATGACTTTTCATACTGTATTAACGCGGAAACATTGTCAAAAGTTTTCAAACATAAATATCTTGGTGTATACTTTACTGCAAATGTATCCCGGCGTCCCCATATAGATTACATTACCAGCAAGGCTTCCAGAGTACTGAGTTTTCTTCGCATAAGCGAAGAATTTACCGCCCAATGCCAAAGAGCTCCTGTATAAAACAAACATTAGACCAGTACTTGAATGTGCTTGCTGTGTCTGGCACCCTTGGCTGCAGGTAGGTATTCACAAGGATGAAAGAATCCAGAATTTCGCTGTGCGATTTGTTAATGCCAATTTTTTCAGGAATTTTAGCGTCTCCACTGCAAAGAATAACCTTGGATGGGAATCACTCCAGCAGCGAAGTAAACTTCTTAGACTAAAATTTCTCCACAATATCTTTCATAATAAAACTGGCATTAACCGGGAGCATTATCTTCGTCATCCCGACTATGTCTCACCGCGTCTTGATCATGCCCTCAAAATTAAAGAGATCAGGTGTAAAACGAACTTCTTGAAGATGTCCTTCTTCCCCCAAACAATTCGCGAATGGGATAAACTCCCACATGATATTACTACCATTACCTCCCCTGATGTATTTTTTTCCTCTTTGCGAAATATGCATTGTAATTAAGCCGTTGTTTTTTTCTTCTTGTTTTTATTAAAGTGTTGCCTGTATGCTTGTTTGATTGAGTTGCTTGCCTATTTGCTTTTTATCTGCATTTCCTGCTTTTTCGATTGTGTTTGAGTTGTCTTGCCCCCCCCCCCCCCCCCCCACTGTAATGCCTCACGGCGCTGTGGGATAGTGATCAATAAATAAATAAAAACATGTAGCTCGCTTATAATTTCTCCACACCTGCTGCGTGCTCATGTCGATCGACTGGTCTGCTGGTGAAAACGTGGTTCATTTTGGGCATGAAGTTGGGAAATATGTTTTTATAAAACAATTTATAAATCCTAAGAGTGCTCGTAAACATGTACTGCGAACGGCAAAATGTCGGGCAACGGGACCCCGCCGTGGCCGGTGTCGCCGTTTCGGCAGCTGAGGGTTGCGATCGAATGGGCCTAAAGTGTTAGCTCTGGATTCGAGCAACTCGCACGCAGCACAAATTCCGGAGGAATAAATCGTTCTGTCCTTTCCCATATTGTCGAGCGGCAGTGACGGAGGCCAAGTAGCACATATCTGCACACCTACGACCGCGCGGTGCTACCGCCGGCCGTCATGCGACAACGGCTTTGTCCGAAGTTGTCCGAGCGAGAAATTGGTGCTGCTCATAAAGAGAAAACAGCCTACTTAACCAAATCCAGAAACTTCCACAACGCTCTGAAACGTTTACCGCCAACAGAATGCTCGAAGCAAAGCCAGGGGCTTTCCGTGGAGCTCGTAGCAGGCAGCCTGCCAGTGGATCGCAACGGCGTAATGTTTTCGCCGTTCACTACTTGACGGCACTCGGGACATGTTGCATTCCGTTGCTCTGAAGTTGCTGCAGTTTGAGGCAGCGCACAACACCATTTTTTTAGCAATGTTAGCATTAGCATTAGGGAAAGAAAGGTCGAAACCATACATCTGCAACGCGACCTATTGTATAAAGTGGTCTGCAAGCAATGCAACGGCAGGAACGGCCCGGAAGTCTAAATTCACGTGACAGAGCTCAGCCGTGACGCAATGTCGCCTTAATTTGGACGGCACCTATAAAAATGTTACAGCAACATTTGCTTTGTGAAAAATGCAATGTAATGAAGTCAGCAGTTTGAAAACGTTTAGACACAGATAGACAACGGTACAACATTCCCAATTGAAATTGAACACGAGCTGAAAATAATTTGCAAACGTGAAGAAAGTGCACAGGTTGAAAGCCGAACATCCAGCTGGCTGCCGTTTGGTAAGGAAACGAACGAGTGAGATAACCAAGAGCATGGGCAAACAAGTCTGTGAATGCAGTGCAATGCAGCTGTCACATCTTTGCTACACAACCATCAATCAAAAATGCTAACTCTTTTACGGATAATAAAAGCATAGAAGACACAATAAAATATTGCTCACTGCATTGTTTTAATTTTGTAGGTACCCATTACCAACCACTCACGCCTGCTCTTCCTGTCGATAAATAAAACTGTCAAAAAGCAGCAAGCAGCCGTAACTGCTGCAATGACAAGGAAGATGTGCACTGTCAATGCCAGAAGGCATTGTTTCCTCATCCTGCGTAGGAAATAATAGCAGTTTTGTTTGGAAAGTACCCTGAAAGCATGAATTTTCTATCCCCTTTTTATTTAGCTTGCACCGACACGACCCTTTATGTACTGAGCAGCTTTGACAAACATGTGGGCTAGCTGACAGCCACATAAGACTGTAGAACCTTGCTAACTTACAAAACACCAAGGCTCAGAAAGAAAAAGCTGAAAAAAAGGCGTTTCCTTATTCGCACTGTATTTTATATGGTACTGAGAATGTGGCTAAGACATTGCATGAACATTGTTTTTTCTGCTCAGTTACAAACATTCTAGCCTGTGCTAACATCACTACAATGTAAATAATAAAAAATACCTGCACTGTAGAACATGCTCCAAGACTTGCGAAATACTCCACCTACAAGACTGCCATATACCTCTTACATGCGGTAGAGTTTATATCGACCAAACTAGCTGGTCTGTAAGATGAGCAGACAAGCCTTTGAGATCTGAAGACATGTACATCCCACGTAATTAGAGTGGTTGCACACTTCATTTGCTCGGTATGGAAGGACCAGATATCAAGAACTAGACATCTAGTTTTCAAGCACCATCACAGTCAGCAATGTGCCTTGGCTTTTCTTCTGTCCAAAAATGGAGTTTCATTTTCCATTTTGTGTTCACATAACTCCTTGCATATGCTCATTTTGGCTTGCTGGAATGTGCTTTCCTCTGTGAAACTACATTTTTAACTCTGGCCTCAGTCCTCTGCACCTTCTTAGTTTTTGCTAGTGTTCAGCTTAAGTCGTGTACCAACTCGTGCGGATCTATACTTTTCCAAGTTTCCAACTGTCCCATTCCCCCCCCCCCTCCGTCGTGTCCATCACTGAACCCGACGCCTTCAAATCTGCTGCGTATAATCACCATAATTAATCTGCCTATTACACACTTTTGTTAGTCACCCACTCCTCTCTGTAATGTCCACCGGCCCCGAGAGTAAAAAAAAATGATGTGAAATGTGGTCTAAGCTAAGTCTAAGCAAGCATGCATTATGTTCAGTTCAGTTTATTTTACCATGTTGACCAGTAGAGAGTGGAGGAAAAAAAGCTACTAAGTGGAGCTTGACATGCCCCTCACCCCTACACTGGAAAGCAGCGGGCACCAAGGCATACACAACCACTAACGACCACAGAACGTGCCAAGTCATTCACTAATGTTCCTCGCATTTATCACAGTTCATACTGGCTGCTCAGTAATTCATTCCCCATTAGATATTCTGCAAGAAGAGAGTACAATGATGTGTTGTGTTTGAACATGGCACCATAGTACAATGACAATCATTAACCCTGTGCCAACAACACAGCCAATAAACACAACAGGGGTTCCTTCCCTGCAACCGGCGACCTTTGCAGCCATTGTTCGAAGCCCACATTGCATGTGGGCGTTCCATACCCACTACGCTCCAATTTTGTGACACTGCCAACCGCTTACCTCATGGGCAGGATCTTCTGCGCATGACCCGTGAACAGCATGAAATCATGCTCATGAGATACAGAAGCCAAACCAGCGGCTATTTATTGGACACTGTCTTTTGTGCCCTTCAGTGGACACGGTAGCCCAGCTGTGATGATGTCCCCTCACGTCCGCTTCTTCGTGCAGGTTGGTGACAAACGATGTGGCTTTCACAGCGACAGCTTGTGTTTAGCCGTGTGTGTGTTGTCTTCTTATGCCGCTTTTAGCGGATTCCTTCGCATTATGTTTAGTCGTGTTGCAGTGTCCACATACCGTGACGAACTGTATCTGTGAATGTTTTGTTTGTTGTTTTCGCTGTCTGGTGACATCGAGGAGAATCCTGGCCCTTTTTCGGAGGAAATGATTAAAGAATTGCTCGATATGCATTAGACAGTCTTGTAAAAAAAAATGACAGAAATTCAGGAAAAACAAGCAGGGTATGAAGCTGGCTAACGTGCAGGTAAAAATAGGCTGACGACCATCGAAAACAAGTTGCAGGCCCTCGATAAAACCAACAGGCTTGCCAACATTGAAGAGTCTTACTGATAAACAGGTGGAATTTTCTGCTCTGTGCAAAAGGGTTGATGAATTAGAAAATCACTCTAGGAGAAACAACTAATTGTGAGAGGTGTGAAAGAAGATAATGAAACAGAGCACTTGTTAATGAAAAAGGTGGATGACATCTCTGACACCATACTGAAACAGAAACTGAATTCTATTGAAAGAATACATCGATTAGGAAGAAAAAGTCCAAGCAAACTATTCTATAATCCCTAGAATTGCTGAAGAAAGGGATAAAAGAAAGAAACTCAGCAACTGTTACATGCTTAAAGGTACCAATTTTTCTATTAGAGAAAACTACTCAAAAAGAGTTGCCACAATTTGGACGAACTTGTGGGATTCTTTGGTGCAGGAATGCTTCAGAGAGCGACAACGCATGACCTTGTAATCCTTCAATCAATGCAAAAGCATAGTAAACAAGGCCAACGACATCGAATGCATAATGCTTGAACATGAACCTCATATCATAGTAATTTCCGAGACCTGGCTACACAAAGATATTCTGGACGCTGATGTTACCCCGCCCAATTAAATTATACCATAGTAACGAAAGACAGAAATACTAGAGGGGGAGGTGTAGCACCATAATTCCACAACAGAATTCCCTTTACTATTTTTGATGCTCCAAATGACATTGAGACTGTATGGATAAAGATCAGGTTGAACAATCGCACTACGTAGGAGGCGTATATAGGGCTCCCAAGTCTTCATCTGATCTGCTCGAAAATCTTAAAAACATTTATAGAACTGAAACTGCATCCAGACGACAACATAATCTTACTAGGAGATTTTATCCTTCTATGAATTGACTAGACTTCGCACTCACCCGGTGAAACAGAAGCTCTCAGCTGCGAACGCTTACTGCAATTTTCATTTGCCTTCAATTTATTGTAAGTTGTGAAAGATTACACGAGAATCTGTGCTACCTCTTCCTCTGCCCTCGACCTCATTTTTATATCTTTTCACTTGGCTCCCATTCTCCGTAACTGCGAGACTTGCAATGGCCTGTCAGATCACAAAATGGCAATGACATCCTTCAACGTGCCAATAATTTCCACCTCTCTCGAATGCGAAATGATTTTAAACTTTGCTGCAGCAGACGATGTAAGTATTCTAGACACACTCCACTTGGTGAATTCAGAGAATTGCATGAAACATATTCTGGCACTGATGTACTTTGGCAGTATTTCTCTGAGCTGGTTACGTTACGTGTTGAGCAGTACATTCCTATACATTCAAGGAAAGTTAACAAAAGAGATCCCTGCATTATGCAAGAAATAATGCAAGCAAAAAAAAGGTACAGCGAAAGCGTAAGGCTTGCACCATTAACCCTAGCTTTCAACTAAGAGAAACCGTTCAACATAATAGTAAACACTTAAAACATCTAGTGAAGGACTCTCAAAAGAAGTTTTTGCAATATTACCTTATGCAATATTATAACCGAGGCGCCCGAGAAATTCTGGAGGTTTGTAAACCCCTCGGCTAAGTCCAGTGGACTCAGACAGGAACAATCAACCAACCGACCATCTGCTCAAGCCTTTAACACATATTTTTCAACAGTCTACTTTGGCGATCTCCGAATTTCACCTCTCCTGAGGATCGACCAGCCATAAAAACAGTAGTAATCACTGAACAAGGCGTACTGAACCTCCTACATAACGTTAAGATAAAGAAAAGCCCAGGGCTCGATGGTATCCCAAATGTATTTCTTGACCGATACGCAGAATGGAACTCAAAATAACTTACTCTTATTTTTCAGTCTTCAGTCAGTAATGGCTCGTTTCCTGCAGCGTGGAAGCTAGCAAAAGTTATCCCGATATTTAAAAGTGGCAGTGCAGCAGACGTAGCTAATTACCGTCCCACATCACTCATAAGTACATGCTCAAAGTTACTAGAGCTCGTAGTATCAAAGCACCTGCAATCTTACCTTAAGAAATATAATTTATCTAATGCCCAGCACAGTTTTCGGAAAGGGTTATATAACTTTTATGCTGACTGCATTAATACATGACCTTCCCAAAACAAGTGATTCATGTGGCCAGACACATACTATTTTTATGGATTTCGCCAAAGCCTTTCACAAGGTATCACACCCTAAATTATTAACAAAATTAATGCAACATTTAGAAATGAGTCCATCACAAATAGGTTCATCTCATATTTACAGGGCCGTAACCAGTGTGTTCAGATGGGAGAAAGCAAATCTACTCTTTTATGCGTTGCCTTAGGAGTACCCCAAGGAAGTGTTCTGGGCCCCGTTATTTATTTTTATTATTGATCTCCCTGAAAACACTGATGTACCAATAAGGCTTTTTGCCGATGACTGCATAATTTACGACCCTATCAAAACACAAAGCCACGAGGTAAAACTAAACTCAAGTTTGCAAAAAGTTAAAAAATGGTGCGTTGAATGGCAAATGGTCCTAAACCCGAAGAAGACACTCTTAATGGCAATAACTGAGAAAAAAAAGTAGATTGATTTTTCATACAACATAGAAAATGAAGTAAAACAAAAGACAATGCAGCATAAGTACTTAGGTCTATATTTACCCCCGATCTTCGCTGGAATACTCACATAGATTTTGTGTGCTCGAAAGGCACTCTGTAGCCTTAGGCAACACATATACCATGCAACCCCAGAAATAAAATGTCTAGGATATAAAAGATTGATCAGACCAATCATAGAATATGCAAAGCTTGTCTGGACAGCATGCACGAAAAATAATTGCTAAAATATTGACAAGGTCCAGTGTCTTGCTGCCAGGTTTATATTTACAAATACCGACATTTTCCCCACCTTCTGATCTCTGTTCACAGGCTGGTCTACATCCATTAGAGTCGCGTACAAAGCTTGATAGGCGAAAATACTTGTACCAAATTATCCATAATCAAATTAATACCAACAGACTGCAATTTTTCTAAATTCATTCTAACGAGACATCACAGCATTGTCATTCTAAGTTTATTCCAGCCCCATCTTTCTGAACTCATTGTTTTAAGTAGATTTATTTCCCAAGAGTGATTGATGCGTGGAATTCTCTACCTGACACTGCTGTACAATGCACATCTGTTGAAAATTCATGAAAAGCATCACAGACACTCTTGTTGTTTCCAGCAAATCAGATTCTTTCATTTGCAAGTGCATCCAGCATTTTATAGCTGCTATGTAATCTTCTAATTTATTCTGTGCCAACTGCAAATATTTTGTTTCTAAACCCAAGTGTTAACCCCAGGTGTTGTTAACAGCCTGCTTTATTATTATTACAAATATCTGCAATTAGATGTGCTACTTGTTCTTCACTTTTATTATTTTTTCCACTCCTGTAAAAACCCCATACAGGGCTGACAGTATCAATGAATAAAAATTCTTCCCAAAAAAATGCACAGTCTACAGTGCAACCAACAGGCAAATATAGGCAACATTGGCACATATTTAGAAAATATACTCAGAATAACAATGACCTTTTGAGCAGCCGCTCATTCTCCCGCCCCTCGCTTAAAAAAATGAAAAGGGGTATTCTTCAGACGGCACGTCAGAACGATGCGGTTGCAATATTTGCCACAGTTCTACTACGTGTGAAATTATGATATAAATATTAACGCCCATGCATGCAGATATCCAGGATGCGAGGCGGCAGGGCGCGGGCAAACATTGTCTTCAGATATCGACTGATTCCACCTCCTCAGGGTCACTGTTTAACGAACAGCACTCATGGCCCCGTTCACATCCAACGAGCTTGTAACAAACATTAGAGAGGGGTTTATCATGATGCAGCAGCAGTTCGTCAGTGCTGAATTTTTTTGGCGTGATAAACGGAATCATCCACCGAAACGCGTGTCGGCTGTTCCTCGCCAGATTCTTGCGGTCTCACGAGGAAGAGCAGCTTTTCCGTCGGCTTAAGGTCTTCTCTTTCGTGCAGGGCCACTGGCATTGTAACGCACATTCTGCACGTTCGTTCTACTATTCATCGACGCCGCATGGAACACGAAGTACGGTGTACTACGTATGTACTGTACACTCCAATGGGGCGTACGGGCCGCACATATACACACACACTAACGGCACTACAATGCGCAGGACGCACGCAGCGAACAGGGAAGAACAAAAACTGTTCCAAAACTCCAATTCACTCAACTATGGTAACTCTCCACCATAGTGAACTAAAATAGCAGTATTTTAGATACTCTTCACAATTGTCTCCACACTCCTAACATTGCGCACTTGGCGGCTTGGCTAGCGCTTCGACTTTGCCGTGGCTACAACGTTCATGCATCGAAAAAGAAAAAAATCAATGAATCAAACCATTCAGGTTGTAAGCTAAACAAGCTACCGTAAAATTAAATATATCTTATATACTTTTGTCGTTGTGCGCATTTGCCCTTTTGCGACGTCAGCGACGCGAGCTTGGACGCGAATATGCGAATGGCTCTATGAATTAGCCGTGCTGCTCTGTAAATGGCGTGCTTGAGCGCGGCAAACTTGTAGTGAACGTTTATCGGTGCGAACAGTTTAAAGTTTAATCGACTGAAATTGCTCAAGGAAAGTCAGCGGTACTGGATTTTTCTTGTTTCTGTGCATCGCGAGCGACTTTGGCGGCAGCCACACGACATCATCTGTTTTGGCGAACTTGTGACAAGGTGAGCATTTTGTTTTCTCCTCCGCGCAGTGTTCATGTTTGTGTTGTAACCCTGCGTCTCGTCGCATGTTATGTTCACGATAACATCAGCATGACGTGCATGCTCTTTTCGTCTCTATTTTAAGCCCGACCAGCTTTATTTTTATGTAACGTTGGTCGATCAAGAGTAATCTTTTGGATTATAATCTTTCCATGTTGGTACTGCGTGTCGGATGGGCTTTGAGGTGATTCTGCGCACGAGGTGCTCCTCTGATAATTTGTTTATTACCAGAAATAGTCTAGAGGCTTAGAACCATTCATCGCACTGCAACAACGCTGAAAAGCTGTTTTGTGTTCATGCATCTGCTCTCCTTACACTTAACTTTTCAGTAATCAATTCGCGTCGTTCCTTCGGATATGGACAAGTGCCTACTGTTGCTAGGGGCACCCGGCAACAGAGCCCCTGGGAACGCCCAGTGGGTCAGTTGTTTGTCCAGGTGCCAAGCTACCCAAGGTTCCATTCTTGGTTTTTTCTTCCCAGTCCATCAACCTCATGTTCCTTGCAAAGATTACAGTATGTAATCAGGCAGTAAAAAAATTAGGAACTTCGACATTATTCAGGACAGTTCAGAGAAATGCACATAGACTTTCTATGACCTGGATTCAATTCTTCTAGGAGAGTGGCAAGCAGTAGGTCAATGGCACACAAATTTATTTGCCTCTGGTGCAGAGTAAAGAGTGCAGACATTATAAGACAAGTCCCTAGTCCGTTTCATTCTCACTGGATTTGATCAAAGCATAACGTGAAGTGCTGTATCTCCTATACCCTAGTTTCCTTTACTTTGCACAGTAGATATTCACAATGAACAGCAAGGCAACTCCACTCGCTGACGATTATGCCTCCAGCAGCAAAACAGGGAGTACCTTACCCCAATGTGTTATCTTGACATAGACTCCAAACTTCGATGGACAGCTGTGTCCACAGCTGTAATCACCTCTCATGAGAATGCACACGTAAGACACGTAAGGGTCATTCAGTGTATAAATTCTTTTTTTTGTCCAGTAAATCCTTGTACATTATTTTCAAGCCACTGAGTCATTGCTCCTTTCACTCGGCCCACCACGGGCCAGCACTATAGTGTTTAGAAGCGTAGCAGACTGGGCGAGTTGGTGTTCCATAGTAACAATACAATTTCAAACAGCGCTAGACAACAGGACCAGAAAGAGGAGACAAACACGGCGCTGAACTTGCAACTGATTTATTTGAAGCAGGAAGTCAATTTATACATGCAAGCACGGGCGCACACGTGCCAGGTCATACAGGGAAGATCAGATACACACTCACCAAAATGCCACCATACGCACGTGATGTAACTGCCTTGCAATCTACCCTTTATGCAGCAATGGCATTTCCTTCGCTGACAAGACTAAAGACGTTTTGCTAATGCAGCCATTAGATTTTCTGGTGATATGGAATGCTTCGGCGACTTCTCTGGTGGTCTTGTCACAATGAAAAAATAACAATTCTGTATCGTCAAAGAAAGGTACGCATTTACAAAAACTGCAATGCTTAGCCAGGTTAGTGTCTTTTTCCTCCAATGAATTGGCATGCTCCATTAGTCTAATGTTAATGCAACGGCCTGTCTGGCCTATGTAATTTAGACCACAAGATAAAGGAATTTGGTAGACCACGCCCTTCTTGCAACTGATGAACTTATTGCTGTCATTTTCCTTGCAGGCAGTACTTTGTTTAAAGCCATCCTGGTTCCTCTGAACTGCTGCCCCTACCTTACCCAGCTTATTAGGTGCAGAAAAAACGACCCTCACGCCATACTTGGCCCCTACCCTTTTTAAACGATGTGACAAGGCGTACACATATGGCATGACAACTTTTTTCCGGCCAACATTTTCTTTGGGTTGTCCCGAACATTTCAGCGCTTTAATAATCTTATTAGCACCAGCCACAAGTATAGAATCTGGAAAACCAGCCTCTCTGCATCTCTGGGCTTGGACTGCCAGGCTACTGGACATTTGATGAAAACACGATTTTTTGACAGCCATACCAATACTACCCGTCACAGTTCCGAGTTTGACAAGCTTAGAGTGGCAACACGCATAGCTCACTAGACATTTTTCACTCCTGGGAGCGTAGCGCCAGCATACATGTTCAGACAAGAAGGTCAAATTCAAATCTAAGAACTGTAAGACGTTACTCTGAGGGATCTCATGTGTAAAGCTCAGTCCTGACCCGTGCTTAGAAAAAACATCTAGTATGTCAGGCACACATTCTGCACTCTTAGACCTAACTAAAACTAGGAAATCATCCACATACCGAAAAATTCGAATATAACTTCCATTTAAGTCCCTCTGTACTTTCTTATCAACATAACTAAGAAAAATAGTGCTAAGTATTGGGGCAATCTTGGAACCAATACACACTCCCGATTTTTGCTTGAAAAATTTATCTTCCCACTTTATTTAGGTATTCTCTAAATAAAAGGATAGAAGTTCCAGGAAAGACCCACTAGAAATGCCACAATCATTTTGGAATGCACACTCATCGTTTTGGTCTGAGATGCAATTCTGAACGCATTGAAGAGTTTGCTTATATGGAAGAGAATAAAATAAATCGACTACGTCTATACGAAAACCAAAGCAAGAAGCCGGGTTTTCATTCAAGAGAAACTTTACAACTGCCTCCGAGTTTGGCACAACAAACGGGTCAGCCACAGAGAGTGCTGTCAAATGCTTATTGAGGTAGGATGATACCACTATTTGCCAAGTTTGGCGCTCAGAGACTATTGCTCTAAAAGGCACGCTGGGCTTATGTGTTTTTGCTGAGAAGAAAATTTCAAGTGAAGAGCGCTCTGCATCCTTAACTTTATTTGCCAAACTTAGAAGCCCCATGCCTTTCAATAATGAAACAGCTTCTTTCTTATTCTTTACCGGATCCTTATTAGTCACTTTAAAATGTTTGGCTATTGCATCACGTGCCTTGTTGGAAAACTGGTTCTCGGAAAGTACAACAAAGTGGCCTTCTTTGTCGGATTGCACGACACGCAAGCGACTATCACACAGGTAATTCACAAGCGATCGAAACCTATTGCTACGCCCTTTAGGACTGTTGCTACTGGCCACAACGTCAGCACACTCCGATACACACCTTTGTCTGTCCTCAGGCTGAGCCTTAGATGACACATTATGGGCGAAGGCCAACTTTTCAACGGTTCTCAAACCAGGGTCGAGGCTGAACTTAGGTCCAAGGCTCACGGTCTTTTCGTGCTTAGAATCCAAAACGGCGTCCCCGAGGAACAACAGCTTTCCTTCTGCAGGCGTTCTTCTTACCTGTGTGATGGGATTGACACCTGCTCACTTGTTGACTGTGCTACGGGTGGCATCTATTGGTTGCTCAGTTTTATTTTCACTGATGTTTTGAGCGCTTGGTGGTAGTGTAGTTATCCAGCTATGCACACACATCTTTTGAAATCTGAAGCATCCGAGGGAGCATCGAGGGCGCATGACTCGAAGTGAGCTGAGCACAGTCTTTGGTGCCTACTAGGCCTGAAATCCGTTTGCCCCTTCGCTTGAAGCCATTTATGAGGGAAGCTGGGTTTGCTCAGCAGGCAAGTATGCTAGCTGTGCATTGAAAGGTGAAGATAACCAACAGAATCCAACGGCTCAAGAAAACAAGGAGGAGAACATACAGTAGATAGGATGGGCGTCACGTGTTCTCTATTGCATGTTCTCGTCCTTGTTTTCTTGCTCCGTTGTATTCCTTTAGCTATGTCTTCGAACCAACTAGCTACAACCAGTTTTTAATAGAACCAAATTTTTTATGAATTGAAAACTGAACAGTCTGCTACTGTGACGACTCATCGAGGATTGCATTTGCTTCATTCCCAAGTCAGGCATTGGGCGCGCATTGCATGCAGGAAGCTCTTCAACTGCAAGAATTAATTCACACAAATGACTGCATGTTGCACTTGTCAGCATGAGCACGGCCATCACTTTCTTGTGGTAGGACAGGCTTCTGCTTCGGGATTCTTGCTTTTCTTGGCAAACTCCGTAAGCGCAGCACAAGGACATGGTGAAAGCCGGCACTTAGCGCATGCAAACTAGTTTCTCATAGAAAAGCGAAGGTTCGGGCAACTTTGTGATGACATGAACTATAGCCTATGCACAAACATGGGGTGTGAACCCGCATTAGCTGAAGACACCAATGAAGCGTTTCTGTTTTCACGATGCGAAAATGAAAGGTTCTGTAGTGTTCTATTTTAGACGCTAACAATTTCCTTGAAGGAATATTTGCTCTGAAAATGGTGTCTGTTAAACGCAAAAATTGTTTTCGACGGCTTGTTATATTTCGCAGCTTGAAGAGAAAGCCCTCTCTCTCACTGTAAGTAAATTTGGTGCTCCTTTATGCATATATTAATTTCTGCTCATTAGTTGCAATGTGCAGCAAACATATTTTATCGCTGGAGATATTGACTGCAAAACAATGTTGCCTTGCAATATATGTTTTGCTAAAATTTGTATTCCTGCAGTCGTAGTTATGCTTTAGTCCTAACACTAGCCAAGCCATGTCAGATACCTATGTCTTAACGGTGGTGGATAGAGTGCTCTTTAAGAAACTCGCATAGATGGTGGCGGCAGCTTTTTCTCTAGGTAGTAATTAGAAACGTTATAGAAAAAAACAAGAAAATAATGCGGTACTGTCACCAACCGAGAGGTGGCGCTCGCTTCTCTTAAGGATTAAAATGGGCACAGAATGGGGCCGCCACTCCAGACCCAGTTTATTCCTTCCTTCCTTCCTAACTGACCCTGTCTAAAAAAACTGGTAGGGTTTTAACGTAGTTAAACTGAGCAGACGTGCGAAACCTTATGTTCATTGCCGCCTCTTCTTTCTGGCATATGCATGTGCGCACAACCGCATTTCTCGCTCTTCTGTTCACATCGTCTCTACTCTGCGGCAGCTGTTATGACGCCCTCCTCCCATTAGTTACAGCTAGCACGAGGCTCCACTGAACTTACCCAAGCTTCCTCCCTTTGCCTGCAGCTTTCGCAAATTTCCTCCGAACTAACCTAAGCTTACACGAGTTACTTCGAGGCTTCACACATGATTATTGGTTGGTTTTGACACCATTAAGTAGTACTTTTGCACTAAAACATTGGCTATACTCCATCCCAGCTGTTCCTCACAGCACTACCGAAACTCCGATGAGTGCACAGACAATGTTATGACCAGTTATGTCACAATTTTCAGAGGCTATGCTGCACTGCCATGCACTTCGAAACGGCGGTGTCCCACCCTTTTCGGTGAGGTCGTCTTGAGTTTAATTGACTGACGAGAAGATTTTTAAATGCAATTTTTTGCAGCATAGCCACAAAAAGACAAAGACTCAGTTTGTGCTGAGAACCAGAATTTGATGGAGTTGTTCTCAGTGTAAAAAAAAAAAGTTAAATTAAGCTTATAAAACTTAACACTTAAATATCGCAGTTAGGCACTTCGTTGTAGTCAGTGATTTGAAGCTGGAGGAGAAAAATCGTCAGAGTGCTTACGTGTGAGAAGGCGTAAGCCCGCCCGCTCAGTTTGTGAACACAGTCACCATGCACTGCGGCGTGTTGTAACCCGAGGCCGCGCAGCTGCCAATTCTACCTCTGTCTGGCTCTACGTATATCCGGCGCTGCGACGCTTCCCCGGATCTCTGATCCCTTCTGATCTGCCCTTTAGCTTCATGAGGTAGTCGCCACTGTACCGTGGCCAGCGCTCCGCCTTAAGGGTATGATGCGATAACTAATGGGTTAATGCCCATATATGCAGAAGTAGTCTTATTCTACTTGATATTCATAGATCCCTGGGAGTCCCCATACCACTCTTGACGCGGTGGTGCGCCAGTTAAGCGGTGCGCCAATCCCCTGGGATGGCTGGTACTGCCACCAGTGAGACATATGTGATCCATGTTGTCTCGAGCAATCTCGTGTGGCCAGTCAACATTTATTTAACCGCCACCTGTCGGGTTGCATGAGGACGCCATTCCTCAATGAGGAATGCAAGCCTATGCCATTAAAAAAAATGTCGCTTCAGTGCACGCTATGAAGGTGGTTGGACAGTGAAGCTGTAACCCATTGCTATGTCTCTTGAAAATTTACACACGCGGCTCTACAGAGCGAAACCAGAGGCAAGGGAAATGTATTTGAGTTTTAAGCTGTATGCCTGATTTCAAAGGAGATAGGCTGTTTGCATTCAGTTTTTAGCCTCACGTTTTTGCTTACGACAACGACACGAAAACGCAACCGTAATCTTTACCGGGAAACACCAGGGGAGAAGTAAATAGCTTCGCACTGTTTGCAGGTGCCGTTATCATACATTATGTGGTTTGCGCTTCACACGAGGGCTTTGAATGACGTCGACCCCTTTTGAAGCAGCCGCAAACATAATGTTTACCGGAACGTGTGTGCCATTGTTGATACGGGCCTTATCATCAGACATGTAGTTTTGATGCTTGTTTTGTTTTTCTTAGCGAAAAGGTGTACTGAGCTGTATGCCTGATTTCAAACGATTTTTACCCATTGTATTTTTCATTGTTCACATTTTATTTATTTTATAGATCTATATAATTCTTTGTTTTCGTTCATTACGACTGCTTTATAATCAATACGATATATGATATCTATGCCGTTGGGTACTTTTCCACTCGGAGTAGCGTTCAACTTTTAGCCAGGCGTTTTTTGCTGGCAACGACGACACGAATATTTCCTTGGACGGTAGAGGTATACAGCTTTGCTGTTAACGCTGTATTAATATTTAAATTCTCCCTAACGCGATTCTCGTTGGGGCGGCAGTGCCAGTAATTCTGGTTCCCCGGCCGCGAAGGACCGGAACAGCAACGAGCGATGAGTGCACGCAGCAACACCACCGAGGAATCGCTGTTCCGTCAACGCCGTACAGCGGCCCGGCTTCAGGGGCCGCCGGTCCCCGCAGCTGAGGTGTGACGAAGCGTCGAGGGTGTGATGTCATTTCATCTAGAAGCGCTGAAGCAGCCACCGACTGGTTCCTAGCCGCAGTCCCGCGAGCTTGACCAATGAACGACGCTGCGTTCGAGAGCATGCCTATCGCCGTATGCATAGAGTGCCACCGCCGTTTTTATTCTTGTTGTTTGTTTTGTGCCCAAGCAACGAAAGTTCATGTTATACCACATTAACATCCTGGAAACTTTCGTAACACGCCGCGGTAGCTCAGTGGTTAGTGCGTTCGGCTACTCATCCGGAGTTCCCGGGTTCCAACCCGACCGCGGCGGCTGCGTTTTTATGGAGACAAAACGCTAAGGCGCCCGTGTGCTGTGCGATGTCAGTGCACGTTAAAGATCCCCAGGTGGTCGAAATTATTCCGTAGCCTTCCACTACGGCACCTCTTCCTTTCTTTCACTCTCTCTATCCCTTCTCTTACGGCGTGGTTCAGGTGTCCAACGATATATGAGACAGATACTGCGCCGTTTCCTTTCCCCAAAAACCAATTATCATTATTATTAAATTTTGGTAAATGCAAAAGAAATTAAAAGAAAACACGACTACAAATAAAAATATTAGGAAAGCGTTATGATTGTAATAATAAAAAAACGTGCTTCTTTTCGCAGCTTGCAAGTCGAATGAACGATGATAAGAAAAAAGCCGAGTTGCGCGTGTTCCTTCGACTCGAGCACTACGGCCGTAATTCTGCAGCCGCCAGTGGCTGAGGCGAGACTCGCTGTTGGGGAATTTCTCTTCCAGGGACTGCGACGAGTGAGTCGTGCAAGGTGAGCACCGTTTGTTAGTTCTGCGCTGTCCCGAGCGTTCGTGCTGACTTAGCAGCATTGCCCGTCGGCAAATTGTCGCACATCCAGGCACAGCGAGTTCGATCGCCACCCTCACAATCTCATTGAGATGCGCTGCCTCGTTTGACCACGCACGACAGCGTCTTGAGCATTTATCACTGCGCGCATTGCGCCACAGTTGTCAGAAGCTGAAGGTTTTTCAATGTTGGTAAGAAAAAGAAAAGCGCGCGCTACAGACGTTCTGAAAAGGGACCTCGCAAACATGTGGTCGACACGGCCACTCTTTTTTAGATTCGGCCATTGAATTCGGAGTGTCGCCCTCCAAAAAAAAGAATTCGTAGTTATCTCGTCGTCGAGGGTGGATGCAATAATTAAATGCACTGAAGGAAAGGCGTATTATATAAACGAACTGCTCATAGACGGTGGTAGCCGCACGGGAGTCTAGAAGAGCCTCCCTCATTAACCACTTTTTTGTTTTCTTAGCATTTATTTGCTAGCCCAAGCGCGCTCGGCTTCTTCCGCCGCTTTTTGTGTGCGGTGACGCGCGTGACCAGCGCTCGCCACGTGCCGACGGAGGGGCAGTGGCTCCAGCACGTGCTACACAGAACGCTGGGTCGTTCGCCTCAGTTGGACGCCGCCGCCACTTCGTCGATTAATTCGTCGTCGCATCTTGTGGTCGCGGTTGTGCAGTAAAACCTTCATTTCTTCAAATTAATCAGGAATCCAGCGCGACAGCAGTGAGTTCCTCCTCTTATTCTTCTTTCACCCCATTCATCGCATTCCCCGCGCCGCGTTTGAGGCGTCCCCCGAGAAGTATTTTCTTTCCTTTCCTGAAAACCATTTCTCCTAGCGGTCTTTGCAGCACGAACGGATGAAATATTCTCGGCCGAAGTAGCCGCGTTTCGATGGAGGCGAAGCGCGACGGGCGCACGTGTGCTGTGCGATGTCAGCGCACGTTAATGAACCTCAGGTGATCTGAGTTAATCCAGACTACTCCGCTATACGGCGTCCCTGATTGACGCTGTGTCGCTTCAGGATTTCAAGCCCACAATTTTCAATTAATGATGAAGACGATGATATGCGATGCAGAGCGTGAAAGTCTGCGGTCATGGCAGAGTGATTTAATGCAGCGGAAGCCAAGCTGCTGCTGCATAACAAGACCAAGGTAACATCTACTCGACCTTGCTTCGCGGCGTGTTCTCACACCTAATATGAGCTGCAGTGCAACCAAAATTATGAAATTAGAGGGGGCACTCAACCTCCGCCTTGAGGGTATGACGCGATAGTGTAATGGCTCGCATTCCGGGGGCCCTGTTTCGATTCCCTACCTAGATCAACTTTCTACTCTTTTTTATTTGTTAATCCTTCCGGGATCTTTCGCTCACGGCCAACGTCTCCGACGCCGCGCGAGCCGGAATCGGCTGATGCTACGTACGATTAAACGGACGCGCGCAGCGCCAAAGCACGTAGAAGCACTGCCTTGCCGAAACGCGCGGGACTCAAGCTGCAGTCGTAGTTCGTCGGCACATTGTTCTCGACAAACCCGATGCCACGAACGCCAGCATAGCTTCCGCGCCGAACGAACGGGCAGCAAGCCGCAAGCTTCGTGGTGAACGCGCCTTGGATGTGCGCTGCGTTGTTCGCCGCTCACCGCGTGATTCCTGCGTGCCTGCACGGCCCCACTACGCCCGAACGCGACGAGCGGAAGGCGCTAGGGTGCCTGGAGGAAGAACTGAAAATTGGTTTTTGGGGAAAGGAAATGGCACGGTATCTGTCTCACATATCGGCGGACACCTGAACCGCGCCGTAAGGGAAGGGATAACGGAGGGAGTGAAAGAAAAAGGAAAGAAAGTGGTGCCGTAGTCGAGGGCTCCGGAATTATTCGGGCCACCTGGGGATCTTTGACGTGCACTCACAGCACAGCACACGGGCGCCTGTGCGTTTCGCCTTCATCGAAACGTTGCCGCCGCGGTCGTGTTCGAGCCCGGGAACTCCGGATCAGTAGCCGAGCGCGCTAACCACTGAGCCGCCCTGGCGGGAGCCTGGATCCTTGAAGCCTCCGCTTTCAGGCTGGGGACACCCTTTGTGCTACCCTGCGCCGCCGTTTCCCCCTCGCAGCGGCATGTTCGGACCCACGCGTCAGTTGCGTGCAGGGCGCTATGGGTCTGGCACGGTTTCTGTGCTGTCGCATGGCGAGTGTAATCATGCTACTGATCTGGAAATAGACTGTGCATACTTGTTTCACTTGTGACAGTAGTGTTTTGGCAGTTTTGAGCGTATTTTAAGCATGATGCACTCGCTTCGACTACACGACAGTCAAAAAGTTATGACGGACTGCTGTGTTTCTCAGTCAACGGCTGCACTTTAAAGGGCCGAAGTCACCTGGTGTTCCTTGATAGTGATAATATGAAATATATTATGATCACCGAATTCCATAGAATTATGCTGCTGTGTGAGTCATTATAGTCACGGGCGTACCTGAAATGCACACCAAACTTTATTACGCTTGAATTAAGAAATCCTGTTCTCCATCAGTATTGAAAAAAGAAAATTTTGTTCGGTTGGCCACCCCTCCCCTCCCTCAAAAAAAATCCTGGCTACGTGCCTATTCTCTTGAGTAAATTGTTCTTAAATGTCAGTAAACATTCACCTTCGAAATTCCACCCTGCTCTAGGGCGTGTCCTGGGAGCAAGCGGACGTGGACCGGTCGGCCGTACTCCAAGCAGTGCTTTGGTAGCAGAGAGCTACAGCGCTGGCATGGCCACTCGTGGCGCTGGCACGCAGCCGCACTCAAAACCTGGCATTGGCGTCGCAACGGGACCAGAAACATGCTGTGACATGGGCCAAAGCGCCCGCGTGCGTGCCATCCAACTTCCTGCGCTGGCCACTGTTCGGGACTTTGTGAGTGCTTTCGACATTGAGTTTTAGGTCTTGCTACCGAAAAAAAACACAGGACGGCAACGTAGTTATCAGACAAAACATGAGACCAAAAATAATGGCGTCATTGGTGCGAAAATAGTCACCTAACACTGCTTCCTAACCAGACATTTAGACAAATGAGGCTTGAGGATTTGGCTGAAGCAATACCTGCGGCTTGAAAAATGATGATGGATTTTGTAACACGAGACGGCATCCAATGGTGTAAAAAAACTCTGTGCAATATCCCAGGACATGTCCCGGCACATGACCGGTGTATTTAATGAGTACTTCTCAGCCCAACCATTTCAAACTTTTAAAGCTGCATAAATAAAACACAAGGAATTAATCGCACTAGATTGTTCAGTTGGTCGAATTGATTCAGATGCATAATGAAGAAGCAGTGCAGAAATATGATGAAGGACAAAAGGGGCATGACATGGGTGTTGACTATCAACTCCTGGCTTTGCATGAATGACATACATATACCTCAACATAAATTGTGGAGGGAACCAATAAAACCAATATCAGGAGTCACCAAGTCATCGAGTGTTTCAGCTCGCAAGATGGCATATAGCTGCATACCGTATTTACACGATTGTAAGTAGACCTATTTTTGAAAATCTGAAGTGGGGGGTCGACTTAAAATCGAAACCAAAGCATCGCACCATATATAAAGGCGAGACAAACGAAGTATCAGGCAAGCTACAGCACGGTTGCATTGTTGCTGCGCAGCTCCGTCGCATCGCTCTTGATGCTGGCCTTGAGCAGCTGCTATGTCAACATGCAGAACCGGCATCCCCACCTCGCGTGAGCCAGAGAATGGTGGCCGTTGATGAGCACTCCCCACATGTGACCTCAGATTGCATCTGCTGATAAGCGACGGTGGCGGCCCGATAATGCATTCGCATTCTACCGTTAATAGGCGTCCAAATTTTTTGTTTCCTTCAACCGTGCACTCGGCGCTGAAGGGAGCGTCGATAGTTAATAGAAGGGCTGCTGTTTCAATCGCGGCGGCACCGCCACTTGGAACCGCAGTGGTGCCAGGGAGTGTCTGAGCCGACGCCGCTCATGCGTAGTTTATCTTTGGCTCTGAAGCACTTTGCTGCTGGCCGCGCTCCACAAGTTTTTAAGGTAGTGCTTCGTCATTTGTGCTCCGTGTCCGGTAAGCGACTGGTTCTCGTTCACGGCTACATTCAAGATGTACCGTATTTACACGATTGTAAGTCGACCCTCCCACATCACATTTCTGAAAAAAAAAGACTTGGAGGTCGTTTACGCTTGGCTTTTAATAACAGAACGCGGTACCAGTATCCTACAGCCTCCGCTTATTGCCAGCCGCTAACAGCTTCTGCGCACGGGACCGTCCGTGGGCACATTCCAAATCAAAAATGCATTAGTCATTGGACTACTCATGTATGCTTGCGCCATTGCCCTCACAAGCGCTGTCGTCATGATTGCTGCTGCGGTCCCCAGCTCGTCGTTCTAACTTCATCGTGCAGCAAAATCCCACACTTCACAAACAGCCACATCACGACATCGTGCAGAACAGCTGAAAATTTTTCCTCGCTGCAGCTGCCACACCTGTATCACCCGCTGCGAACGTTGAACATGCGGCCTGGCGAGCAGTTTGTTTCTTAGACGAAAAGAATGACAGCCATCTTGAATGTAGCCGTGAACGAGTGGCAGTCGCTTGCCCGACCTGGAGTACAAGACACGAAGCACTATATTAAAAACTTGTGAAACGCGGCCGGCAGTAGTCAAATGCGTCAGAACCAAACAGAAACTACTCGTGAGCGGCGTCGGCCCTTACAATTAACTATTGATTCTCCCTTGAGTGCCGAGCACGCAGTTGAAAGTAAACAAAAAAACTTGGACGACCCCTATTAACCGTAGAATGCGAATGAATTATAGAGCCGCCGCCGCTTATCAGCAGATGCAATATGCGGTCACGTGTGGGGAGTGGGCTGGCACTGGTTTGTGCTTATCGACAGCCACCATCGGCCGTCTCGCGCTGGGTGGGGATGCCGGTTTTGGACGATGACGTAGCAGCTGCTCAAGGCGAGCGCCAAGAGCGATGCGACGGCTTTATTTACGGTGATAAGCATTGGTTTTGATTTTAAGCCGGCTTTCCACTTTGGATTTTCAGATTTTGAAAAATAGATTGAATTACAGTCGTGTAAATAGGGTACCATAGTATCCAAAATAAAGAAACGTATTACCTCCCGCGGGTAATTCAAACCCTCCAGTGCGATCACACTCTTGCTTACGATATAAATATATGCTGCTCCGTCAACGCACGCCACCCGCACGCGGTGAAATACTTAGCGAATTGGTGCTAGCATGCTCGAACTCGAATTGGTCACACATGACTGAAGCACGTTTATATATGCAAAGTAAAGTAATTTCGGTGAAAAGTGAATTGGGTTGAATAAGGTGGGATTCGAAACTGCGACCTAGCTTGGATTGTGAGACGGGCACGCTACCCATATAGGTCACAAGTGCTCAACGGTTTAAGCGGCATAGAGGTGGACCTGATAATTGCGTTGTGGTCTTTGACTTGATGTGGTGTCATAAGGACATGCACCCATGTATGCATAGCTAATTGTGAGTATGCTATTTAGTGATTAGGTAATTCCGCCACATTCGATTTTTGAGATGGTTCATTGTACTTCAACGGTTTGATGCGTGTGTGTGTGTGATGTATCAATGTGTACGGTGTGATTTGGGCGTCACTAATAGAGGAAAAAGGAGAGGTATAAAACTTCCACGAGGCTGCCAAGTGTGCTGCCACATGGTGATGTGATAATACTTTACATTAGGTCTCGTCTGGCTGTTGTGGCTTCGTTTGTGGTGGGGATTAGGCTGTAGTTTCTGCTACACTAGAAAAAAAAGCATCTGGTGGAAAGTTTGCATCCGCCGAGGGGCTCTGCGATCCCGTTCGCCTGCAGAAAAAGTGGAGCCCCTCGCCTACTGCTTGGCTTATCTGGTATGAAATGGCCGGAAAAATGAGTCTTACTCCATCTTGTTGTGCACTAAAAACATCTTCTCTCATAGCGCTCTTTGGCCAACTTTGCCCCTGCGCTATTGAAATTCATAATCATTATCAGAGCTCGGTTCCGCCATACTGTACCAGACAGAAGCCGTTTACATTACAGGGACCCACGCATAGAGTGGCCGCTGTGAAAATAGCGTATAGAGGCGTCATCATGACAGACTGGAGTTTATATGAGCTGCAGCAGAAGGCTGTAGGAAATTCGCAGGCACAGGGTGGCCAGAAATTGTTAATTGTTTGGTACAAGGCCGTAGGATGGCGTGAGCGGTGTTCGATTACGTAGGCTCTTTATGTTTTTCATCTTTTTTAGTCCAGTTGAGTGAACTTGGTTGAGGATGATGGTGTTTTTAATTACTACCCTATAATTTGTGCAGATACATTTTGAAAAATTATGGACATGCACAAATTCATCTGTAAGGGTGCGTGATTATTCAAAACTCGCGAATAACGGTTTGAATATTCTATTTGATCCGCTGAACGAATCAAATAGCGCATTCTGAAAATTATTCGAAACGAGTCGACTACGTTTTCAAGTTTTTGAATACTTGTCGAATAATTGGCGCTAACTTCGATAAAGGCGGGACGTGGATTGTTTCCAAAAGGGGTCCAGTCCGGCGCCGTACAGCATGCTTCCACAATCGATATGCATAGGTAGGGAAGCTTCAGCGGCAAGACGCGGTCCGTTCGTGTGGCTGCGTCCACGATACTGCTCAGACATGGCCTCCAAGGTTGGGCAATGCGACATGGCTGAGGCAGATTTTGTAAGCACTGCCTTAAATCTGGCAATCCATGACTAATACGTAGCTCTCACCCCTCTCATGCAGTCAGATGTGGCATTAGTTTATTCCCGGTCATCGACAATAGCAAATTGGAATTCTTTCATGCGTACTACATGATGGTCACAGATCTACTGTGCTCACTTCGTGTCGCGTACTCCTTTGTAAAGATCAGTGCCGCCCGCGTATTTTGGCAGCTATAGTTAAAAGGCTGTAAATTTATAACGGGGTACCGCAGTGCTGCTAGGGCTTCGCTATGACCCACGATTATTCGTTTTGCACGAATATTCACGCAAGTTCCGTATATTCGTGGACTACTTGATCCATATTCAATTTGCTTATTACCTACACTATGTATATTTGATTAGATTTTGAAAGAGTACTATTCGCACAGGCCTCTTCCGCGTGTCATTTGTCTAGATCTGCCCCTCGTAAAGACTGGTAACCTACACAAAGCACTGTGGGTTCGCGTAATAAAATCAGGTTTGTTGGTCTTGCCGGTATTTAGCTGAAGTCAAGACACACAACGCTTGTGATAGCGTTCTCTGCCGAGCTCAGCGAAGCTTCTTGCAAACGCGTCAGTCAGTCGACGCAGCGGCCATGGAGTGCCCAAGAGCTCTCTTCGTTTGTGCAGCTCACCGTGTCCCTCATCACCCGCACCTGTGACACTGAGGCTGGGATCCGCGAAAGCACCTCTGGAGGCCCTGCTGTATTTCCAGCCGCAGCATTTCGGCTCTTTATGACGCGCCACACAGCAGTTGGCACGGCGGTCGTGTGCTGTCGCATGGTGCTGCACAAGGGCAAGACAACTGCCTACGCCTGTATGTACTCGTCACCGTACATCGACGAGCTGCACCGCGGTGGCCGGGAGGCTCAGCTGAGCTGTGTTGAATTTGACGTAGATTAATTATTTTTAGGTGCTTCTAAGAAAAGCACTCCTAATAATTCGATGTATGATTAGGTGTGGCATTTGCAGCCATCATGGAGTCCAGTGAATAAAACGACAAAATTTTATTCAACACTGCTGTCTTCTCAATGTCGCACTTCATTTAATACCTGAGCCTGATCAAAATGTTGGTACTGTTGCCGAGTCACTCCATTTCATTCCGTTCTTTCCATCCTTTCGCAGCCTCACTTATAAATGAAAACTACTGATAACTGCAATCCTTTAACCGAGCATCTAGTGCAGAGCTATAAACCATTTTGCATTGTTGGGTCTCACATGATGCCTTTGCAATGAAATGATCACGACTGCATCTTGTTCGTTAAAATCACGTGTGATGTTTAAGCTGTCATTACTAACTCAAAAGAGGTTTCATAAGAAACTATTCTGTGTTTTTTTTCTACGACCTGCTTTAAGCTTGTACAAATCAATATATTGACCCCACGTGTACAGCGTTTTTGAATAGAACACGGCCATGTTGATGAAAGCCGTGCAGAGCATAAAATTTTGTGAACTGACAAAAAAAGACCAGCTCTACTATCAAAGAGTAATAAATCAACTGATGTTTCAAGGAACGTGTATGCCCATCGGTTCAAATGGTGAGATATGGCTATCCTGTAGCCTCGGTTTCAGATGAAAGTAAAGATAAAAGACTCTCGCTTTCTCAAACTCCATACCGGGTATGGCAGCTAATCCGAGACATTGTGGCTGAGAAGCACACGCAACCGCGCCCCGAAGGACAGGCCACTGGGCGATGTGCACTATGTGTACATACCCTTCACATGCCGTCGCCTATGGCACAAGGCTGATGTGGCGCGCCGTTTATCGTCTTGTTGGCGGCATGGAAGTAGGCACAGGTCAGCGGCTCTCGGTTTCTGCTCAGGTGTCATGTAAAACAGTCAGTGACAAGTACGCCGGCCAATGACACATGCTCCTCGGTGCGTCGGTTTTCAGCAGTATTGTTTTGGTTCAATGCACCCTGAAAGCCAGGATTCCTTGCATGTCACCGTTGATGAGAAATAAAGTTTACATTATTCCAAAAACTAAACGGGCTATTACTACCGTCCAGTCGCGAACCTCTTATTAAAATGGGGTGTCTAAACCTAACAGTTCATAAGTTTCTTTTTAACTACCTGTTTACTACTTACTATGGATCACCGAGCGCCGAGGGTAATCTTGTTTTCAGAATTTGCAGATAAGAGTAAAGTAGGCACGCCTCCCAATGAAACTGACTAACGTTTAAATTTGAGTGGGTATTTGTTTACCGCTGAGAGGCAAGCACTGGGCAAATTGCTGGTCTTCCTGTATAGTCCGCAACGGGGATGTATCGATGTGGAAATTAAGGGGTAACCTTAGCGATTCTCATGCGTAAATCCGAGAGCAAGTGTAATCGGCTCAGAGAGTCAGTCGACACATAAATCGTACTGCGAGTAGGCAGTGGCATCCGCCTACAAATTGGGGAAGTTATACGCCTTTCGTTTTCTCGAATCCAGAGGAAGGTTTAAACTGTTTGTTCTGAGGAAAGGCACATAACTGTCTTTTTGGGTCAGCGGGCACTGAATCGCGCTGTGAGGTACCGTCTGCCAAAACTCAGCGGGCAGCCATGCTGGTGCTACCCTCTCTGTTTGACAGCACTCCAATAGCGCGAAATTCTTGCCGCACATGCTACTTGCTTATCATTCAAGGAAGGAGGGCAAGAGTGTGGGCTTAGCTCACCCAGTTTGCACTCGCAGTAGGGGAGCAGCAGCCAGCGCTGGAGACTGAAAGCGCCGCCGCTTTTCCAAGAGCTTGCTCCCGCTGCCGTCTCAGCTGCTCGATTACTTTTGGCAAAGATGGTACACCCATAGAAAAGGGGACTCATAAAGAGCGGACACTCCCACTGATGAAAAGAATGGCTGCGCAAATCAGGACACAGACAAGTAAGGGACATCACATGCGCACACTACCAACTGTTTATTCTATGGAAAGGTGGCATATTTAAACAATTCCGCTCAAGCATGATACTCATCCCATTATCACTTCGAACCCAGCACGTGGTATGAAAAGCCACTACATCAGGTTAGCAGGCTATATACTGCTGATTAGACTAACAGATATCTCTGATCAAAGGAATTAAAAAACAAAACAAAGGGGTCATCTCTTAGCAAAAGCAGTGCCAAACATGTGGTGTCTTTTTCTTGTCTGTGTCCTGATTTGCACAGCCGTTCTTTTCATCATGCACCAACTCGCCCCTCAGGCCGTTATTCTGAACTCCCACTGACCTCCACTAGGTGGCTGGATGCCGCATTCCCGCTTTCCGAAGTGGGCGCTGTGAAGCCAACAGAAGTTGGATAGCATGGCGACATGTCCCTGAAGTCCGGTGTCTGCTATGAATTTCATTGCAAAAATAGTCTTTTGTTCTCAGGTTTTCCATTGTTCACGTGCAACGTCTGCTGTTTTATCAGAGGAATAAGCTGAACGCGAGAAATGTGAGCATTGTTTGGAGAACCCTGTAATTTCAGCGAAACCGAAGAAAACAAGCATGCAGGTCTCACCCGGCCGCGGCAAAGGGGTACGTTGCATGAAAAACCGCGTTCTTATTTGGTTCTTGTCTTTCCAAAGGAGCACTGGTGGAATGACGATGAAGCCAAGGTCTTCTTAAAACCATATTTTCGTGTAGCAAACAAAAGGCGATTGATGGCGGAAATCCTGGCAGTCGTCCCTCGAAGAGCCGTGCTGCAGTTTCGGTTTCGAGTTTCAGGCGGCCGATATGTCTCGTCTCAAGGAAAGAACTCAGGAGAGGCTGTTGCATCACATTATTTGAAACCGGCTCCCCTCTGCATTCCCCCTACTTGCCTGCTGTCTCGGTACACTTGCGCATGCGCAGCAGACAAAATGCCGGCAACCAGAAACTCCCTGTAGCCCTTGCAAAAGCGCATGACTTCTGGCACACTTTCTGACATTGGATAGTGAGGGCCTCTCCTGAGGTTTCCTTCCTCCATGCGTCTCTTCGATGGCGGGTGATGTTCATCACTTTAGGGCATTATTTACCTTCTAGACGTGATTTTAACCTAACTCCATAGCACAGGCACGTTTGGCAGCTGCACAGCACTATAGAGAAACAAATGACAAGAAGGAGGAGTGCTGCGGCTTGTGCCTTTTCCGATATGCACAGTGCGAAAGAAATTGTGGACGAGAAAGAGAAACGGAGGACAAGTGCTGTTAGAAGTCAACTGTACCAAGCGTCACGAATAAAAGGCCATTCAAGCATACTAGATACACTCCGTTGGAAAGGCAGTACCATTTCTTATGGAGGTGCTGATGTGAACCAGAATATCGTCTGAACCTCACCAGATAGTAGCCGTGCCCTCGCTCCGGTTTGATCAAAACAATTCGGTTAAGTGGTGATTGCAAAATCGTCTGCATGGTGAGGGTTTCCACCTATTCTTTCTTAAATCTATTCCCCATTGATGCTATAGCTTGGGCTCAGAACGTGGGAACGTGCATCGCAATAAAGAGCATACTTCGCGACGCCAGCGCAACGGGACGACGCAGAGCTACGAAGACAAAGCTCCGTGCATGCTGTGTGTCCTGTCATCTGCTAGTGTCGCCCGCCCCATTGCAATGCTAAAGCTCCTCTATTGTCGTGGTCGGCAGAAAACCTCATGGAGCGTCTTTATGCAATGCAAGGAACCCTTATTTTTTAAACGTCTCTCCCAAAGAATTTGCTGGTCATGCTGTCGACGGCGCAACACGTAGGAGTTCTCCTGAAAAAGACAAGAACAGCGAAAATACAAAATGCCGAGGTCAACTGGAACTGAAAAACCGTGCTGAGGTCCAGCTTTGTGCACTGTCAAAGGCTGACAGCTTTCTGGCTTCTGGGTCGAGGCCGTTTACTCCCTGTGGCTTCACTTTCGGGTGCCCGATGCGCCATCCAGCCCCCTAGTGGAGTTCAGTGGGTACCCTGGAGTGGCTCAGTAACCGAGCACGGAAACCAGTGAGGCACCGCGGCGGGTCCTGTATTAGAATGGCTCGATGGTCTAGTTAGAGAAAGGGAGTAGGGGAGGAAAGATCATATTTGGTGGTCCCTAGGTCCCTAGCCTGAGCGGAGCTTCAGCGCAGGATCCAGTTGATGTAATCCTTTGAACTGCAGTAAGGTCCAAACCATGGTCCGAACATCTGGGTAATGTCTTGGGCGAGGATTTGCTTCAGTCCAACACACCACAACTGGAGGTGACACGCAACACCACTTGAAGTACTCAAAAGGTGTGACTGAACTGTAAGAGCGGGTGGCAGCGCTTCAGTCCGCAGCTCTCGGGAGCACTAAATTTCATTTAAGAATGGACCTTGTTTCAAGCATGTCAAGGCCGACTCCAAAATAGCACTGCTCAAGCATGAAGCTACAGAGTAATAGACTATTATAAATGAAGCCAAAGCTCCCATTACCGGGAATCCCCAGTCGAACCGTTGAACGTCGTCTCAAAATGGCAGCAAACGTGACGCTGCTACCAGCGCTGGTACTAAAATTTTCATCACGAATGTATCCTTACACATCAAGGAAAAAAACCTTCCGAGCGCTGTGAGCTGGATCCAGAATGCCTACGTGGAAGCAGCAGCTTACCTGTCAAAAATTGCCACAACAGTATAGGCAGTGCTCATAGCTGGTTATGTGCGGCATAAACTGCACGGATCTTTTGATATATGGGGTTTAAACATAAGCTTCTTCCTGGCGCTAGTGGAGGGCTCAAGATTAACTTAGGCCCTTTTTTTGTACATTTCGCTTCCGTCGAGGTGCGGCTGCCGTACGTGCCCAGGTTTTGATTCTGCAGCCTTGCACTCGGCAGCAGAACGTCTTGATCCAAATATGTACAGGCATTTTGCACATGCCGGCCATTCATTCAATAGCAAGACTAGTAAAATTGTCATTGAAGACGGGAGCATATATATGTACTTACTGCAAATAAACTAAACCACCACAATTATACGTCCGCAATCTCAACTACATTTTGAACAGCTACATCTGCACATCTCACCACTTTCGTGATAAAATCTATAAAAACACGTCAGTTATCGTCAGTGGCATATCAGTGACCGGACAGCTTTGGGCCTTTAATGGTGATTGAAAGCCGGAACTGGTGAGCTCGTTCAGGTGGTTATAAGGAGAAGGCGGCTCCTTTCTACGACAAAACCCGATTGAGGGCCGGAAAGGAACACTCAGCAATGGCTGTGGTGATCGGTAGCTACAAGTGATGTTCGACAACATCCTTCAACTTACTAGTGACAAAGTGAAGAACAACGAAAAGCGAAGAAAAAATGCTGTGGATCTCAAATCCTCTTTCAGTCGTCGAAAGATATTCCACTCTACATCGAAATTCCTCTAGCGTTCTTAGTCGTACGGCAAGCCGACTGCTGGAAGGACTTCTCTCCAGTTTACTTTCTCTTGCTTTTGCAACAGGCACACAGAAATATCGCAGAGTTTTAGCAACACCCTCTAAAAATCTTAAGGCCGTCTGGCTGTTCCTCCCCCCTCCCCCCCCCCCTGAGCTACATCACTCAAAAGAGGCCTACACAGAAGTTTCGTGCAGCACGTTTCGAAGCGACTAGCGATGCACGGGTGTTGTAAATGAGGCCAGGAAGGTATAGAATGGTTAACTCCACCTTTTCGGAGAAGTCGGAGGTGGGGGACTATGGCAACGACAATGCGATCGGTTCTGCAAACACGTGACACTCCTTTGATTGCCTCGAGTCAAGCAAAGCCGTGGCACGTCGCAACATGCTTCCGAACGCACTTTTTTTCTGTACATTGACATGCATGCAGAGTCTACGCCTTGTGCTCCGCTTGCGGTTGTGTGTCCATCGAGGTGATGTGCTGGTGCCTTCACTGGAGCGGAACCTTATTGCGCTCCTGCCACGATATGCCTAACATGAGCTGCTTACTCAGTTGCCAGACTAATTACAAATCGGTGCCCAAGAAACCACTTTTTCAGGTTTCCCTGGGGTAAAGAACAGAACGCCTTGATTAGGGCTACACCACGAGCCAATTTCGTTGTCCCCGCACTTTAAGTTAAGATGTTTGGAACGTCTTCAAAGAAGCTTGTTAAAATTGTAAGCAGCGAATGCAGCATTTCAACAGATAGCTCTCTTGCCAAGTTACAGCTGCTATTTAAAAAAATTGAACTTCTTTCTAGGTTTACGAACTTCACTTTATTGAGGCCGGCATCGTGCGAGAGCCGTCCGACATCAGCACTTACAGAGAGCACCACCATTGCACCGCTTTCACACAAGCGCAATCCCGTCAAAGAGGGCAGTGTGCCAGTCTGATCTTTCTAAGTCATGCACCTCAAGGGATGTCCCCGACTCGAAGTGAGCGCGCTGAGTGTGCTGCTTTGAAGAAAGCGCTTGAAGAGTCTGCCAAATTATTAAATAAAGAGCAGGAAGCGGATGAGATTGCATCCGTGGTGGCCTCGATCATTGGACAAAAAGTTCCACCGCTGTCAGTGTAGTTGCTTGGATGGCATTGTATAGAGGCGTCAATGGCCTCGGCAAACGATCCACAGGTGTATCAAAACTTTTTTAAACATCTTTATTTTGGTTTGCATAACAAGACCGAGGGAGAGCAGGCAAAAGGTGTATCAACACCTGACGAAGGCCTACCCACCCTGTTAACAGATTGTTCACAAAATTAATGCAAAAAGCATCGCAGTACAATATACAATATAACATACAGGATACACAATGAAATATGCACAAAAGTTGCAAATGGAAAATAGGCTATGTATAATCAAATTCAATGTACAGAGTGTAACAAGATATTATTACAAGAAAATAATATGCACTAAAGGGATACTTAAATGAATCATCATCATCATCATCAGCCTTACTACACCCACTGCAGGGCAAAGGCCTCTCCCATGTCTCTCCAATTAACCCTATCCTTTGCCAGCTGCATCCACGCTTTGCCTGCAAGCTTCATAATCTCATCCGCCCACCTAACCTTCTGCCGCCCCCTGCTACGCTTACTTTCTCTTGGAATCCACTCCGTTACCCTTAAGGACCAGCGGTTATCTTGCCTTCGCATTACATGCCCTGCCCAAGCCCATTTCTTTCTCTTGGTTTCGACTAGGATGTCATTAACCCGTGTTTGTTCCATCACCCACTCTGCCCGCTTCCGTTCTCTTAACGTTACACCTATCATTTTTCTTTCCATGGCTCGCTGCGTTGTCCTTAACTTAAGCTGAAATATTTTCGTTAGCCTCCACGTTTCTGCCCCGTAGGTGAGTACCGGTAAGAATATGCTGTTGTACACTTTCCTCTTGAGGGAAATTGGTAAACTGCCACTCATGATCTGCGAGAATTTGCCATATGCGCTCCACCCCATTCTTATCCTTCTAGTTATCTCCCTCTCATGATCCGGATCAGCTGTCACTACCTGCCCTAAGTAGACGTATTCCGTCACAATTTCTAGGCTCTCGCTGCCAATTGTGAACTGTTGTTCCCTTGCTAGGCTGTTGAGCATGACCTTGGTTTTCTGCATGTTAATTTTTAGACCAATCGATCTGCTCTGCCTGTCTAACTCATTGATCATGATTTGCAGTTCACCTCCTAAGTGACTCAGCAAGGCAATGTCATCAGCAAATCGCAGATTATTTAGGTATTCTACATTTATTCTTATTCCCAACTGTTCCCAATTCAGGCCTCGAAATACCTCCTGTAAACTTTCGGTGAACAGCATTGGCGAGATCGTGTCTCCTTGCCTGACGCCCTTCCTTATTGGAATTTTATTGCTGACTTTATGGAGGACTATATTAGCAGTGCAGTTGCTATATATATCTTCCAGTATTTTGACATAAGGCTCTTCTACCCCCTGATTACGCAATGCCTGTATGACTGCTGAGGTTTCCACTGAGTCGAATGCTTTCTCGTAATCAATGAAAGCTATATATAGAGGTTGGATATATTCTGCGCATTTCTCTATCACCTGATTGGTAGTGTGAATATGATCTATTGTGGAATATCCTTTACGAAAGCTTGCCTGATCATTTGGTTGATTAAAGTCTAACGTTGCCCTGACTCAATTAGCGATTACCTTAGTAAATACTTTGTAGGCAATAAATGAATACAGGCCATCAAAGGGACAAACGTTCAGACACAATAGTCTTGAAAAGAAAATATGAAATTCAGAAAGTGCGGCTGAAGTGTTGGGTTAGGCTTCTAGAAGTAAGCTGACCAGGCATTGCACTTTTTAAATTGCTGATTGCTAGAGTTTTCGAGGGCTAAATCCATGATTTGTCGATGGGTGTGTAACAAGCTAGGTATGTGGTATGTCGGTCTCCCAAAGCTGTAGTTTGTTCGAACATTCGGGACGTTGTACGTCTTGTGACATAGACTTATTAGGATGGAAAGTTGGGCTAGTTGGGTTACGTTCATTTTAAAGGAAAATACAGCGCGAACAAAGGCGACACACGAAGAAGAGGTGCACAACACAAACGCTGTCTTGCAACTAATATTTTATTCAAGAGAAAAACACATATAAAAGTGACCGATAAAACGGCGAAGTAACCAATCACATGAGGCAGTCAACACAAGGAACAAACTCAAAAACTGAACAGATAGCACGGGGAACCCTTTTCTATGACCCATGGCAAATCAGGTATTGCCCAAGAACCGTATCATAGCATCACATAATGTTATAGAGAGTTGGCTGATGCACGCGCTAATTTTCCACTTTATGAAAAAAGCTTCCATAATCTCTAGAGAGATTATGGAAGACGTAGACTTAACTGGAGTGTGCGAAAAATGTCTTCAAAATTTTGTCTGTTTGCGGTAATGAGCTTGTGTACATGATTTGCAAGCTTTTTCTTGTAAGTTTATTCAATGGAAAGAAGGCTCTGTTTCAGGAAATACTTTTTCGTGCTTTCTCTAATGGGTATGTTTGCTATAGCACTTACAGCTCTTTTCTGCAGTAGAAATGTTTTTTGTTGGTTTGTGTTGTGGTTCCCCATACCAGTAATCCATACTGAATTTATGAATAAACAAGTGAATAGTAAAGCTGTCTTTTTAATTTCACTGCTGGCAGAATTCTGAACTTATTTAAAATGTCGACAGACTTAGATATCTTACTGCTTAAAAAATCTAAATGATCAGACCGTAGCAAGTGTTCCTGAAAAAACACACCTAAGAAGATTGCCTTCAAACTTAATCCAGAAGCCGTCTGATACAGTTTTATATGCAAGAATAGTCCATCAGCTTCATTGCTCATGTCAGCACCATCTTCGTAAATGCTTTCCAACGCAGTGGCTCCAGAGCATTCAAGATGACACTCAAGAATCGCTCATGAGAAAGACAGCACGTTTTGCCTGGCCCTACCAGTTTCAGCTCCAATTCGAGAACATCTTCGATTTTTTTTAGTACACTTAGACGTTTAGGACTCTTACCAAAGAAAGAGTAATGTAACTAGACTAGATTATTAGCCTTTTTGATTTCCTTTGATGACTCTGCAGCATACACTACGGCAAGCTGGAGAAGTGACGTCTGCGATGGGCATGACAGAGATGAGGGTTGCATTTCTGCTTATTAAGAAAAGCCTGTACCCATCCGCGCCAACCAGAGAAGTTCGCAGCCCCCACAAATGAACAAGAAACCATCTTCGTTGAGCCGAGTCCAGGTGTGCTGAACTCGTTCAGGATATGCGTGTTTGCAGAAAAAAATTTGAGGAGACGCTTAAGCTCCGTCTCAAGGCTATGATGCGATAGCATAATGGGCTAGATAATGCTCATATATACGGAATTGGTCCTACTCGACTTTACATTTACAGATCCCTGGGAGTCATCATACCACTGCTGGCACAGTGGTGCAGCAGTTAAGCGACATGTCACTGCCCTGCGATGGCAGATGCTGCCACCGGTGGCGCTTTTCTCGCCCAGTTTGCTCTTCTCGAGAGAACAATAATTAATTTAACTGCCACCTACTCGATCGCGAGGCCTACTGACCAGGCGCACTGGTCCCTACTAAAGCCCCTCAGTCCCCACCGGCTGATGCCCCGGTCCTGTGGATCACGATGCTGACCACGTCTTCGGAACGCGGGCCCTGTGTACAAGGATGCTCCAGCGCTGACATCCAGCTAAGGCGACGTGGCAGCACCGAGTCCCTTCACCTGATTCTCCTCAACACTCCTTTCATGGAACAGCTGTGTCTCTTGAAACAACGTACTACCTGGGTTTTTGTCTGTACTCTGCGTCCGAGATAGTGTACGAACCACCTGCGTTCGGTAGCAGGACTGTATGAGTGCGACTTTGTGGTTTAATCGTGCGGACCATTAGTGTGATAGGACTGTGGTGTTTTCTGTAGCGTTATCTTGGTGTATGTGTAGTGCACTGTTTTGTTTAACTAAAGCCGCTGTTTGGGCTTGTTGGTCAGTGAACATGTTTTGTGAACAGTGAACAGTGTTTTGTTTGTTGTTCACTCATGTATAAAGTGCGTCTTGAGTTTCCCCTTCGAAGCCTTCTCTCTGCTTTACAGGTGTACACACAGAGCGCGTACCATTCCACAATGTAAGCACACTTTCGTGTGACAGGGTGCAAGGCTTTTAGGAACACCTCTTTAGCTACGTGGTCAGTGTAAACTCTAATGCACAGCAAATGGCTGTATAACATTCCAATGCAGATTGCACTCAAAATCGCATGAGAAGAACCAGTGGGAATGTTACAGGGCTCACCAATAGGTAAAGTATGGTTGGATGTGGGGAAATCCTTCTTGAGCACCAGTTTGCGCTGCCACTTTCCATAAAGCCAGAGCAGCTCAGAAACTGCAGTGGAAGAAACACACTCAACATGTAGAGTAAACACTTAGTGTCATATTTTTGATGAACAGACATTGCCACATATACAGAACAGGTAGGACCATTCAATCAACACTACCCATATTGACATTCCATAAGCATTACTTGTACCCTGCTATTTAATCCTTCTGCCTCTGCATTACAAAAAAAAAACATGAGGGGAGGAACTGGGTCAAGAAATGTGCAGAGCTAAAATTTTTGTATAAAAGGTAACACCTGCACATCATTACACTTGTACTCTTTAAGCAGTTTTTATACAGTTGCAATACACACACAACAGTTGGAAATGTGTAGTCATTTACTAAGTTCACTCAGTACGAATCCCATCGCAACATGTCACAATGACTGAAGTGACACCTCCTTCCTTTTCTGAAAAACAGAAGTGCAATACCAGCCTCCTATTAGAGCTGCTCTTTCTCTACCCAGGCAGTTACATGCAAGGCACCACAGCAAAATGGACACGGGGACAATGCTTGTGAACTTGATTCATTTGATCCTTGAGAAATTCTTGTGTCCTAAGCGCGCCAATTAAAAGGTGGCCCTGGTTTTGCAGACGTAGATTCCTATGAATCTCAAGACAACCGGGGTATGAAGATAAGAATTCATGGAGGCAGGTCCAGTACCGACTGTTCTGTAGCTTGAAACATTGAGACAGAAAATTGCACAACACAGCTGCGAGCCCTGAAGATCTTCTGAAAGGCTACTATGCAGTGCAGGGAGCCAGAGAGTAAGTAAGGGGTGCTGTTGCACTTGACTGCCGGAGGCATTGATGCTTTTTCATTAGGCATCTAGATACTAGGTAACGGTCTCCATGGCACTTGATTCAAACGGTGTCAGTTAATAACATGCCTGGATGAAAGAAGTGTGCACCACAGCATTGCAAAAGGGTGCTGTACCAGGCTTATTTTGCAGCAGGAGGCCGACCCCACTTGCAAAGATGATGTGGCGGGCTAGAGACCTCCAGCGGCAGCAGCAGTTTATGTCTGCTATTTCCCTCTGTTCAACGAACAGCTTCATGCTTGATCAGCCTGAACAAGGGAGCCTGGAAAGGGCACTCACTTGGCTGTGACTGCAACGGTTCACTTGAGCACAAGGCCTGGGTTGGCCGAGTCTGTACATAATGCGGAGCTGGTCGCGGTCTGTGCAGACTGCAAGAAAAGTGATGACTGATGATCACCACTGTGCGGCTATACTCGTTGTGTCCAAAAGCTGTGTTGGACATCTGTCAGTAATTTGCAGCTTGGTGTAAGCAAAATTGCAGATCAGCAGACATTTGTGTTGTACGTTGTAATGACTTGGTATTGCCATTGTGTTAGTCATTGATGGATGCATTCACGATTGCTCAGCTCCATGAGTCCCAAGCCAGGTGCCTGCTACCTCGTCTGATACCGGTCGTTGGCTGTTCTTCGAAGTTTACTGTTGGCAATGTGAACCAGAAAGCAAACTGCAGCTTACATTAAATGTCTTCGATTCGGAGCTGAACAGTTTGCTTGTGACAGTTTGTGAACAGTGGCAAGCTGTAGGATACATGTCGCTTGTATTTGTGGGAAATATGGAACCAGGTACTGCAGGTGACGACATTGGTGAAGGGGCACTGCAATGTTCTGCAAGTTCTTTGGCTCCATGAAAAGTATTCGACTAGTGGCAACGTGCAGCACTACAAGGTTGTGGGGTGCCATTATTCCAAAGCAGTGAAGACGTAGCTACACCGCAAGTTTATAAAACAGCTTGCCATTTGCAGAGACATAGTTTGCGGGGAAGTATAATTCCACACTTTCCCAATAGTTCTTCCCATCCAAAATTTCCAGCTTGCCATGCAGGCTGCCAAGCAGGCCAGCACAACGTTAGTGGATGTGCATAATCCTTGTCACGTGAGGTTGAATGTCCCAAAGTTTCATACAGACATAAGCGACGCAACAGTGGGGAGCTCCAGATTAATTTAAACCGCAGTGGTGGCAAGTTCTGTGAAGATTAAATGCAAAAACGCCTGCGTGCTGTGTTGTGTCAGTGCATGTCAAAAAACCCCAGATGACGTCAACAGATTCCAATGAGTAGATGTAGCTCAGAAGCACATCAGAAATAGGTGTCACTGTCACTACAGTACCCACTGCTACGAGCACTGCAGGTAGTACTGCATGTCCTACGGCCTGCAGTACTCGAAGCAGTCCCCATTCACATGGCACTTTGTACCACAGTGATGGCACGCGTAAATGATGTGCCTGGTTGGCACCCTTGAGAAAGGAGCTAGGATGCCTGGTCCATACACCTTTCCCAGGCTCTGACGAGGATCTCAGCCAGCTCCTCCACTCCTTCACCAGCCGACAGATGGTAGCCATCACCAGCAAAAAGGTGCCTCTTTGGTGCTTTAGCTGCATCCGGGAAGCAATGCTGAAAATAAAATAGAATTTGTTCAGAAATAGGGCGAACTGAGGCAATAAATGAAACATGGTATGGTATCAAGTTCAAGCTCAAGTTCAAGTTTATTTTCCTTTCTTACAAAGGAGGAGCCGGGACTAAAAGCTGTGGTAACAGCTTGACTGAAGGTCCCGACTCCTTGAGACAGTGGCAGTACAGAAGGAAGGCAAGGGTCACATCATTTACATCAATTTGTAATGTCATGGGTATCCGATGCAGATCCACATTTACGCGAAGCGCGAACACACATGCAAAACGAAAGTCGCAATACACACATGTACTCAAAGCAAATGTTTTACATCACTAAAATATACAAAAAAGAAGAAAAAAATCAAGTCTGCTTCTTTCACAGATTGAAATTGTTTCGGCAGTAGTCACGGATATTGTGTTTTGAATTTCTGGTAATATCAAAATTGTCATGGATTAGTTTGTTTAGCAAGAGGGGAAGGTTGTAACTTAAGGACTGGTTCATAGAGTAAGTTCTTGGTGTTGGAGTGATCCAAGTTTCCTTGTATCTAGTGTTACGGCAGCTGTTATTTTCTCTCAGTTGTCCAAGTACAATAAAGGGATTGTCACGTTGTTGCGAAGAGTATTTATAGCATAATAGAAGCCTGTAAAAGTATAACGCAAAGATTGGAAGGATATCATACTTTATAAAGATATTTCTTGTGGGGAAAAGGAATGGCACATTTGCTATGGATCGGACGGCTTTTTTCTGCAGCAAATGCAATCTATGAAGATTTGTTACCCCTGTTGTTCCCCAAACCAAGCTGCAGTATTGGATATGACTTAGTACTAACGCGTTGTAGAGCAACATCTTTACCCTTACTGGAAAAATATGTCCAAAGCGACCAAGTATACCTAGAGCTGTAGAAACTTTCGAACAAATGTGTTCTATGTGCGCATTCCAAGTTAGGTTGTGAGAAAAGATAACGCCCAGTGTTTTTACAGAAGTCACAAGCTCTATTGGTTGGCTGTTTAAGGCTATTTTGAGAGGCCTAGATATTTTCTTTCCCTTAGGGAGGTATAACAGAATTTGTGTTTTTGACGGATTTATGCGCAAGGAGTTTGCATCTGCCCATGAGTGCAGTTTATTAAGGGCTTCGCTTGTTTTGCTTTCAACCTCGGCCTCGGAAATACCTGTGACAAAAAAGTTGTGTCATCTGCAAATGACACAACCTGAACATTACTAGCGCTGTAGACGATGTCATTTATATAAACTAAAAATAGCAAAGGCCCAAGAATGCTTCCTTGGGGCACTCCGCATGTTATATGGAGGGTAGGAGAGGATGCTGTGTTGATATCTACATATTGGGTTCTGTGAGATAAGTAAGATTGTAATGGGGCTAGCGCTAGGCCCCGCACACCATACCTTTCCAATTTAAAAAGAAGAATATTATGATTTATGAGGTCAAAGGCCTTAGTAAAATCGATGTAAATACCCATGGTGAGCTTGTTTTCACTGAATGCCTTAATTATAATTTCTTTTTGAGTTAGAAGTGCTGTCTCTGTAGATCTTTTCTTCCTGAATCCATGTTGAAAATCTAGAAATAAGTGATTTTCGTCAAAATAAGAAGTCACTCTGTGATGTGTTATTTTCTCGATGCCCTTGGAAAACACAGGCAGTATAGAAATCGGTCGGTAGTTTGTGAATAGGTTCTTATCACCTTTTTTAAAAATGGGTATCACTCGAGCAATTTGCATTCCTTTAGGGAAAACCCCAGTAGAGAGAATCAAATTATAAATATAGGTAATAATCGGGCACAGTATGTGAAGTACATATTTTACGGGCAATATCTGGAAGCCATTTACGTCCAGCGTTTTACTATTCTTCAAGTTATTGATGGAAGAGAAAACCTCAGCTGTTTCAGTCGGGGCCAAGAACAGCGAACTTATCCTATCGTTTCCTCGCACGTACTGAGCGTAGTCTCTAATGGTACTCCCATCGAGTTCATTATCTTTCGTTTGCTGAATAAAAAAGTGATTGAAAGCATCTGCCAATGGAACACCGGAGAGCTCTTTTTCCCCATGCCTGAAGGTGCCAAGTGTAAGCGTGGGAGTACCGGGACGCACCAAAGAGTTCAACTTGCGCCAGGCTGCATCTGGCCGCAGTGTAGTTTCAGCATCGAACATATCTATTAGGTATGAATCCTTAGCTTTCCTCAGCGTAGACGTAAGTTTATTCCGGTAGCTCTTAAATTCTGCAAGTATATTTAGATCTTTAGTTTTTACAAATTTGGCATACAACGCATTTTTATGCTTGACCATTCTCAGGTGTTCTCTCGTTAACCAAGGTTTTCGCGCTCTCTTTGGCTTTTTTACTTGTGTTACTGGAAAATGCTGGTGGTATATTTTCTTAAGTATACTTATAAAGATAAGGTACGCTGTGTTGCTCTCACGGCATTCATATACTGCATCCCATGTTTGTTTTTCAACATCCTCGCGGAATGATTCAAGACGCGAAGATGTAATAACTTGACGATATGTGGGCTTTGGTTCATTCCACTTGATGGGAAATTGCTTGTCGACGAATAAAAAGGTTCCCAGATGATCACTTATACCTGTACAAAGAGTGCCAGCAAATTTAGTGTCTGTGTTAACGTTGGTAATAAATACGTCCAGTAATGTAGAACTTTGTTCTGTGATACGCGTTGGGTTGGTGATTACATTAGATAGGCCATAAGTAGAAAGGGTAAGGCTCAAGTCTTTCTGGTAAGGAGTAGGTACAATCATGTTCACATTCATGTCTTCACCTATGAAGATCTGTGCTCTTTGCTCCGTCACATATTCTAAAAGTTCTTCAAGGAAGGCCAAAAAATGGCTAAAGGTACCAGATGGCGGTCTGTAGACCACGCAAAACACATTGTCAAGGTGTCGTAAGGTAAGCACTTCAAAATCAGGAGTGACAGCACAGAATTTCTCTTCGGTATCACACAGCAGGTTATCTTTTACCAGGATAGAAACACCACCGCCTCTTTTGTCGTGACGATTTCGATAGAAGCATTGATAACCAGATGGGCAGAATATAGCCGCTTCGCGTTCATACCATGTTTCAGTGAGCATGAGCACAGTGAAAGACATTCCAAATACTTCTAGCAAAGCATGCATTTCATTATCTTTGTTTCTTAAAGATCGGACGTTCTGATGAAAAAAAGATAGGGCAGGTTTTTTCTTTTTGACCAATTTATGAATTTGCTGTGGTAGAAAATCCATGTTTAGAGCATACAAGCTGTACAGATAAGCTGGAACATTTTAAGCAATCCTAGAGAGCTGATCCTTGCTAGTGATAGGAATAACTGTTGATGTTTCAGTTTGGCGAATGTAGATTTTTCCATTCTTGACCCAGGCGTATTCCCATCCTCGTTCCTTTTTCGCAGCATTTACAGCACCGAAGAGGCGTTTCATTGCCGGACACAGGTGCTCATTGACAAAAATTTTATTATCTTGTTCTATCGCCAGGTCACGAGCCGTTAGCCTGTGCTTTCTTGCTTTTTCTAAGAAATAGTTGCGCGGAGCTCTGTGAGTAAACTGCACAATTATATTAGGGGAGGTAGAATTTCCGGCGGTCTGGACCCGATGGCAGACTTCAATGTCAGTGTCCTAGGGTTTATGTCCCAAACTGACTAGAGCTATGAGGGCTCCTGCAGTGGAGGGTTCCGAATTAACCTCGACCATTTGCAACATCACACAGTAGCACATGGGTGCCATTTTGCCTCCACCCAACCTGCGTCACCGGGCTTGGCGAACGCCCTAGGCACTGAGCAACCAGCGCGGGGAAGCATTTAAAACATCACAACAGTATAGAGCTACAGCAAAATTTCACCTTCATGGTACATTTTCGAAGAAGACAACACATGAACAGGCAGAAACAAAGCAGACCACACAAACACAGCACTTGCTTAAAAGAGAATAAATTTGAACACGTGAAACTTCTGCCATATAAAACACGTATGAGATCAAAATCTGAGTACGCCAGTCCGATCTGGAACCCAGCTCAGATACACCTCATAAATGTGCTCGAATCAATTCAAAGCCATGCCGTCAATTTCGTGCATCATATACTCTTATACCATCAGCGTTTCATCTCTGAAGGTCAGCCTTGAAAGCCTTGTTAAATATTTTGAGGCAATGATGCTATTCCCCCCCCCCCCCCCCCAAGATGTCTTCACGGCACAACATTGCGAGCAAACCGCCCACTGTGTCTGAAGGAAGGATGCCTCGGCCGCTTCCAAGAACAGTTGGGAAGCGCCCATTAGTCCCTCCGAGGGAGAGCGGTGTCGATGTGTGAGGGCCAGTTGCGCGGAGGGTACGATCGCGTGGAAAGGTCAGAAAAGCCAGACACTCAGCGACCCTGGAGAAGCAAGGCTCTCGTTTCGACGCTCTCTGGCCAGTGCTTCTTTTATCTCTGTATAGTTGCAAATAAATCCCCGTTCGTTGTTTTTCACTGTATTGTTCTCCCGTACGTCATTAAAAAACGAACAAGCCTCATACTTTGACGCCGCATTGCCAGGCTTTGTTTGGTGCACAAAATTCTTCACAGTTCACTCAATCAAGCACCTTACATTGTGCATTGCACTCACATCTCTCACCATGCTGTGCATACGTTTCAAGTAGAGAGAGAGAGAGAAAAACTTTATTGTTGGAGAGGAAGTCGGGGCACGCCCCTGGGTCTCCGCACGACCCCACTGCACTTAAGTGTTTATGTCCCTAAGGTCCATAACACTTCAGGTAGCTCGGCCTGTTGCTCGCACAACGTTTTCAGAACCTTTTTTTCCCCCGAGCAATTGTGGACTGCAATGCCCTTCCCCTTGAAGTCGCCACCGTCACGTGCGCATTTTCATTTCTTGAAGCCTTGACAATGTATTTTCAAAGGGAATGCCTGTACCTAATTTTTTTTTTTCAAATATCTGTAACCCCACTGCTCATATGTTACCCCCAGAGGTGGTCTTTGAAGAAAACAATGTGAAGTGAAGAATAAATGTCCGAATATATATTCATGGCAGGTCACCAAGCAGACATGCTAGGATAAATACTAGGATAAATGCCTGAATGTGTCTCTTAGCTAGGTGAGCTCTGCATCATGATAGCGAGCATATACTGGTACAGTCACCACCTCCTGCTGCAGTCTTCTGATTTTCTATAGTTTTCTGCTCCTATTTAGTTTCATGTTTTTGAGAATGAATCTGCAAACCGACATATGCACCCACTGGTACTACAATGTGCAGTCATGCATCCTTCAAGGTCGGTTATAACCTTGCAGGCAGGCCCACTGAGTTTCAAAATGACACCAGCTATTCTATCGAGCGTACTACTTGCCGTGAGAGACAAGACCCTGCACTCCTCTGAACACTCACCCAGTTAACAGATATCATGATTTTACATTTCTTACCCAGCATTTTAGGTGCTGAAAAAACCAACCTTAACATCAGCCAACCTCTTAAGATTGTGTGGAGAGTTTGAAGGTAAACAATGACAGCAACAGTGTGTTCTGCCTTTTCTTAAAGCTGTCAGCAAACTGCATTCCCAAAACGTGATGGCTGCAGCACATTTTCTTCAATGCAAATGAGAATATAAGTTGGGCAACTGGCACAGGTCACCCGCATACATAGCTGCTTAAAACTTTCGTCCATTTCGTCACGGCAAGACCTATTCAAAGAAATCAAAGTAATACCTAATCAATGTCCTTTTCATGATATTGCAATGCGCGCCACTTAATAGTGAAAGTAATTGTGTCGCCATGCGCTATATCATGAGTTCTTACTAAGAGTTCGTGAAGTGAGCACAAACCGTGTGGTATACTGCATTCAATCATTTCTCATGCAGCAAGCAGTTGAGCTAGTACGCCAACAAGGTGGAAACTGCCCATGATTGATGATTGTTTTGCAGTACCTGAGGGCGCACGCCTCAATTCGCAACTGTTTTGCTCTAAAAAAATATAAAGTGCAAATTATACAGTACTATATGGAGGCTGAGATGACAGCAGCAGGGGGCGAAGACTACGTCAATGTATGATCAGTTTCTCTTTTACCAGGAGGCCGGCCACATGCATTAAACAACTTTCCCTAGACTGTTTGTCTTTTGTTCACCACAAACAAACGGAGATTTCCTGTACGCCAAATAAATGTTGTTGCAAGCCAGCACTATGTTGATCTGGTCTTATAATAAACTGCACATCTCCAACAAAAATTTTAATTTTAACCCGTTTCAAAGCCGACTCATTGGGAACGTTGGGTTAAAATTAAAATTTCTGGTTGGAGGTGTGCAGTTTATTATAAGTCTTCAAAGCCAACCAGACAGACAAATCTGTCAAAATGTTTAGCTTTCAATCATCTGGTCTTCTACTTGACTTTTTGTGCTCTGTTCACTCCAAAGGCGTACAACAAGACAAGCATGTCGGTAGTCACGAACAGCTTCAGATGAACATGGATGTCATCCGCTTAAGCGTAGCCGTCAGCTTGCGGTTGAGCAGCTGCCCTAGCAAAAAAACCATAGGAAACCAATAGCCTATCGGATTATTCACACCTATGGGTGTGTTGTGTACTGGTCTTACAGGCTTGCTGGAATATTGGTCTTATTGGCCAAATAGTGTATTGGTACATACCAACAGGCCTATAAGACCAGTATGCTGGCACACAAATAGCTGTCAATACGTGCTCTGTCATCACACAGTACACGGGCCTCTAGAATTTCGCCTCCATCGAAATTCGTCCGCCACAGCCGGGAACGGAATGTGTTCCAAAAAAGGGGACCACAGGGTAGTAACAAATTTTTAAGACACCCAAGTTCATCATCATCAATATTATCAGCCCAACTATGCCCAGTGCAGGGCAAATTCCTCTCCTATGTCTCTCCAATTAACCATGTCCTTTGACAGCTGCTGCCACCGTATCCTGGCAAACTTCTTAATCTCATCCGCCCTCCTAACTTTCTGCCGCCCCTTGCTACGCCTCCCTTTTCTTGGAATCCACTCAGTTGTCCTTAACGACCAGCGGTTGTCCTCCCTTCGCATTACATACCCTGCCCAAGCCCATTTCTTCCTCTTGATTCCTATGCGTAAGTCTTGGCGGGGATGTGACGAGAGGTCGATCGTCTACAACTAGGACATCATGCTGCTGTTCCGCGGGATTAACCGTCCCCGTGGCGTTTGTGGTTGTGGTGCAGGGCACGAGCAGGCCGTCGCAGTACTGCATCGTGTGGGACGACTTCAGCTTTACGGCGGACGAGCTGCAGAAGCTGTGCTACTACCTCTGGCACAATACGCCCGCTGCTCGCGCAGTGTGAGCATCCCGGCGCCGGTCTACTACGCGCTCCTGGCCGCGTACCGGGCCAGGAACCACGTGATGAGCAAGGTGGACGTGTCTAGCTCGAGCAGCGACTCGTTCGGGGGCAGCGCCGGCTCCGTCTCTCCCAACCCAGTCAGTACGTGGGGGCCGTCAAGGGGCTCGAGTCCCTTCCCAACGCCATGTACTTCGTGTGAGGAGGACCACTGCCTGATGAGCAATGCTCAGTTCACTGAGCCGTCATGACGTCATCATGCCATACAAAAGTATGGCATGGTGGGTGTGTAACGTACCAAAGTGCTCATGGGATATGAGGTATTGACGTGGAGGGCTCCGCATTAGACTTGAACACCTGCTGGTTCCTTAGCGTGCACTGCCATCGCATGGCACACGGGTGTCTTCCCATAGCCACTGTGCCATCACGGCGGGTCAGTTATAGGAACAATGTAAGCTATGTGCACAAGAACCAACGTCTACACATGAAGGCTCATTGACAAAAAAGTGCGCTAGACAGTGCCGTTAAGAAACTTAGTCTCGTTGGCAAACAAAACGCGGGACCTAAGGTGTGAACAGGCTGGTTGCCCACAGTTAAAGCCATCAAAGCTACTCTATAAAATAATTATGCGATGTTTCGCCGAAATTGCGAAAATTCCTGGAAGCTACTTTACGTGTCTTTCGAGAGGCGTTGCAATCCCTGCGGCGGCCATTTTCGAACAGTCTACGCTATTTTACCGCGGTAGCAATTACTTTAGCTTCGTCCTTCTCCAAAACGACGGCCACGTAGCTGGATTCCACTTAGTTTTCTCGCGGCGCAATAGCGCAGATGGTTCGAATTGAGCGCCGTATAGAGTTTGTAGCGCCTCGCCAGCTGACGTTGCATTTGCACTCACCCTTCTAGGCACATCGTGTGCTGTTGCGGTTTAGCGGGAAGTACGTATTCCGCACTTTGCAAGGCATCCCCTCTTGCCCTTGGCTAGGAACTCGCCGTTGGCGGCGGCCACCAAAATGTACTAAGAATTTCTTATTAGCTACACAATTGATTTTGTGACCTATGCCGCGGCTGAGTTTTTTTGTGGTTATCACCTAGTATAACGACATCTTAAGGTACTAAAATTCCAGCATTTCCTGCTGTCAGTTCAATCCTGTTGAGAAATTTACTTAAACGATTGCTTGAACAACGTCACATAATGGTCACGACACGAAACTTTATTTGTTTTAATAGTCACATAAGAATACAGTCAACAAATTTTCACGAGGACATAATTTTTAGAGTTTTCATATTTCTTAAAAATTAGGCCAAAATGTCGACTTGAAATTCGCGAGATTGTTTTGAAGGAAGCACATTGTTTTTACTTTCAATTCCTTCCTTCCTAGGAAACACATTGAACGTCCTTGCAGTTCAGCGTTAATCTGATTTTATTTTCGAAATACCTGGCCTAGGTTATGTAGGAACGACTTTCCACTCCTTCAATTCACGGTAAATTTCAGCGTGTCTTGCCACGTGTATGAGCTTCATACGTTTTGCTGTTAGGTCCAGCATTGCGCTCACTAGAGTACGGCCTGCTACGATGCTTGTGTGGGCGCATCATACAAGCATGAAACACTCTCGCGGAAGAGGTGAGGGCCTGCCTCTTGCACTTATCGAAAGCTCGTGAATATAACGCGATAGCGTTAAAGGCCCCGTTTTTCCAGAAAATCTGGTATTAGCCTTGTCGGTGTCATGAGCGAAAAATCACGGGCATGGCTCTTGCAGGTGGTCTAATAATAATAATTGCTTTTTTGGGGAAAGGAAATGGCGCAGTATCTGTCTCATATATCGTTGGACACCTGAACTGCGCCGTAAGGGAAGGGATAAAGGAGGAAGTTAAAGAAGAAAGGAAGAAAGAGGTGCCGTAGTGGAGGGCTCCGGAATAATTTTGACCACCTGGGGATCTTTAACGTGCACTGACATCGCACAGCACACGGGCGCCTTAGCGTTTTTCCTCCATAAAAACGCAGCCGCCGCGGTCGGGTTTGAACCCGGGAACTCCGGATACAGGTGGTCTCCAGAGAGCAACCTGTTGGAGGCTGGTGGGCCATCAAGGTGACGTTAAGGGTTACGCAATCGCGTCATACCGGTAAGGCGGATCTTGTGTCCCCTCCAATTTTTCTTAGCAATGAAAACATAAAATGCACGAGTATTTAAACTTGAAAAAACTGGCCAGGGCGTAATTTGATCATGTACAGATCAGGAGAATGTCCTTCGATGTAGTTGTGTGCAGCCTTCGCGTGCATGTCTTATGTTATTCGTGTGTTCTTATGTTATTCGTGTGTTATTCCCTGACAGTCCTACTGACAAGACCTTCGCAGACATAAAGAAGGTACTTGAACAGCACTTCAGTTCCAAGTACTCAGTAATATTGAACGTTGCAAGTTCAACAAACGCACGCAGCAGGAAGGAGAATGCGTCAAGGAATTCATGACTGAACTTAAACATCTGGCGCGTAATTGTGAGTTCAAGGCGTTTCTGAATGATGCTTTGAGGGATCGCCTGGTGGCAGGATTGCGCGACCAAGAGACTCAGAGGATATTGTTCGCAACGGAAAACTTAACCTTTGAAAAAGCTTGCAAGATTGCGCTCGAAAAAGAACTTGCTGCGAAGCAAACAAAGGAGCTGCATTGCCAGGCAGAATGCTCGGCCGACGTAAATGTGGTTCGAGGAAGAGTGGAAACGAAAGCCAGGCTGTCAGGAAGAGGAAAAGAAAAGGTGCAAAATCGGACAGTTTGTTATCGCTGTGGAAAAGGGCACGATTCAGACAAGTGCTGGTATCGCAACGCGAAGTGCCGCGCATGTGCAAAGACGGGGCACCTACGAACGATGTGCCAACAGAGAAAAAGTCGTCCGGTGAACTACGCTGAAGCGACGGACGAAGAATCTGATGATTCTCAGGCATTTCACGTCGTGCTATGCACGAATGATAAGAAGCGAGGCTATAAGGTTTCCGTGCAGATTGAAGGGAAGACCCTTCCTATGTTTTTGGATACGGGCGCAGCTGTCACGTTGATGCCTGAAAGAGTTTTCAAGCAATGGTTTCCGCATATTAAATGCAAGCCAACCAAAGCAGTTTTGAAAACGTATACAGGTGAGCCTGTAAAGCTGCGAGGAAAGGCGACCATGACCGTTGAGCATAACGGCTGCAAGGCTGAACTTCCACTGCATATAGTAGAGGACCAGGGCAAGGCTATGCCTACACTTCTAGGCCGGGATTGGCTTGAAAAGTTGCAACTTGACTGGAAAACCGTCAGTGCTATCACAGAAAACACTGATGTCGATTCTCTGCGAAAGACATTTCCAGAAGTTTTTCGTACAACACCAGGAATAGTCCGCAATTTCGAAGCCAAAATAGCCATAGACCAGAACTGTACGCCTGTGTTCTGCAAAGCTCGGTCTATGCCATTCGCTACTAAAGAGGCAGTCAGCGAAGAACTTGGTAAGCTGGAAAGTCAAGGCATTTTAAGAAAGGTCGCCAGCAGCAAGTGGGCGACGCCCATCGTACCGGTTCCGAAGCGTGGAGGTGGAATCAGAATTTGTGGAGACTACAAAGTAACAATCAATGCAGTACTCAAGACTGATTGTTACCCGCTCCCGCTTCCTGAGGATTTGTACTCAATGCTAGCCGGTGGTAAGGTGTTTTGTGTGCTGGACTTGTCCTCTGCGTACCAGCAAGTGCCTCTCAGTGAAGATTCCAAGCCACTGCTCACGATAAATACACATCAGGGGTTGTACGAATTCCAAATGCTCCCATTTGGAATTGCGAGCGCACCAGCTTTATTTCAGGCCATGATGGATAAAGTACTAGAAGGAATTCCTAACGTCGGGTGCTATATAGACGACGTCATCATCACCGGCAACAATACAGAAGATTGCTACACAACTGCCACAAAAGTTCTGAAAAGACTTAGCGACCACAACATAACGCTCAAAGAGGAAAAATGCAAGTTTTTTCGTGATTCAGTTGTCTACCTAGGGCACAAGGTTTCGAAGGAGGGCATCTATCCCACCGCTGAAAAGATAAAAGCAGAACGAGACGCCCCGGAGCCCAGCAACATCACAGAACTCAGGGCCTACTTGGGTCTTCTAAACTTTTATGGCAAGTTTTTGCCGAATTTGGCAACTGTGGTAGCTCCTCTTTACCAGCTTCTTCAAAAAAACCACAAGTGGAAATGGACGAAACAGTGCAAGAAGGCATTCGAAACAACTAAGGGAATGATTTTGAACAGTGAAGTGTTAGCCTTCTATGACGTCACAAAGCCACTTGGACTTAGTTGCGATTCTTCCGCTTACGGCTTGGGAGCTGTGATTTTTCATGAAATGCCAGACGGAACGGAACGGCCTATCGCATTCGCGTCTCGTACTTTAACAAGCAGCGAACGGAACTATGCTCAAGGGGAGAAAGAAGCGCTCGCGCTCATATTCGGCTTGCGACGGTTTCATCGTTATCTGTATGGGCGCAAGTTCAACCTATACACCGACCATCAGCCGCTTATCGGACTTCTTGGGCATGATAAACCACTGCCATCTTTAGCAGCTGCACGGATGCAGAGATGGGCACTGACGCTAACAGCATATCAGTACGATCTCAAGTTCAGGAACGGCAAGAAAATGGAAGTCGCTGATGCACTGTCACGGCTACCGCTGCCGACAGCCTCAGGCAACGACGAGCCGGAGTGTTTGGCTGTTTTTGACGCAACCCCGCTGACAGCTAAAGAAGTCGCTCGAGAAACGAAGCGAGACCCCCTTCTAACACGCGTTTTAAGCTACGTTCTTTTGGGATGGCCAGAGCATTACTCTGAAGAGCTGCGACCGTTTTTCACACGGAAAGATGAACTGTCTGCTGAACAAGGATGCGTAACTTGGAGCAATCGAGTGATTGTGCCGAGAACCCTGCAGGAACATGTGCTCTCTCTGCTGCACGAAGGACATCCAGGGATGACACGTATGAAGATGTTGGCACGGGCATACGTGTGGTGGCCTTTCCTCGACAAAGACATAGAAGAAACCGTTCGGAATTGCCATGTTTGTCAAAGCACTCGGCCAGCAAAGTCGGCCGGGCCTCTGCAACCATGGAGGTATCCAACAAAAATTTGGGAAAGGATTCACGCTGACTACGCTGTAAAAGACGGCGTCAATCTGCTAGTAGTGGTCGACGCATATTCTAAATGGATTGAAGTGTTCGGCATGACATCGACAACTACCGCTAGAACATTGGAAAAACTGGACACTCTCTTCGCGGCCTACGGCTACCCCGAAGAAGTAGTTACCGACAACGGCCCGCAATTCACTTCGGATGAATTTGAACAGTTCATGAGGCACAGGGATATCAAACACACGAGGACACCTCCGTATCATGCAGCTTCAAATGGAGCCGCAGAGAGACTCGTAAGAACGACGAAGGAAGCGCTCCTAAAACAGGTTCTGCACGATAAAAATGAGAGAGTAAAGAGTACAGTACAAGACCGACTGAATAAATTTCTTTTTTGTTATCGAAACACCCCACATTCGATGACTTTGCGGACGCCTGCTGAAGTTTTCCTCAAGCGTCTGCCCCGAATTACTTTGTCTCTTCTCAAACCAAGTTTTGCAGGGGACATGGCGGAGCGTCAGAGACTAGACACGGAACAACGTAACGACCGAAGAGGATGCGCTGAATCCTTCTCCGTGGGCGATGCAGTCTACGTGAAAACTACACGTGGTGAGCCTGTATCGTGGCTTGAAGGTACTGTTGAACAAGTTGTCAGCCCAGTCACGTACATGATTAGGGTTCAAGGCCGACTACAGTTCACTCACGTTGATCACCTGCGGACCAGAAAGACCAGCGTATGGACTGAAGCCACCAATCATACGACAGCACTAACCGGTCAGGAGAAAGATGGGGCGAATGGTCTAGGAGGTTCAGAAGATCCGCGATGGGTTTCCGAAGATTTGTCTTCTCAAGAGGTCTTTTCCAGGTCCCTGGATCGGACAATCGAAGTGCAGAGCCAACCTTCTCCAAGAAGAGATCCAACTCGGGGGACCTCTTCAGAGCCAAGGGTGTCCGCCGACCAACACACTCCTCGGGCCCTGCTACCAAGACCACCACAGGACCCACAAGCAGTGGCAGGTGGAGGGCGTCCAGAGCGCGGCGAGACCAGATCTAACGGCACAGCACATGAGGAGCCTACCCCTACAGGAAACCAGTCATCAGCAGTAGCATTGCGACGAAGCACCCGTGCGCGAAACCCTCCCGAGAGATACACTACAGAAGACTTCAGGAAGAAGAGATAGTAGTAATTAAAATGACTTTTGTTTCACTAAGAAGGGAAGAATGTGATATGTTATCAGTTCAAGCACGTGCCTATGACGTAGGACCGTCTCGGCACATGCTATAAAAGCAGAGGCGTCGTGGAATAAAACACATTCGTTCCTGCCCTCGCTCGTGCGTCGTGTCTTCTCTCGGCCACGAGCCATCTTCTCGGGAACAGCCATCTTCTCTTAAATTGCAATTTTGATTATTTTAACAATAAACCACTACTAGCAACTTTGTTCATAAAAGTTGGTATTCCTTGTGCAATGACGAAATTCGCGTTCAAAGTCACCACGAATAGCGTCAAGGCGATCTCAGTGCTTTTGCAAACCACACATCTCACCCTTTTACCCAAGTCTGATTTGTTCCGTGGTGAAATTATAAGCAGTGAAGCAGACATGAAACGAAGTATTTCAGCAGTAATTTAGTTAAGGAAGTGACTATCGTCCATAAATATGATGAAGAATTCGGCGGCGCGCCGATAGCAACAAACGTGCTCGGTGGTCATCGAAGAGGAACCTTCAAGATAAGGCGCTAAAAACAACTACAACAACCCAGAATAATGTCGAAATAGTTGCGCCTGGCTGCATTCCTTCTACATAACGCTGATCACATCTCGCATAACAAAGTGATACTCCCGCGCGCCAACGGTTTTCAACTCGAACAAACGAGTAGTACAACAGTTTTGCGGCATTCCTTTTGTCAAGGAAGCATCGGACGGATGCTTAAACAAAAAGTAAGGTCAACAGCATCATAGACAATGCAAAATACATGCTGGCAGCGTACACAATGAGAGCGCAAAAAGCTTTTCACCGAGGCCGCGTCGTCGAATCGCCGTCCACACTGGTACACGGTCACCAGGCTTGTATTGCGTGTGGTGACGGAGGAATACACGGAATGCGGAATGGCCGGCCAAAGTGCGGAAGGGGAGGTGTTCCCAAGGTGTGTCAAAAGATGACTCACACTCATCTGTTCTGGCTAGGCTAAACCAACACTGCTTCTATCAACAGGCTGTATACCCCACCCTGTCAAAATGTATTTTCGCAGAAGAGATGCGAGGGAGCTTAAGGGGACCCAACCGGGAAATGTGCATTTCCTTGTGGCAGCTGAGTGGTGGGTTACTGGAAAAAGCTCCATTCTGTGACCACCAACCCTTGAGAAGGGTTATCCCTTTGTGCTTCCTTCTCCCTGCTTTGGCAGGATATAGAGAGAAAGTTCTCGGCCCTACTTTTTGTTCGCGGAACAACATACTTTCGTGTCGCGGTCGAGGAGATGTCGCTGTAGAGTTTACACACCTGGAGGGGTAACAGAAGTTCCCTCCTTTTTGTGGTACCTAAGTGCAGCCATCTATCGACTGAAAAAGTTCAAATCTGAAATGCCTCGTAGCTGGTGAGCCCTCTTAAGGTTCCTCGATGCCAGCTACGGCACTAATGCCTTCGGCTCTGGCGCCGAGTCGTCCCCTGCTGATCGGCAGGCGGCCGACGACCTTGTCCCGCTGAAGACATTCCTTTGCAGTCAGCGGAGACGGAAAATCCGATGTGTGGCACTCGATGGAATGCACATGCAGCGAGCTGCGCACGCGGAATCACGCGCCCTGCACGTTCCAAGAGGTGCGGGGTCCACTGGGCTCAGACCGGAGAGCCCTGGGCTCCGCCCACTTGCACATACGGGGTGTCACTGCACTGCTGTTGGTTAAAATTTGGCGAGAGCAAGTTTATGAAAGCTCCGCCCAATTATCGGAGGGGTTAAGAACCCGCTGGAAACAATGACTTAGGACGAGCGCGACGAGTCTCAAGCTCGACCGTTTTTAACAGCCTTTTTAAAACTGCCCTTTCTATGCTGCCCTTTGCTCACCTAACTTTTTATGTTGATCCCGTCTTGAATAAATAAGTTTGTTTGCCAAGAAGTTGAAATTGCTGCCCCAACCGGCAACGTGTCGCCAAACGAGCGGAGGAAGACCGCTAATCCCTTCGTACAGCTAACCGCCGTGTATTCGATCACCGGCCAGCGTGCCATCACCATCCACCACTCGCGACGAGCGACCGACCAGCCTAAACCGGCCATCCCATCAGAAGGAGGGCAAGAAAGTTAACTGTGTCCAACTGCAAAAGCCTGCTTTGATTGCGTTCCGCACACTGGATAGGCAGCGCGCCCTCCCTGCCACCCTGGGAGGTGGCATGCATTTAATGGTTGATCGCGATAGATTGATCACCAAATGAACGCTGCGGCCTAGCTATTGCTGCAGTGCCGCATGTCAGCGACAAGGCTGTCAGCGCTAATGCATTCAGGCCACATCTCTCTTTCACCACCATCACATGTATCAAAGCACGAATGAGTCGTCCGCATATCCAGGGAGCCAGTTATGCGCCCTTCCTTTGCTTACAGCCATCGCATCTAGAACATTGTCAACGCCACCACCAATGAACACAGTGAACGCCGACATCTTTCGCTTTGTATATCCTGGATTAGCTGAGCTAATCCACATTAATTTTTTTCGGCACAGCACTGTCAGCGATGTAGTACATCAGAATACAGCCAAAAGGTGCTATAGCTAGCAGGCCGGTTAACTAATATTGAATAGCTAACGTTTTAACTATTACTGTTAGGTTACTTAATTATTGAAAGGTGTGTAGCTCACTGTAAGTAATATCCATATCAGTTTTTACAATTTCCAAGACGTGGTTACCCCGGCGCTGTGCCCAAAATTTTTGGCTATTTCGATGAGTTACGTACGCTGGAGAGGTTGGTTTCCCTGAAAGCTTCCCGAAATTGCATGCATTTTGGCGCGATGTATCCAGAAGGGTGGCGCCAAAACCGTGACGCTGCTGAACACTCTCATGGTTAGGTCATGCGTAAGCATAAATACCCCGAATGCAGATTTGAGAGCCGTCGCCTTAGCTCTGTTGGTAGAGCACTGGACGCGTAATTCGGAGGTCGTGGTTTGACTCCAACCGGCGGCATTTGGTTGTTTTTCCTCACCTTTTTAATTATTTATCTTTCAGCGATAAATAATGCACTAGTAATTTTATCGATCAACACCATAGTTTTAAAGTAAATCCCCTATGCTCCTTGTTTTCTGTGGATGTTGGCTTCATCCATATATACAGGGTGCTTGACCTAAGACTTTACACAATTTTTAAAAATAGGCTTTTTAAGCTAGAAAACCACAGTTTTCAGCATAACGCTGTCAGCGGTGTAGTACGTCAAAATGCAGCTAAGACGTGCTATCAGGCAGGTTATCTAATATTGAATAGTTAACTTTTGAACTACTGCAGTTACACTCCTTAATTATTGAGAGTGTAGCCCACCGTAAGCGATATCCATATCAGTTTTCAGAATTTCTAAAACGAGGTTGCCCTCCCGCTGAGCTGTCAAGATGCCTTATGTACACACATACTATTCCGCGATGCAGACACACATTCTCATGTCTTCGTATACGCCGCAGCCGAACACGCTTCGTGTTGGTTGGTCGGCCTCAAATAAAGCTCGCCCCGTGTTAAACTGCACCACACTCTGGCGCTATGCACTGCACATTGTCCTCTTCAACTTCCATCCGCTCCGTCCGGCGGCACTGCCCGCTCATCGTCGTCTTCTACGCAGCGCAAATCCATGCTTTCACACTGATTCGAGCATAGTAAACATCTAGTTTTTTCTCGTTTCTTCTCGGGGAAGGGTGGGAGGGGGGGGGGGGGGGGGCTCAAGAAAAGGGTAGTAAAGAACCACAGGCAGTCCAAACCAGTCTGGAGCCCTGCACAATGGCGCTTGATGCTCTATTCCTTTCTGAAGCGAAAATCTTCACTACGCTAGTCAACACCGCGCGAGCCGGCGTATGTCGGAGCACGAGTGACGTTACGCACGGCGCAGTTTCTCTCTCTCTCTCTCTCTCTCGCTCCCTAGTCACTAGTGCGCATGCGCCACTAGTAGCACCGAGCCACAGGTGTACCACCGCTGCGCAGCACAGCGCCTTTCCTCAAAATCCTACTTTGAATTATCAGTTTTCTCTTTCTTCTTTCCCTCCCTCCTTTATCCCTTCCTTTACGGCGCGGTTCGGGCGTCCGCCGAGATATGTGAGACGGTTACTGTGCCATTTCCTTTCCTCAAAAACCAAACAGAACAAGTGAGCCAACGGCGTTCATGGAGTTCATTGGCGTTGACAACTTTGCAAAGGCCGTTCATTTTCACGAAATGAAAGGCGCACAATCGGCTCCGCGCGTAAGTGGAGACCTCAATCTCGCTTTCATGTACGTGGCGTTCGTGTTCAACTGCAAAAGCCTGCTTTGATTGCGTTCCGCGCACTCTATAAGCAGCGCGCCCTCCCTGCCACCCTGGGAGGTGGCATGCAGTTAATGGTTGATCGCGAGAGATTGATCACCAAATGAACGCTGCGGCCTAGCTACAGCTGCAGTGCCGCATGTCAGCCACAACGCTGTCAGCGCTAATGAATACAAGCCACATCTCTCTCACCACCGCCACATATATCAAAGCACGAATCAGGCGTCCGCATATCCAGGGAGCCAGTTATCCGCCCTTCATTTGCTCAAATCCATCGCCATCTAGAACATTGTCATCGCCAACGGCAATGAACACAGTGAACGCCGACATCATTCGCTATGTATATCTTGGATTAGCTGAGCTAATCCACATAACTTTATTTTCACAAATATTTACTATTTTCCTACTTTAGAGGCAAAACGCTAAGGCGCCCGTGTGCTGCGCGATGTCAGTGAACGTTAAAGATCCCCAGGTGGTCGAAATTATTCCGGAGCCCTCCACTGCGGCACCTCTCTCTTCCTTTCTTCTTTCACTCCCTCCTTTATCCCTTCCCTTACGGCGCGGTTCAGCTGCCGAACGAGACACATACTGCGCCATTTCCTTCCCCAAAAACCAATTATTATTATTATGCTTTAGTAATCCGCGGCTGCTCTTTCAATTACGACGTAAGAATAGGATGCTGCTTGCAATGTTGGCTCTTTTCCGATAAAGGTCAACTATATGCAAATATTAATTTGAAGATAAAAGAAGCATGTGAAATACAGAGATATTTCTTGCAACTTACGCCCAAGCATTCACGAAGTAGAGCAAAAACTGCTGCATTTCTTTAGAATATTAGTGCACTTATGAGCGTTCTATGTAATAAAGAGAACCGCATAGTCGCCAGGAATGTTTGGCTCAATTCAGCGGTCGCAACGTTTCAGTCATGTCCGCCTATTTTGTATAGAAATATTGGCTGCGGTTTAAAGAGACTATTCAATGAATAAAAAGTCGCTTGTAAATGTTTTCGATGTTTAGAAATGATGCTAAGAAGCATTCACACCAAGTATGAGTCTTCGGAACTGAGCCGCAATTTATTATGACTTTTTAAAAACCGTGTTTTTTTTTAATTCGCGGGCCGATTGGTGTTCTCGTAGTGACTGATTTTGAAACTAAAATCGTGAAACGTGAAAAAAGACTTCACTGTACCCATGACGTCACCAGGCCACCACACTCTGTCATTCGCTGGAGCCACGGCAGCCACGACGTCACGGGCACACTTCCGGTAGCCGTGAAAATCGTCTGCTCGTGCCGCCGCGCGACCCTCTCGGGCAAGCGAGCCAGGGCATTGCATTCGCGCATATGGTTTCAATTTTCCTCTGCCGCCGCCTCCTTCTGTCGGGGGTTCCGGAGCCACTCGCAGTGGCTCGCCGAGTCGCTACTGTCGTCGCTGGCGTTCAGCCGGTCTGGCCCATCGCGGCCGTAAGAGCGAGCAGCCGCGCCTTGAGGTCCGGTTCCATTACTGCTCATTACACCAGACGAGGGATGGGCAACATTTCGGAAACGACCCGGGTCTAAATTGGAGACACGATCGCATTGGCCATAGTCAAAATATGCTTGTCATCTGACTTAAAGCTCTTGCTATGAGAGCAGAAAGTTGGGCTAGTTGGTTGAGTTCATACTGAAGAAGTGGGCGCGGAAAAACAAGGACAAGCGAGACAAGCGCTCGTCTTTGTTTGTCTCTCTTGTCCTCGTTTTTCCCGCGCCAACTTCTTTAGTCTGTTGCTATGAGATCGCCAAGTGCGAAGGTCACTTCAATGTCATATACGCACACCGGACTGAAACTCAAGTTTTGCCTTGAATAGATAATGCAGAGTAGGCCACACGACCCTCAGCAGTACTGAACCCATTTTATGCGCCTAGGACACTCCTTCAATTGTTAAAAACGTGGTTACATTTAGCTGGGCACCTGCTCTATTTCCATGGAGAGCGAGAGAAAAACGTTGGGCAAAAATTCATCCCTTTACTCAACAAAACATTGGCTAAGTTCGAGCACATACAGTAAATACACAACTGTAAAATACAAGCATTTGCGATAGACATGGTTGTACACAAAGATGCATATCAGAGTAAAATGCATGAAAACAGACAGGAATGTCCGCAAAACGATGCGGTATGGAATGTTACTAGCATGACGGATTTATCTCTTTCAGACACTCATTGAGTTCTGCTATCGAGAAAAATCTAAAATTTGCATGTGTGTACCCGCCGCGGTGGCTCAGTGGTTAGGGCGCTCGACTACTGATCCGGAGTTCCCGGGTTCGAACCCGACCGCGGCGGCTGCGTTTTTATGGAGGAAAAACGCTAAGGCGCCCGTGTGCTGTGCGATGTCAGTGCACGTTAAAGATCCCCAGGTGGTCGAAATTATGCCGGAGCCCTCCACTACGGCACATATTCTTCCTTTCTTCTTTCACTCCCTCCTTTATCCCTTCCCTTACGGCGCGGTTCAGGTGTCCAAAGATATATGAGACAGATACTGCGCCATTTCCTTTCCCCAAAAAACCAATTATTATTATTATGTGTGTAACTCTTGCGTTAGGAGTCGAACAGTCAACCAACACATACATGAGCGCCTATGGGAGCCGGCCCGCCTTGCCAGTCTGGGTCCTTTTCGCTGGCATGTTCGGGCCCGGAGGTGCGCATGGCGTCATTGCCAGTATAATGCTATCACGCTGTTCACAGGTGCCCCGCCGCGGTGGCTCAGTGGTTAGGGCGCTCGACTACTGATCCGGAGTTCCCGGGTTCGAACCCGACCGCGGCGGCTGCGTTTTTATGGAGGAAAAACGCTAAGGCGCCCGTGTGCTGTGCGATGTCAGTGCACGTTAAATATCCCCAGGTGGTCGAAATTATTCCGGAGCCATCCACTACGGCACCTCTCTCTTCCTTTCTTCTTTCACTCCCTCCTTTACCCTTTCCTTACGGCGCGGTTCAGGTGTCCAAAGATATATGAGACAGATACTGCGCCATTTCCTTTCCCCCCAAAACCAATTATTATTATTAATATTGTAACGTGCTTCCACAGAACCTCGACGGAAGAAGCAGAAGATGAAGGACTGACCCGCGGAAAAAGAGGAAGAAGAAGAGAGAGCTGAAGGACGCTGCTAGGCTTCCTGCTTCCTTCCTGCTTCGACCGGTCCCCTCTTTGAATAAACCCCCGTGCGTGCAAAGCACGTAACAGGTTGGTGGAGGTGCCGGGTATCGACCACGGAGCATTCCATCTACCGAAGGAGCCGTAGACTCGCAGGCTTCCCACCACTGCCATCGGACATGCCTGGAGACGACAATGCTGAGCAACCCGGACTATCCACAGCGAACAACTGGCCACATTATCGAGAGCCCCGCACATTTTTTGGAAAACCTGAAGAGGACGTTGACGAGTGGCTGAAACACTACGAGCGGGTGAGCAAATACAATCGATGGAACGCCGCTACTAAACTGGCTAACGTTGTGTTTTTCCTTGCCGCCACTGCCCTTGACTGGTTCGACAATCATGAGGATACACTGAATTCATGGGCTACCTTTACGACCGAGATAAAGAAAAATTTTGGGGATGAATCGGCAAAGAAGAAGCGTGCGGAACAGACATTGCTTCACCGCGCGCAAGTACCCGGAGAAACTTGCACGGCATACATCGAAGCCATCTTAAAGTTATGCAAGCTAGTTAACTCCAGAATGCTTGAAGAAGACAAAGTCGGCCACCTTCTAAAAGGAATTGCGGAAGATGTTTACAATTTCCTGATTAGCAAAGAGAGCCTGAGCACCACCGCTGACGTTATAGAACATTGCAGAACATTTGAAGCTCTTAAGCTGCGTCGAATCACCCCTAAATTCGGAAGATTGGCCAATGTCACCTCTATAGCCAGTGTTGAAGCCAGTCCTCCAAATTCTATGGCTGATATGATTCGAGAGATTGTGCGCGAGGAATTGTCCAGATCCCGGGATACCTTCTGCCACACACAATATCTGCGGCACAGTTCTGCACCGGAGGAAGATGTTGCCGCCCTGTCGACTCCGTGGGCTCCACCCAACGGCACTTTGCCCATGGACGATCGGAACATTGCCCAACGTTATCGCCACCAGCCGACAGAAAGGAGGCCCACCTACCCAGAAGACGTGGTTCGTCAGCAGCGAGATCCTGGCTTCAGCCAACGTCGCGACTTTGTTCGCCAGGACTCTTATGGCGGTCGCTGGCGCTCTCAACCTTTGTGCTACCGGTGTGGCATTGCAGGGCATATCGCTAGATATTGCCGCCGTCGTTTCCCAACTTCTCAAGACTGCCAACCCCCGGCGAATACTTACGGGCAACTGCACACCGCGCAGCAGAGACCCCCAACGTCCTCTTGGGACCCGTACCGTCCGAGCAATTTGCGGAGTTCATCACCCGCATCTGACCGCAGTGTGACGCCGCCACCTCAGCGCCAACGGCGGTCACCTTCTCCTCGACGTCGTGCATCCCCTCCGCCTCCGGGAAACTAGGAGGCGCGGCCGATGGAGGTGAGGCCGCCGGCGAGTCGATGACGTCCAATCTACCTCTGCCCGTGTTTATGTTGAAGAACAAACTGGAAGTGTTTATTGATGGTGTGAAAACAATGGCTCTTGTGGACACTGGTGCTACCGTATCCGTTATGAGTTTGAGGTTTAAGAATCGTTTAGGTAGGAAAGTGATGTTTAGTGGTGACCGTGCAGCGTTATTCCGTGGTGTCGGTGGTGAACCTTTGGTTCCACTTGGTGTGTGTGCTTCGGATGTTGTTATTGGTGGTCTAACGTTTAGAACAGAATTCGCAGTGCTACCACGGTCAACGCATGATGTGATTCTTGGGATTGATTTTCTGCAAGAGTGTGGTGCAACTTTAGACTGTCGTACGGGAGAAGTTGCTTTGAATTCTTCGTTACTTTCAGCTCTTGTGGATAACTCGACACCGGATTTTGGAGCATTTGCGGTGGAAGAAGATACTATTGTACCAGCTTTCTCTGCAGCATTCGTGCGGGTTTCCTCTATTCACAATCAGTGCGAATCTTTTGAAGCTGTGGTAGAGCCTACGACACTCGCCTGCTCTAAGAAGAGTATCGTCGTGCCTCGTTGCGTCGTTCCCGTGGTGAGAGGCCGTACCGAGCTGTGGACAGTGAACCACTCTGAAGAGCCAGCTGTGTTGCCCCGGGGCCTCAAACTCGCCCGTTTCGAGGAAGGTGTGTCAGGTTTCGTCGCGGCGTTAACCAACTCTGTCAGTGAGCAGCACGTGAAAAGAGATATGGAGACCCAAGTTAAGGCTATGATTAATCAGGCTCTTTCCCCAACCGAGCGTCGCACTCTAGTGGAACTCCTTCTGAAACACGTGTTCGTGTTCGACTTTGCCAAAGACGATTCAACACCACCGCCTACCAGTCGTATTCATCACACGATCAACACCGGCTCCGCACCTCCTATACGCCAGAAGCCCTATCGAGTCTCAGCCACTGAACGTAAGTTAATAGATGACCAAGTTCAAGAGATGCTAAAGCGAGGCATAATTCGAGAATCCTCCAGTCCTTGGGCGGCTCCAGTTATCCTTGTTAAGAAAAAAGATGGCACATGGAGGTTCTGTGTTGACTACCGTCGCTTAAATACGGCCACGAAGAAGGACGTCTACCCGCTTCCACGTATAGATGACGCAATTGATTGTCTGCACTCCGCTTCATACTTTTCTTCTATTGATTTGAGATCCGGCTACTGGCAAATCCCCGTGCACGCTGCAGATAGGGAAAAAACGGCATTCATTACACCAGACGGACTTTACGAGTTCAACGTTATGCCTTTCGGATTATGTAATGCACCTGCAACATTCGAGCGGTTCATGGATACAATCCTGCGTGGCCTCAAGTGGCAAATTTGTTTATGTTATCTGGACGACGTTGTAATTTTTGGCAAAACGTTTAGTGAGCACAACCGCCGTCTGGATATTGTGCTTGATTGCATGGAACGAGCTGGCCTTATCCTCAATTCCAAGAAATGTCATTTTGGGAACCGTGAAACAATTGTTCTTGGTCATTTAGTTGATAAAGAAGGTGTTCGACCAGATCCAAAGAAAATTGAAGCTGTCAAAAGTTTTACGGTGCCTCAATCAGTGAAAGAGCTGCAGAGTTTTTTAGGGCTCTGCTCGTACTTTCGACGCTTTATAGCTAGGTTTGCGGACATCGCTTACCCACTCACGTGTTTGCTGCATAAAGATGCACCGTTCAATTGGACCAGCGAATGTGACGCAGCTTTCCGGCATCTGAAATTTCTTTTGACCTCGGGCCCCATCCTACGCCACTTCTGCCCATCTGCACCAATTGAAGTGCACACTGATGCAAGTGGTATCGGTATCGGCGCTGTACTTATACAACGCCATGGTCACGATCAGCACGTGGTAGCATATGCCAGCCGTTCGTTGAGTAAGAGCGAAAGAAATTACACGGTTACTGAGCAAGAATGTCTCGCCGTTGTTTTCGCTGTACAGCGCTTCCGCTCCTATCTGTACGGGAATACTTTCACCGTCGTGACCGACCACCACTCGCTTTGCTGGTTAGTGAGTCTTCGTGACCCCTGTGGCCGGCTTGCTCGATGGGCTTTGCGCCTACAAGAATTTAATTTCACTGTCGTGCATAAAAGCGGCCGTAAACACTCAGATGCCGATTGTCTTTCCCGTTTGCCGCTTCTAACGACTGAGGACGACGCAGACAACTTTGATGAATACTTGTCGTCACTTTCACAAGCCTTCCCCGATCTTCAAGTTTTTCGAACTGAGCAACGCAAGGACCAAACATTAACCTCTTTGTTTGATGCCGCTCAAGATTCTGTAAAGAATACTTTTTGCATTCGCGACGGTTTGCTTTATAAGAAGAATTTCGCTTCTGGAGGAGCACGCATGCTTCTTGTCGTACCCGAAAGCCTACGCATCACAGTTCTTGAAATGATGCACGACGACGCCACGTCTGGGCACTTGGGAGTGACACGCACACTCCACCGCACACAACAACGATTTTACTGGCCTAACATGCGTTCAACCATCCAGCACTATGTAGCCAGCTGTGTGCAATGCCAGCGCTTTAAGCTGCCGACTTCAAGTCCACCGGGCAAATTGCGGCCAATCACACCTCCAACAGCCCCGTTTGAGCAAGTTGGCATTGACCTCCTTGGACCTTTCCCACGATCCTCTAAAGGAAATCGATGGATTCTTGTGTGCGTAGACCACTTAACCCGTTATTGTGAGACAGCCGCGATACCAGTTGCTACTGCGTCTGAGGTATCTAACTTCTTCCTTCGATTCGTCATTCTTCGGCACGGCCCTCCTGCAGTTCTCATTAGCGACCGTGGACGTCAATTTACAGCGGACGTTGTTGAAGAACTTCTCCGCCTCAGCAGCTGCAGTTTTCGCCACTCCACGCCATATCATCCCCAAACGAACGGTGTGGTAGAACGCACTAATCGTACGCTCACCACCATGCTTGCCATGTACGTCGCTGCAGATCATAAGGACTGGGATGGCGTACTCCCGTTCATCACTCATGCGTACAACACCGCGCAACATGAGACAACTGGCTACAGCCCCTTTTACCTGCTCTATGCTCGCTCGCCTCGCTGCGGCCTTGACACCATGCTACCATTTTTCATCCACGATGAACCTTCTCTTGCGACCACACTCTGCAGAGCTGAAGAAGCTCGCCAGCTTGCCCGCGTTCGAATTTTATCTTCGCAAGAGCGTTCCAAGAACCGCTACGACGTCCAACACCAAGAAGTTTCTTATGTTCCTGGTGACATTGTGTGGTTGTGGACCCCTCTACGCAAGCGTGGTCTGTGTCAGAAACTGCTATCCCACTACACTGGACCATTTGTTGTGTTGGAGTGCATAAGTGACGTTAATTACGTTATAGCACGACTAACTGCTAGTGGTCGACGGTCACGCCAATCTCAGGTGGTGCATGTAGCCCGCCTCAAGCGATTCCATCCCAGACGGTCTGTTTAACTCGCCCGACGGGCATCGTCTGCGAGGAGGGAAATGTAACGTGCTTCCACAGAACCTCGACGGAAGAAGCAGAAGATGAAGGACTGACCCGCGGAAAAAGAGGAAGAAGAAGAGAGAGCTGAAGGACGCTGCTAGGCTTCCTGCTTCCTTCCTGCTTCGACCGGTCCCCTCTTTGAATAAACCCCCGTGCGTGCAAAGCACGTAACAATATTATTATTGTTCCCACTTAATTTAAATAAGTGGTGATTGCCTTTTTGCTAGACGTTAATATAAACAAATGGACGACAGAAAAGGTAAAGTTTTCACTGTTCCCGGAAACGTGATTGTTCCACGGCAGCTTGAAGTGCGCTGCAAATATGGTGACGCGGGCTACCCACTTTTTAGAATTGAAGTATACTATGCACGTATTAATTTCGTATTTACGAAAGTACACTTTAAATGCATTGCCAACATGCCATTTCTCGAAACGCGATTTTTAGCTCTACCTGTTCAACGGCAACGCGTACAACATACGGTGATCAAAAACTAAGTTATTTGATTCCGGATTTCCTCAATGCGCATCCTGAATTAGCTGAGATACTGTTTACTGCCACCAAGGTGAAACGACTGAGAAGAACACTTAGAGACATTTTCTTAAATGAAAACTAAATACCATGCTGTGCTGATAATTTCGTTCGCCTTCACTCCGGATCTTTACCTTCACTGTGATGACTGTTTTTCATAACACCACGCTACTGATCCAACTTATTGTTTCTTATGTACCTGTATTTTTGTGTTTTTCATGCCCTTTCATATCATGCAGTTTTGATGTTTCTTTTGCTTTGTAATTATTGTGCTTATGTTATGTTGTTTCCGCCGCAGCCAAGGGGGGCGCGGCCCCGTCAGGCATGTTCTATTGCCTTTTGTCGCGTCCCCCAAGGCATTTCTGTAACGGAATGTCTTCAATAAAGAAAGAAAGAATTGGGCTGCAAATACGTTTACGCGGACAGCTCATTCGTTAGAATTGAAGTGTACTTTGGACGAATTAATGTTGTATTTGTGAAAGTACACATTACATACGTAGCCAACATGCAATGGTCACTGCTCGAAACGCGAAATCGAGTACTAGATTGTTCTACGGCAGCTAAAAGTGTGCTTCATATATGATTAAAAGAACTGCCTGTTTGTTAAATTGGAGTATAATTCAGACGAATTAATTTCATATTTATAAAAGTACACTTTTAATACATTGACAATTAAGATGCTAAAACCGTATGCATAATTTTTCACGTGTTTGAAAAGTGCTCTAAACATGTTTTAAGTGACGTATACTTCGAATGAGTTAATTTCATATTTACGAAAGTACACTTTTAATACATTGACAAGATGCTAAAACCACATCCATATTTTTTGACGTATTTGAAACGTGCTCGAAGCATGCTTTAAGTGACGCATACGTCAGACGAATTAATTTCATATTTACGAAAGTACACTTTTAATATATTGACAAGACCCGACGCGGTGGCTGAGTGGTTATGGCGCTCGGCTGCTGGCCCTGTGGTGGTAGCGTTCTTTTATTAAAATAATAGTAAAAAGGAAAGAAAATATTTTTGCTAGCCCCGGCATCTGCCATCAATAATGAAGCACCTGAGCTGGGGCAGCGGAAATATAGGATAGCAGGCAGAATGGAGAAATGAAATGAAAGAGGTGAAGGAACAGGAAGAGAGGATAGGGGGAGAAGTAATATATACAAATTATTTACACAATAAGAAATATGTCCAGGTTGTGCGCGTGATTAGTTCATTTTAGAGGAATTAAAACACACGCGCACAGCACTGTGTTGACAACAACTGGAGTGGGGCGTCCAGTTATTAATCGTTCAAGGTAGAACTCGCGGAGCGTTCGGTCACTGCATGTAACTACCTGGCGGAGAACAGACGGGACGTCAAGCCCGTGTGTTCGAGGAATGCACAGAGGCTCACCAAGTTTCGCTCATGGGTGCGCGCACTGCCCAGCGGCCGCAATGGCGTCTTGAGGGAGTCTGGTATTATGCCCAGCGCCCTACAGGCCGCAAGCATATCGCGACGAGCATCGGCGAACGCGGCACAGTGAAGGAGTAGGTGTTCTAGTGTTTCCACTGCACCGCATTCGTCACACACATAACTCTTCGCGGTTCCATGACTCTCCCGTCGTTCCCGGGCCACACGCAGCCAATGCGCGCGCGGAGGATCATTACACGTTGCGACCTTGTAAGTGCGCGACAGCCGGTGATACTGTCGATGCGCTCACCTCCTGCGATGCGTGGGTCGGGGTGCTGCTTTCGGAGATGGTCGTGGATGGCCGCACGCACGTCCTCCAGCGCAAGGGGCAGATCGCTGGCAGGTAGTCGGTGTGTAGCGGTCGCGAGGTCGTCAGCTTCTTCGTTGCCGGCGATGCCGCAGTGACCGGGCACCCAATATTCACGCACAGCACAACCTCTCTGCGCGAGGCGCTCGATACGCGAGCGAATTTCCCGCACTAGCGGGGTACCGCGGCCGTTAGATTGCAGGCGGCTGAGGGCGGCGCGGGAGTCGCACAGCAGAGCACTCCTGGGCGGCGGAGGGCCGAGGGTGAGCAGCAGGTCCAGCCCGAGCCGGATCCAAATCAACTCCGCCGTGGTGGAGGGGCCCAAGAAGGTTGCGTGTTGCTGGCTGTGCAGTCGCAGGGCGGGGATTGTAGCCGCCGCTATAAGGGAGCAACTGTCGCGGGCCACTGAGCCGACGGTGTACACGGGGAGATGGTCCTGGAGTTCATCGTGTATGACGGCTCTGGTCAGCTGCTGCACAGCACAGAGGGGTGTGCTCCGCTTTCCCGCAATGCGGACGATCTCTCGCTGTACCTCCGAGGCAGCAGGCCAGGGCGCGCAGGAGCCGTAGGGGGGTGGGCCTTGTGTCAATTGCTCATACTCGAGCAGCGCCGCGTCCATTCTTGAGCGCGGGTGCGAGCGCATACGCTGCAGCAGCGAGCCGCCGTCCGGTGCACGGTGAAGCCGGTCGATGTGATTCAGTGCCCTGCGCGCTGCTTGGAGCTCAAGTGGCCACGCTCCTGAATCGGCCAACGTTGCGGCGCACTGCGAGTTTTTGGGCAGGCCTAGGCGCACGCGCTGGGACTTGCGGTGCTGGAGCTCGAGTTTCTTCCAGCACGGCTTGCGCACCGTGACGAGCGGCAGCGCATAGAGCACCGCCCCCAAAGCTGTGGCATTGTATAGCCGCAGCGCGGCTTGCTGGGAGATGCCCTGCTGGCCCGAAAGACGCGTTTTCGATCCCGGCCGCGGCGGCCGAATTTCCATGGAGGCAAAATTCTAGAGGCCCGTGCGCTGTGCGATGTCAGTGCACGTTAATGAACCCCAGGTGGTCAAATTTCCGGAGCCCTTCACTACGGCGTGTCTCATAGCCTGAGTCGCTTTGGGACGTTAAACCCCATAAACCAAACGAAATGTATTGACAAGATGCTAAAACTGTATTCATATTTTTTCACGCATTTGAAACATGCTCGAAGCATGCTTTAAGTGACGTATTTTTGAAAAATTTAAAGAATATATTTCGAATACCAAGCATAAAATTTCAGGAACCTATTCACGGCATATTTTTAGTGCATTCATGAATACAAAATATGTTTAAAATACATTATAAATATTCCCAAGTATATTCCAAACGTATTAGTTTTAGCTCACTATCATCAAAATAATATTCGCGCCTTGAGCTATCTGGCGGTAGTGACATACAGGCTGTTTCACCTAAGACTTTACGCAATTTTTAAAAATAGGCTTTTTGAGTTAGAATGATGCTTTTTAAAATGAAAGCTCTACTGGCCGGGAACTTGTGATTTCGCTGTTGCAGTACTCCGAGGCGCCACATGACGTCACAACGCGCGCCTTGCCGCGGATGTTTCTCTCTCTCTCTCTCACTCTCTAGTCACTACTGCGCATGCGCCACTAGTAGCACAGACCCACAGGTGTTTCGCCGCTGCGCAGCGCCACGCCTTTCCTCAAAATTCAACTTTATATTATATTTTCAGTTTTTTCTTTCTTTCCTTCCCTCCTTTATCCCTTCCCTTACGGCGTGGTCCGCGTGTCCACAGAGATATATGAAACGGATACTGTGCCATTTCCTTTCCTCAAAAACCAAACAAAACCAATGAGCCGACGGCGTTCATACAGTTCATTGGCGTTGACAACATTGCAAAGGCCGTTCATTTTCACGGAAGGAAAGGTGCACAACCAGCTCCGTGGGTAATAATAATAATAATAATAATAATAATAATAATAATAATAATAATAATAATAATAATAATAATAATAATAATAATAATTGCTTTTTTTGGGGAAAGGAAATGGCGCAGTATCTGTCTCATATATCTTTGGACACCTGAACCGCGCCGTAAGGGAAGGGATAATGGAGGGAGTGATAGAGGAAAGGAAGAAGGAGGTGCCGTAGTGAAGGGCTCCGGAATAAATTCGACCACCTGGGAATCTTTGACGTGCACTGACATCGCACAGCACACGGGCGCCTTAGCGTTTTTCCTCCATAAAAACGCAGCCGCCGCGGTCGGGTTCGAACCCGGGAACTCTGGATCAGTAGTCGAGCGCCCGTACCACTGAGCCACCGCGGCGGGTGCAGTGCAAACCTCAATCTCGCTTTCTTGTAGGTGGCGCTGGTGTCTGTTAAGAGGGTTCACCAGTGACAGTGTCCACAGGAAATACATGGGAACTTTCAGAAGCTGTAGCGTGTCTAAAAATGGCTCGATTTTCATGACGTTTGTGGCTGCGTTTTCTTCTTCAATGAATGGAGGAAATGGTGCAGACAGATATTATTTAAGTTTCATTTTTTTACAAATCAGAGGTAAATATCCAGAAAAATTGCACTTTTAGATATGTCGGTTCTTCATGTCATCTTGTGAAAAACTAAGTCAAATATCAGAATTTCGTCCATAACATTTTCTCCCTTTTTCTTTCTTGATTGTCAAGCCGCAATTTTCATTCATATCGAGCGTAGTATTTGCATTTTACAGGCTCTGAAAGGGCTGTAAGTATTTTCTGTTGGGATTCGAAATTCGCGCCAAAATCAGCTAGCGCGACGTGGCTCCATCTGGTGTCAGAATATTTTGTCGCCACTACACTCTACCACCAGCCTCTTGGTTGTCTGTGTTCGTGCGCTCAGGTTATTACTCGGAACTTGGACTGACCTGAGCTCTTTCTTTCCTTTTTTCTTGCTTCGGCTGTATTCGGAAAGGATTTATGCGTTTCTTTTTTGCTCGAGTTCTTGGTGCGGAAAGGAAGCGGAATACAAGGCCACACCCAAAAGTGCCCCCCCCCCCCCCCCGCCCTCTTCCCCTCCCGGCAGCCACACAATAAGGCATTGTTAGTACCAAGACACAGGTTGGGGGCTCCATCTATTCGGGACAGTGTGGGAGAACAGCATTGTTCCTTGCCCAGCGCAAGGGCGCAGTGACCCAGGTGTCGATACAAGTCAAGAATGAAGCTGCAAATATTCCATAGGAGGGCCTCGAGCCGATAGCGGCCGACGTTTACATGAACCCACACGCCTGGTTGTCTGAAAACCGGTACTGGTACGCACGCCGAGCCGGGAGTCGACCCTGAACCGATGTGCTTGTAAACGCATTTGGATCGAAAAGCAGGGTTATTGAGAGGGAAGGGGATGTATGCGAACTTGCTTTCCACGTGCGCCGTCGCACCTCCGATACAGCGATGGCGTGCCTCAATCTTGGAGGCTGCTACTGCTTGCTCGACGCTTGGTGTCGCTACAGCTGAACCGGTCTCGAATCGCAAAAATCGAGTTCATGTAAACACGCAGTGGTTGAGTTGGATTGACCATGTTCAACCCGACCCCCGAATCGACCCGACGCTATCCGGTTCATGTAAACGGGGCTAATAGCGCAGACTGATTGTCATGACGTAGCAATTAACCTCCTTTCACTGAGGCGCTTGCCAATCACCCGCGATTTCAAGCTACACTCGCGGACAACTATGTATGCCAGTGCAACAGCCCACATCAAGGGGAGAGAGTACCGTCTCCTTCCTTTTCCTAGCAGCTCAGCTCCTGCTGCACTGCAACTGCAAGGTCATGAGAACTGGTCGAAGCCAACGTTCGGCTTTGGCTCTAAGCTAGTGAAACCAGACTGTGTCGGATCGGCATCGAAACATCGGTTCTCTAACGAATGTTTGGTCGAGCTCGCTCTTTTTCCCCAATTCTCCTCGCGAGCAGACATATCTCTGTCAGAATGTTCGCGTTATCAATGCAGGTGCTGTCCGCTGTGCGCGGGTAAGTATGGGTGCACCTTTTCTGCAGAAAGGATCTCGCGGATCTCATAGCCCCCTACTCCAGAATAGGCATCTGTGGTGTAAATAAGGTGATGTCAAACGTTCATGGCCTGGCTGGAAAAATCATCCAGTTATGCTTCTGAACCGGTTTCGCATGTGTCAAGCGTTCCCCAAACGTCTTTATTCTCCCAAATAGATACGCCTCGGTATATGCGCCACACCTAGTCGCACCTCCTGCACTACGCTTCCAAAAGTCGCACAATTCAATCAGAAAGGCGCTCGGAAGGGGCGCTATATAAATACATGTATAAAATATATAATACATAAAAGTATATAATATATAAAATAAATAAAAGAACATAAGAAAGCAGCGCTCATAGTGAGACTTTTTCGAAAACCATAGTAGGTGTGGAATTTTCGCTCTCAAACCCCTGACGTCATGTCAATTCAGATGCGCTGCCGTTTTTGTGTTCAGAAAGAGCACACGCAATTGGCGTGGCTACAGTGGCCATCTTCCATTAAATTGCAATTTTTATTATTTTTAACAATAAACCACTACTATCAACTTTGTCCATAACAATTGGTAGTCGCTTGTGCAATGACGAAATTCGCGTTCAAAGTCACCACGAATAGCACGATCTCAGTGCTGTTGCAAACCACACATCTCACCCTTTTACCCAAGTCTGATTTGTTCCGTGGTGAAATTATAAACAGTGAAGAGACATGAAACGAAGTATTTCAGCAGTAATTTAGTTACGGAAGTGACTATCGTCCATAAATATAATGAAGAATTCGGCGACGCCGATAGCAACAACGTGGTTGGTGGTCATTGAAGAGGAACCTTCAAGATAAGGCGCTAAGAGAAACTACAACAACCCAGAATAATGTCGAAATAGCTGCGCCTGGCTGCATTCCTTCTAGATAACGCTGATCACATCTCGCATAACAAAGTGATACTCCCGCGCGCCAACGGTTTTCAACTCGAACAAACGAGTAGTACAACAGTTTTGCGGCATTCCTTTTGTCAAAGAAGCATCGGCCTTATGCTTAAACAAAAATTAAGGTCAGCAGCAGCAAAAACAATGCAAAATAAACGCTGGGCAGCGTACACAATGAGAGCGCAAAAAGCTTTTCACCGAGGCCGCGTCGTCGAATCGCCGTCCACACTCGTACACGGTCACCAGGCTTGTATTGCGTGTGGTGACGGAGGAATACGCGGAATGCGGAATAGCCGCCCTAAGTGCGGAAGGGGAGGTGTTCCAAGGTGTGTCAAAAGATGACTCACACTCATCTGTTCTGGCTAGGCTAAACCAACACTGCTTCTAACTACAGGCTGTATACGCCACCCTGTCAAAATGTATTTTCGCAGAAGAGATGCGAGGGAGCTTAGGGGACCCAAACCGGAAAATGTACATTTCCTTGTGGCAAGCTGAGTGGTGGGTTACTGGAAAAGGTGCATTCTGTGACCACCACCCCTTGAGACGGGTTATTCTTTTCTGCTTCCGTCTCCTTGCTTTGGCAGGATATACACAGAAAGTTCTCGGCCCTACTTTTTGTTCGCGGAAGAACGAATTCTTGCGTGTCGCGGTAGAATTTAAACGCCTGGAGGGTAATAGAAGATCCCCCTTTTTGTGGTACTTAGGTGCTGCCATCTATCGACAGAAAAAGTTCAAATCTGAGTTGCCTCGTAGCTGGTGAGCCCTCTTAACAACCACTTTACCAGTGCTTAGTTTGACTGTAGTTTTTCCATCCATCCGCGCATACTCCCAAAGCCGTTTACGAATTTTTTGTTGTTTCAGGTGAGTAATCTTGGTCCATGCTGTATGAAGTTCCTGTGAACTTCTTGGCATTAGAGAGAACGTTCGATTTTCGTTTTAGGAGGCAAAATTGACGATGATCGGCCGTTTCTTCATTTCGTCATAGCGACCTGTACGGTGCGCTCTTTCCACTGACTGCAAGTGAACGCGTAATGTAACTTTACAAATGTTTTTGAGCAATTGTTCAGACATGCTCCCACGTTTTCGATTCGCTATCTTTGACGCATAAAAAAACTAGGTTATTTTTGCGGCATCTGTTTTCTGAGTCAACACTTCTCTCTTGCAGTTTTTTAGCCGTTCTGGTTATGTTCCCAACTATGCTGTCTTGCTCATTTACTGTATCATTGAGCACTGCAATCTGTACTTCTGTAACGCATATTTTGGAATTATTTTCTGCCATCATTGCTTCATAGCTTACTAGTCTGATAAAAATTTGCTCAAAAATTTGCTCAAAATTTCAGTTTGGCGTTCTTGTAAGCTTAGAAGTAATTCAAGCTCATCTTTATTCAACGACCGGGGTTCAATTCAACATCGCCCGAAAGCAGTATTAAGAAAGCAAAGTACAAAACCCTATGCGGAAATAAACAGAAACGTTTGTTACATAGCTCAGTCGACATCAGCCTTCGTCAGACAGGCACAACACTTGTGGGATATGGAGCCGGCAGTGCGCACAGTAATCTACAAACCAGAATTAGATAATTATGACTGACCAGGAGCAGAAGAGGCGTAAGTTGCATGCCGGCAAGCGTGCCGGCTCCAAATCCCACGTAGTCCATGTGTTGTTCGATTAAATTAATTTCAGTCAGGGTCACGCAGCCCCCGATGGATGTTGTTGATTGGATGACGGTCCTTGTCGCTTGCCACGTTTAGTAACGGTATGACGCCGATAATAAACGAAGGCTTCAAAGTTCCGCTGGCTGCCCGGTGCCATCCATGACGGTGCTGTCGATGAAGACGATTCAAAAGTTCGTGCAACAGTCGGTATCTCTCGGTCGACCTCGAAGTTGAGTGCAGCTACAAAGGTGGCAGCAACCTGCAGCAACAGAAGAGGCGTAAGTTGCATGTCGGCAAGCGTGCCGGCTCCGAATCCTGATATGGATTTGGACGAGAGAGCTGTACCTTTCGTAGTGCTGCAAACATGACGTAGTATAGGCTATGCCTATTTTGCTGCTTCACACAGGGAGTCTTCGTCAATTTAAACCGTGCTAGGATGGCTGCCTCTAATTAGGCAGACAAATGTATTCGTTTGTAGCTTCCTCTTAAAAATTTATGCACCAAAATGATAATCCTCACGTGTCACGTTATCGTATGCACCTTTGACATCAAGTAAAAGTGCCGCGCACAAGCGCTTCTGGCGTTTCTGATGCTGAAATGAGGACACAAGATGAATGACGTTGTCTATAGAAGAGCGACCCCGTCGGACACCCTCCATGGCATTAGGATCACGTTATTGTGCTCAAGGTAACACTCAAGACGCGCCAGCACCATTCTTTCCATGATCTTTCTCACACAACTGGCCAAAGCTATTGGCCTGTATGATGACAGGTCAAGCGGGGATTTCCCTAGTTGTAGTAATGGTATCATGCGACTGGATTTCCACTGGGAAGGAACAACTCCGTCTTGCCACGAATGGTTGTAAAGGCTGAGTAGCTCTCTACGCTCGTTGTTGCCAAGGTGGCACAGCGCAGCCTATATGTAATGCCGTCTGGCCCTGCTGCAGACGAACGCTCACTTTCTGCAAGCGCAGCGTCAAGTTCCTCACGAGTAACGATAACATCCATCGCTGAATCCCGTGATGCAGGACGCTGGGAACCCAAGGTAGTCACTGCACTCGCGATTGCCCTGCAGAAGTCAGTTGCAACTTCAATCTGGTGATGGTTTTGATGTAAAGCTAACGCATAGAAAGGCTGTCTTTGCTGTGGAAGCGTTCGAAGCCCCCCCCCCACACACACACACCATCCGCCAAATGAGGGACATGGGGTTTCGAGGATCCAGAGATTGACAGAAGCACTTCGAGCACTGTTCCATCAGCGTGTCCATTCGTCGCTTGATATTTCTCTGCAAACAACGCGCCTCTCTGAGGTCCCTTAAGCATTTGGTCCGTCTGTAACGTCTTTCTACACGCCGACGAATAGCACGTAGGTGGTCTAATTCTATATCAAATTTGGTGCGCATTCTAGTTGACGTGAGGTAGGCTCTAGCAGCCTTCATTGCTGTTGCTATAATGTCCTTCAAACTGGAAGTTAGGGCTTCTCTGCACGCCTCTTCCATTCGTGTTTTAGATGCCGTGCAATCGATGTGCGCGTGTTTAGCTGGCCCGGACGCTCCAAGACCTGGAATCTTGAGATATGTGGGTATGTGGTCACTCCCATGGGTCACCACTTCACAAAAGCACTGGACACGCCGGCGCAGCCCATGAAACACATAAATTCTATTAAAAGTCTGCAAACAACTCCAAACATCTAGCAACGTATAACTCTAGATTGAAACGTTTAAAAAACATCGCAGCAATGGAGGTGTGTCCACAAACGTTTTAGAAACGTGCTGACGAAAGAGGTTTATTCACAGACGTTTTAAAAACATGCGACAAAAGAGGTTTACTCAAAAAGGTCTTGAAAACTTTTCTAAATATACGTTTTCCATGCAACGTTCTAAAAATTTCTCTGACGAGAAGTTTACTTGGGAACGTATGCATGTACGTATGAAACTACAGGTATTGAACTTTTCAGTGTAAGAGAAGTTTGGAAGGCAGCCCCTGCAAAACAAGCATCCTGCTACTTCGAGTTTTAATTCCAAGCAATTTAGTTTTGTAGCGATAGCTACATTACGGTAGCATTTCGAGCCTTCAGCGTGGCAGCGCAGCCACGCTGTCACGTGGTTGGTCTCGTGGTGCGGAGCAGCTGCCGGCGGCGCGGCGCGTTGGTTGATCGCGTGGTTCGTCACGTGGTTGGTCACGTGACCGAGTTCCACTCGGCCAAACACGATTTTACCGAGGGCTGCTGGGAGAGGGAGAAAATACTCTCGAACCGCGCGCTTCTCCAGCCTGCCACGGTGGCCAACTGGCTGCGGGCTGTTACATCGCCGGCTCTTGCCTTCTCGGCGTAGCTTGTTTACAGATATCCGCACCTTATCGTGATTTTCTCGCCCTTCGCAACTAATGCCGCGATGCCGTACTCGGCGCGAACTTCATCTGGTCAGCACTGCGTAGTCGTCGGCTGTGGCAACAACCAGCGTAAAAGGAAAAACATCGCCGATAGCACTTGCGCCAAGCATGCTGTGTCCAGGTCTCAGTGCGGGTGTGACATGCTCATGTTGCACCGATTTCCCGTCGACCCCGAGTTGAATCGTCAGTGGAAGTCGCTGGTTAACAGAAAGGACTTTGCCCCAACTACAAACTCGCGCGTCTGTTCCCTGCATTTCGTCGATGGCAAGCGAACGGAGCAAAACCCACTGCCCATGCTGAATCTCGGCTACGAGCGAAAGGCGAGTACAATTATTGTCGTTTTACGTATTGTAAACATGCAATTTGCATGCTGCAGAGCTTTAAATGTTTATTATGCTGCATTTTGCGTGCGTAAAAGCACGGATAGCATTTGTCACTTTTTTTTTTCCCATCGCTTGCTCCATCACCGGGCACGTTTAGCGACAGCGGTGCGATATGCGCTGGTTGGCCGCAGATTGAACTTAAAACGTTGTCGATAACGTAAATGTGCAGCTTGACAACTTCACCACCGCCATATGTGATGTACAAGAGCGCTTTTTATTTCCGTTAATGGAAATAATAATCGTTTCATGTCATCCACGGCCGCATACGCCTGATGCGCGATGACCGGGGTCCACCACCTGTCAAACGAAAGGTCAGATCGTTGAGTCTGTACATGGAAATGCTGGAACTCACGTTACATTTGATGGGAATAACGTGCTACACAAGGAACAACAACAACTGAAACGACGACGCTTGGACAAGCGCCCTCGTTTCAGCTGTCGTTTTTACTCGTGTAGCGGGTTATTCCCATCAAAGTCCAAGCGCCGTCGTTTCAGTTGTTGTTTTTCCTTGTGTTACACGTTATTCTCATCAAATGTACAACCAACTAGCCCACATTGCTGTCTTGCTAGCTGTTGCTCACGTTACACTTGTTTCGCATTTTAGAGAAAGAAAGCCCAAGTGACGAGTCCAAAGCATCTGATGCAGTTCAGCAGACGCCACCGCACAATGCAAGAAATGCGCATTTATTATTTCACAATATTGTGAACATTTATCGGGCTTCTACAGGAGCGGGCTGAGGTACAGACAGGTGGCAAGGTGTTTCAAAGCAATAAAAACACAGCAGTCTCAAACGTTCGGTTCAGACGAATGCACAGCTGTGAAATTCGAGCAAGAAATGAGACTCGTGTACAAAAAAATATAGAACAGCAATTTCACAAACGCGAGTCTTCTAGAAAGATCATACAGCGCAACAAAGGCATCAAGTACCATATGCAGTTATACATTGGCAGGCAGATGGCTTTATGCACGTATCTATGCTGATGCCACCATGTAAAGCAGAGAAAAGAAATTGTGCGGTGCACTGGCTTTCAGAGCTCATGATTTTGTGTATTGTGCAATTTGTTGCCTAAACAGAGTGTAGCACTGCGAGGGAAATTTTCTTAAAATATTTGAGCATGCAAGAGGCCCTATGCAGAGTGACGTCTGGAGCAGCACACTCACGTATGGCACACAAAAGGTGTGAGGCATTTGCCATGTCATTTGCACTGAACCAGTCTCGACAAGCTATGACTGTTCTAGTGAAGCCAGAGTTATTGTACGGAGAAGCTTGTTAAGCATCATCACATGCTAGATAATTTGAGATCAGGGTTATTTGCACTGTTTCATAACATTTCTCATCCAACACAGAAGATTCCACAGCAAGCCTGTCCTCAGTCAGCAAACACAGTGTTAGTGTGCATTCACTATTTGATGCTTTGCAATGTGCTCAGAAAGTAGACTCACGGCTAATGTACTTCTCTGTTGGCAGGTTGTTTGTATCGGACATCACTCGGTCAGCCTGCCTTTCAGCCACGGAGTGAGTGTAACTATGCATGCTCTCATCATTCCTTTGTTGCTGAAGCTAAATTGCAGCCATCTGTTGCACTTTCTTTTACAGGTTATCAGCAATGTTCAAGATGCCTTTGCAACTAGCAACAAACTAGATGTAAGCATGCATGCACATACAGGTCCACTGCATACTGAAATAGGCCATTTTTGCCATTCTTGTGTTTGTCTGCCAGCAAGTTGTTAGACTCTCATGGCTATAACTATCAAATCTGTATTAATTTCCAAAAACGAGCTTGCTATGCAGCAGTAAACTGGATATAAGCTTGCATGCTGTCCGAGCTTCCAGACTGTCGTTTCTGATGTTGCCTGTTTTTTTCTAGCAGGTCTCATTGAAAACTGATGCTGCTTCGTCTCGCCTGGACGCTAGCTTTGAAGAAACAACTGTGAGTGCTCATACAAAGTTCACTTTTCCAACCAAGACAACCTGCATTGCCTTCGTGTTTTTCTTTTCCTGTATTTCTCCGATAGATGGCCGCTGACCAACAAAACAGCAGTTTGTCAAGGGAGGAAACAGAAATGAAGGTAATTTATAAGAAAATGGATCCTGAAAACAAGATACAAGATTGTTTATTATTTCAGGTGGAGAAGAAATACAACTCTACACAGTGGGAATTGGAGGAACCAGTCCAAGACCACACATATGCAGACACAAAAGACAGTTGAAACACTCCTCTTACAATGAGAAGCATTCATTTTCAGTACTTAACGCCACAGGACGTACACTTCTACACTGGCCTCCCGTTTGATGCTTTTAATAAGCTCATTCTTTTACTGAGGGCCAATGGCACAAAAGTAGGGGGAATATTGAGTTTAGAACAACAGCTGTTGCTCACACTTATGAGACTAAGACTTCGGCTCCTCTGTGGGGACCTTGCAAGAAGATCCGGCATTTCAAATGCGACAGTGTCAACAATATCCTCAAGTATGATGTCCACCTTGGCTAAAGTAATGGAAGACATAGTGGTGTGGCTGCCTCGGTCAGTAGTTTATGACAGTATGCCGTACACCTTAGTGAAGAATGGCTACGACCACACAACATGCATATTTGACTGCACTGAGGCGTGGTTGCAAAGACCCAAGAAATTAATGGCAAGGGCACAGAGCTACAGTGCATACAAAGGGTCAAATACTATCAAGTTTTTGACAGTCATAGCTTCCAATGGGCTAATCATGTTTGTATCAGATGTATATGGTAGAAGGGCCTCCGATAAATACATAGTCGGACATGTCGCGTGGAGTACTATTTACTGCCAGGCGATGAAATTATGGCAGATCGTGGATTCAAGCTTGAGCCACATCTTGAAGCACAAGGAATCCGCATGAATGTGCCGGCCTTCACCAGAGGTATGTAGACTGTTCTCTACATTGCAAGCTTTCATGCACCTCTGGGTTTGAAATGCTCATATTTGTTGTCTTTTAGGAAAGAGTCAACTGTCTGAACAAGAAGTGACAAAAACCAGGCGAATTGCCTCACTGCGCATCCATGTGGAACGCGCTATCAATCGGATAAAGACTTATCGAATTTTTAAGCAGGCTTTGCCTATCAAGTCAAGGAAGCATATCAACACGATTGTTTTCGTTTGTGCTGGCCTGTGCAATCTGAAGGGCCCTCTGATCAAAGAGCAGCAAGAACAATAAAGGTTCAGCTTCAATGCCAATATTGTTAGGGCTTGACTCATTTATTTCAAATGCTAACGTGCGATTAACATGCTAAGAAAGCAAAAAATGCAGAACACAGGCATCACTAACAGTGCACTCTATGGCTGCTGCATCTTCAGGAGACAGCTGTGCAAGGAGGAGGAAGTTCCTGCTGTGCATCATCAGCCTTGGTTATATCCACTGCACCATAAAGGCATTGTCCAGCTGAGACTTATGTTGTCCTCGTAAATTTACCAACCGACTCCCTTCACAGCCTAGGCAATATTATGCTCTCAAAAAAGCTTTCAAGATTATTAATGTAGGTTTCCATGAATCCTTCATCTCTCTTGACTGGAATCAATGCTCCCCCTTGGTCTACATGCAAGTACAGGTAGCAAACAGTGCTCCTTACCAGGTTCAAATGCAGCTGTGCCTGAACTTGGTAGTAGTATTTATGTGCTGCCTTTAGTACACCTGCAGAATCTAAGCAAAAATCTGCCTTGCACTGCCCCTCCTTAATTAATTCGTCCGGATGTACATGCTGCAAGCTATATAGGCATTTAACCTCTAAAAGTCCTTGGGGGTAGCAATCGCAGACAAGCAAACCGTTTGGACTACACCCAAGATACGGATATCTTGGATGAATCATCAAACCGCAATCTTCGAGTCTGCAATTTGTATGCTTTGTTAGAAAAGCAGCAAGAGCACGCTGTTTCGCTAACTGCTCATAATTTATGCCATACTGCATGGCAAGGCTGGTAATGCAGTTGTCATTAAGTATTCTCTTCATTAATGACTCGCAATTCAGCCGTTTGGAACGGCAAACATCTTTGAACAATGAAGCAGTTATCCTGCCCTTGCGGTGGGAAAACCACTCGGCACAGTTTCTTTGCTCCCTTGTGGCAGCTTCAATTTTTTTTTGCAGAGGTCATGGTAAGGCTGAGCTTATCCACTGCTCGCTCACTTCCAAGCAGCTTTCCGAAGTTGAGGTTGCACAGAGGTCTTTCGAGAGTAATTTCAAAGTCGTCCACTGGTGGCTCCACTTTGTTCAGCTGCCTTTCTTTGCACTTCGGTGACTGGAAGGCAACCTGAAAAAAATGTCTTCATTAGTCTAGTTATAAATTTTTATTAAGGGCAAAGATGCTAAGTCGTCTGACTATAACAGTTTAAGCAACAATAAAAGGGCAGCAACACTGCCTTGTCAGCAAGATTACATTGAGCATGGCTGTGGGTTCAGGTCATTCCTAAAACTTTCACTCCAATTCAAGATAAATAAGTCATGTTCATGCATGACAAAGGCTTATGCATTTTTGTCGCTTCCTTCTCTGAGTAATGTGTCGCTTGCTGCCTCTGGACACTTGCTGGTGCCTGAGAAGGTTGCTGAATCTCCCTTCTCGTCGTCGTCAATGTGTTGTGGAGGAGGGTGCCTGCAAATGAAAAGCATCACCACAATGCCTAACAGCCAATTTCATTCCATGAAAGGCACTCAAACTCGCACCTACATATAACAGTCAATGTACTACCTTCATTTTCAAAAATATGGCAGTGCAATCAGGACAAGAGTGAATAAATGGAAGGGTCAGCCCAGTGATCACTTGCAACTGCATTCATCAAAAAAGTAGAAAATATGTTCTACAATGTAAATTTTTCATACGTAGCTAGCACATGTGCTCCGAGGACTTGTCAATGCTTGGCAAAATCTTTCCTCAAACTAACACTCAAAGATATTGACCCCTTTTACACTTACACTATATTTTGCTCCTTACAGTGTTCCATTTCAGTTTATCCTCACAGCACATAACTGCACTGAATATGCAGCTCTAACGTAGAAAGCAATCATCTCTTTCATAAGGAGCACTGCAAAACGGGACTAAACACATACAGCGGTGAACTTTTTTTTCACATTAAAAGCAGCATTCATTCTCTTCCAGATAGAAAAATTTGCTCATGTACACATGTACCTGAGCAAATTTTTTTCTTATGAGCCGGAGTTCTCAAAAATGGCTTCTCTTCCGTTGCAGAGAAATGAAGATTCCATTATTCGTGTTCTGTGTTACCGATAACAAGAAAATTTATCGTCCAGCCAGCCATTCCACAGAATTCAAACAGGCTCATGATTTTTCTCATTCACATATGCTTGCAAACATATTTTTCTTGGAATGTGAAATATCTTCAACATATGAAAATTGTTTTCTCCTCTGTCTGCGAAAATGACTGGCTTCCAAAATGAGCTGCATGTGCATTCTATATAAAGTACATAACCTCTATATCTTAGAATATTTTTCACTCATTAGTGTCCATGGTCCTCATTGTGCAACTGAACTTCTAGAAACTAATGACTTTGATCACTTGCCACTTCCTTGTTGTAGAGCCTTACTCGTACTATATGCAGCAAGTGACAATGTTACCTAACAGTGAATACCAGCAAAGCACACTCATATCACTACACGGGCAACCAGCTTGTTTAATAGATGTGTGTCATCTCAGCAATACTCACCAGGAATACTGAAGAGCTCGCCATAAGGTGACTTCTTGATGTGGTCTGCGAGTTCTTCTTTGCTTGCAAAATGCTTGACCTTTCGGGTCGGCCTTGGGTGCTGCATGCTTGCGGGGTCCACCGTTGACCTCTTACGATTGAAGGACATGGAATATAGAAGGGCCGGCTCAACATTTCTCTTTGTGCCCCGATTCCAAGCTGCCGCCTTGTCGGTACATGAGATGCCAGTGATGCCTAGCTGGACGCCCATTTCTAGCTTCCACATCAGGGCACCAATATGGCTACAAACACGTGCTTTTCCGGCCATGCAAGAACAACCAGCAGTCACCACTTGACCATTCTTCCGCACACAGGCACATGACGACCATGGTTTTTTGTTTACTGCCTGAGAGGGTCGCACATCGGCCTTCACATACACAATATCAGCAGCTGCTTCGTGACTCAGCACCCGGCCCACCCAACCGCACTGCAGCTGGTTATAAGAGTCCAGGCTTTTGTACGCCTCTGCGTCTTTAAGATCACAGGCCTTTGATCTAATCAAGTAGCATACAATATGAGCGCTTGTTATGCTTGGCCAGAGTTTGGTGTCATCTGTCCACTGCTGCACAAGCAGGGGATGAGCATGGGTGTCACCATCTGAAAAAAAAAGACGGCATACAAAGGACATTAAAATAAACATACCTCCAAAGGCCGGCAAAAGTACATTGGGCGCTACAGCTCTTGAGGAGATATGTACGATCAGGAGTTCACTGTAGTGCGCGATAATATGGATCCCACAGTTGTTTTTGCCTTCTTGAAAGTTGAGCAGTGCAAAACAGACGCGATAATGCTGGTTAACTGCCCGAATACAAGGCACACAAGTCCGATCGCAAAGCACATATAATATAGTTGGTTTGGTTTGGTTTATGGGGGTTTAACGTACCAAAGCGACTCAGGATATAATAGACGCCGTAGTGAAGGGCTCCGAAAATTTCGACCACCCGGGGTTCTTTAACGTGCACTGACATCGCACAGTACACGGGCCTCTGAATTTCGCCTCCATCGAAATTCGACCGCCGCGGCCGGGATAGAACCCGCGTCTTTCGGGCCGGCAGCCGTGCGCCGTAACCACTTAGCCACCGCGGCGGCACATATAGTTGCGCAAAATACTCTGAGGCAACAGGAGTTGGCTACCTTACACATATTTCGACAACTGGGCAGACTATCAACTAACACTGCCTCGCACATAATCAAATTGCGCGCTCACGGCTGCGTGCGCTCGTGCAGCCTACGTACGAGGCGTGAAGGGTCTACCAATCTCGTTCTTTTCAACTTTCTGTTTCGTGACGCACCGAGCGAGTTCCACATTTCGGTGGTGTGGCTATGTGGCACGCGGCCGACAACGGGAAAGAGCACGCGTACTGACGAAGCTAATTCTAAGGATTTACATGTTGTAGAACGTACGGTACACGTCAGATGCGGCCAAAGATGAACTGTGCGGGATTGCCGGAGCCCTCGCGAGCAAGTTCGGAACGCCAGCCCATCGGTGGCAGAAGGCAGCGCGGATCTCCGACGACGCCGCTGTTAGCAGACTGCCGGTCCTTCATTCCGCTGAATGTCAGGTGGCCCGCGGTAACTTACAAAGGCTGTAACACGCTAGGCAGCCGTTAAAAAACAATATTTATTTGTTTACTACGGTTATTTAGCATTTTAGTAGTAAGTAGCGCACACACTCACCGATCGTGATCGTTTGCTCCGTCGATGCAATAACGGCCGGTTGGTTCCCTTGACCACCAGCGCTTCCAGCCGCTTGCGCCATTCAAAATGCGCAGGTATACGGCTTCAAGCTCACCACTGCTACGTTTCAGCAGATTTATTTTGCGAGCGGGTGCCGGCAGAACGACGAGCTGCACTCCAACACACGCTGAGACGCAACGCAGCCCAAGCAGCCAAAGCCAAAAGTAACAGCCCGTAACGGCAGCGCCGCTACGCGGCGCTGGGGTCTAGCAATATGGCAGCCCCCAGGTATCGAAACTGAAATCGTGTTACGTCACTTCAGGTTTCAGCAGAGCTAAACCACCGCCAATTCTTTTCATTGGACAATTATAAACTATGGCAGAGACTGATGAAGCGGGTTTTCTTGCTATATTTGCAATGTGTATTTATGCTGCAAAGGGCAGCTGCCTGCCCTTTGCAGTTCGACCTATACTGCACATATCTGAGAGAAATGTGCAGCTCTAAACAAGCATGAGCACTACACCTAATGAAATAGCCCAGTAAAAGTAAAACAATGGGTCCAGTTGGGCATACCATTCGACTCCAATTGGTTAGCCAGTTGAGCTCATGAATCCAATTGGGTAGTCCATTTGGTTTCCCTATTTCCAGTTGAGCATTCCAATTGGTTCCGCGTTTCCAAATGGTTTATGAGGTTCCAATTGATTTCGGCACTCCCAGTTGTATCGCCCAGCTGAAACCATTTGAAACCGACTGGGGCTCCCAGTTGGAACCAAGAAATATAATTGGGAGCTGAACTCCGAACTGGAAGCTCCAGTTGGTTTCAAATTAGCAATCCAGTTGGAAAATCTAAGTGTAAGACAATGATGTCCTTAGTTCTGTATGTATATATATATATATATATATATATATATATATATATATATATATATATATATATATATATATAAAGGAAGCTAACAATCACCGAAACCCAGGTGCATAGGGGAATGTTTTATTTTTTTTTAATTTGTAGTGCCAATCAATCGGTTGTGATGACCCCCATAATGCGCAGGTCCACACGGGACGGAGAGGCAAAGAGACACCGTATGGCTCAGTTTAAACAAACAGGTATATTCAATAATTACACACGATTAAGATTATACATCAGAGGCTGGGGCGTCCGAGCTTACGTGCCGACGACTTCATGGGGGCGATGGAGTGGCTCCGGAGTTGGGCTCGAGCGGTTGCTGGCAGAAGCTGCACGCCGTCGGGCTTCGGCGCTGAAGGCCCTCTTCGCGAACGATGTCGTCCTGAGCGTGCTTCTTCCGTACTGCTTGTCCATTTTTATATCCTCTTCTCCACATTCCCTAGGGTGAGCACGCCCACGCCGGAGGGGAAGGAGGGGGGGCTAGGGCTTTCACTTGGGCGCACAAACATACCACCGCACTTATTGTCTCGCCCCCCTCACGTGTTGAGTCCGAGGGAAAGAATGTTGTCTTCGCGGTAGCGCATAGCGTCGGCTGTGGTACGGCGTGCTCTGGCCCGCTGACAGTTCCCTTGTCCTGGAATGTGCCCGGGAGGGCCGCACCTGGAACGGCCACGCAAATTGGGGAGGATAAAGCCTGTTTCCCCGCGGCGGCGGCGGCGGCGGGTCCGGTTGGGTCCGGTTGGGCTTAAACCACTTCGTTCTGGTTGTCACTCTCAACGAGCATGGCTGGGTAATTGATGATGCCTGTCATCTGGGTCTCCGTCTACGCCGCGCCGTCGAACGTGGATCCTCGTAGCACACACAAAGAATGTACCTCGTAGCACACACAAGGAATGTACCTCGTAGCACACACAAGGAATGTACCTCGTAGCACACAAGGAATGTCACACTCGCTCACCCTCCAGAAGAATGTTCTCCGAACATTTGAGTCCACGCAGCTCCCCTTGTCTTTCTGAATCGCCTCGCGCAGTGCGTCCGACAAAACACTTTTCGCTGCACCCAACACCACTGCACAACACCATATGCCTCCGCTGTCATAACTGGCGTCTCCAGGGGCAGCACTGATCTTCTTTTACAGATAAACATGAAACTCAGCACCCAAGCCTCTCCTTTCTAGTCCAAACTGGACGAAATAAATTTACCACAGTTACAAAGGAGCTCCCACTTCTAGCACGATCACGGCACAGACAAAAATATAGATAACGAAAGGAAGTAGGGCAGGTTCTGCATGCGCTCCGCATGCTCTCCTGTGAAGGTGTTACTTAATGACAGAAAGGTTTAACTACCAACTCCGATAACTTAACACATAAGCACATAGCAATGTTATCAGCTGCGGCATTACACAATTCTAACCAGTTCACAACTCCGCTCTGTTTACGCCATTAGTCCGACTTAGCTTTCCGATTTCGCAGCGGATATCGGCCTTCATGAGTCATACTAAGTAAGTCTGTGCCCCTTTGTCTGCTTTGGGACTCGCGAGGGCTCGTGGCAGGAGCCTCTCCTGGCGTTATCTGCGCGGCAACCTCGCGCGCTTCTTCTTCTAGCAATGCATGAAGTAAATCCGGTGGCATTCCGGCCGTCACCTCGGGCGCCTGCCGAACAAATGCAGGAGAGGGCGTTTCTTGCGAACTATCTGCGCACTCCGCTTCACTTCTGTCCCCATCAAAATCCGCGCTTTCCCTTTCCTCATTTCGTGAATACTGAACCGGTGCCGACTTGAGGCGATTTGCGTGTATCCTTATCAAACGCCGGTTCACGTCTCGGACTCTGAAGTTTACCGGAGAAAGCTTCTCGACAACCTCGCACGGTCCTCTCCACTTCGTCTGGAACTTACGAGCTAGCCCAATCTGCCTTTGGCAGTTTTCAATGTACACGCTGTCCCCCACATCAAACGGCGCGTCTCTAGCACTGCGATCGTGCACCTCCTTCCTGCGCTTCGCCGCTTTCTTTAAGGGCTCCTTTGCGATGTCCCTCGCCACTTGCAAGCGCGATTCTAGCTCAACCTTATAGTCGTCCAGTGAAGCGTATGGGACACGACGGGGGCCCTCTGGCACTTCACTAGGCTGGTCCGGGTCTCGGCCGTAGAGAAGAAAGAATGGCGATTCGCCCGTGCTCTCGTGTGCTGCGGAATTGTAGGCAAACATTGCATACGGGAGCCACAAGTCCCAGTCCCGCTGGTCGCGCGAAACAAAATGCGACAGGAACCCGGCCACGGTTTGGTTCAGTCGCTCCACCGCGCCGTTGCAAGCCGGATGGTACGGTGTTGTCTGCTTCATAGCGATCTTAAGCAGCTCGCAAACTCTCCTCATTAGCTGCGACACGAAGTTCGTTCCCCGATCTGTCAAGAGTTGCCTCGGGGGTCCATGTCGGAGCACGATCTGTTCGACAAATGCTCTTGCAACCGTGTCTGCCTTCTGATCTGGGAGTGCTACCGCTTCCGCGTATTTTGAAAGGTGATCGCCAAATACTAAAATGTACTTGTTTCCGGAAGTGGTCGTGGGCAAGGGGCCCATTATGTCCATACCTGTCCGCTCGAAGGGAGCCGAAACCTCAGGGAACGGCTGAATTGGAGCTGGTCTTCGTCCCTTGGGTGTTTTTCTTTCGAGACAGGAATGACACTTCGCACAGTAGTCTCTAACATCATGTCGCATGCCACTCCAAAAGTACAAACGCTCCACACGCCTGCGTGTCTTCGCTACGCTAAAATGACCGGCGCATGGCGCATCGTGAAACGCGCGAAGAACCCTTTCTGTCCACGACCGAGGTATGACGACTCTCTCCCAAGCGGTTTTCTCTGGTCTCCCTTTCCTGGTTGGCCTCGTGCGCCGACACAGGGTGCCGTCTTTGCCAATGAAATAACCTAGCTGTTCGGGGTGAGACGGTGCGCCCTCTAAGCTTTCGATTATGCGCTTCAGGTCAGGATCTTTGCACTGCTCTGTGCGTAATTCGGCGGGGTCGACTACGGGGACAAACTCATCTATAGCTGCCACGGCAGCTGTGCGGCTGAGTGCATCAGCATTCAGATGTGTCTTTCCTGACTTGTGCTCAACTTCAAAGCAGTATTCCTGCAGGTGTAGATTCCATCTAGCGAGTCGCGAGCTAGGGTCCCTGACACTCATCACCCATTTCAGAGGATGGCAGTCTGTGACTAGCTTGAATTTGCGGCCGTAAAGGTAGCATCTGAAGTGCTTTACTGCCCAGACAACGGCGAGGCACTCCCTTTCCGTAGCTCCGTACTTTTGCTCTGTGGGGCTCAGCTGTCGGCTAGCAAAAGCAACGGGATGTTCTTTGTCCTCGATAACCTGAGATAGCACGGCACCAACTGCGAACTTTGACGCATCTGTGGCCATAACGAAGGGCAAACTAAAATCCGGGTGGCGCAACAGCGGTGCACTCATTAGCTTCCTTTTCAGGGCCCCAAAAGCATTCTCCGCGTTTTCGTCCCAGCGAAAGGCGACATTTTTGGCTGTTAAGGCGGTGAGCGGCTTAGCGAGCTTGGCGAACTCCTCTATGTGCCTTCGGTAGTAACCGATCAGGCCGAGAAACTGCCGGACCTGGCGGACGCTAGTCGGGGATGGAAAATCCGAGACACACCTTAGTTTCTCAGGGTCCGGTCGCACGCCGTCAGCTGAAACAACGTGCCCGAGGTATTTCACCTCGTTTTTGAGGAATTGGCACTTAGAGGGCTTCAGCTTGAGACCCGCTGCTCTTAGTCGCACCAAAACCTGCTCAATATCGCGCAAATGGTTATCAAAACTGTCACTGTATATGATAATGTCATCCATATACACGAAGCACAGCCTCCCCAGAAGACCTGCCAGGATAACATCAGCGGTTCTCTGCCAGACAGCAGGGCTGTTGGCCAGACCCATCGGCATTCTTTTCCATTCATAGTGCCCTGAGGGCGTGTTGAATGCCGTTTTCTCGGCATCTGCCGGATCCATTGCTATCTGCCAGAATCCCGCCGCCATGTCCACTACCGTGAAGTACCTGGCAGAGCCCAGCTGAGAAAGCGTCTCCTGTATATTGGGGATGGGGTATGGATCGATGCGAGTTACGGCATTTAGTTTGCGGTAGTCCACTACCAATCGATACGAGCCATCTGGCTTTTCCACCAATAGTGCTGGTGCTCCCCAGGGTGACTTTGAGTGTTCGACAATGCCGCGATCAATCAGGTCCTGCACCTGCCGCTCCATCTCCTCACGTTGGGAGTAAGGAATCCTGTACGCACGCTGGTAAACGGGCGATGAAGTGCCGGTTTCTATCCTGTGCTTTATAACGCCACAGCAGCCCAAATCCAGGTTGGACGCGGCGAATACCTCCGAGTAGTCGTTCAGCAAACCAGCCAGAGCCTCCCTCTCCCTGGATTTTACGTGAGAAAGATCGAACGACACCTTTGGAGCAGCCGAAGGACTAGCATGCTCTACAGTTGCGAGTACCGTATCGGTGGGCTCACGTTGCTCTATCGCAGAGGTGAAGAAAGCCAATGTTTTGTTCTTGGGAAGGCTCAGTGGCTGCTGGCTACAGTTAACCACCCGTAGGGGCACTCTGTGGGCGTCATTAACTGTCACGAGGCACGCGGCTGCCTTCAGGCCATTGCTGAGAGAGTCGACCGGCTCAAGCACTCCCACGGCGCCGCTCTCTACATCTGAAGGCACAAACGCGTACAAAATGTGCTCCGACCAAGGAAGGACGACCGCCTCCTCGACCAGCCGGACGGCAACCCGCGAATATACCTTCTCCAATGATCCCACTGTTTGACGGGTGTCAATATCGGTAATGCGAATCTCAGCCCCTCTCCTGTTCAAAAACGGAACTTTTGAGCCGCCCGCATTAACCTCTTCCTCAGAGAATGAGACTACTACCTTCCCTTTTCTCAAAAAATCCTGCCCTAATATACCTGACACTCCGTTTGGCAGAGACACCGTGTCCGGGCATACGTAGCAGGGGTGCTCCAATGCAATTCCGCCGAGAGAGAAGTGTAACCGGTAGAGTCCACTTATGCCAAGAGGATCCCCCGTTATGCCTACAAATTTGGTTGCCATACCACCAGACGCTTCCAACACCTCGCGGTCCCCCTTCCTTCGAAGCGTGTTAAAACTGCTCTCCTTAAGCAAAGTCACCTTTGACCCCGTATCTATCAACAATTCCATGCAACAACCATTTAACTTGCAACGCACAACAGGGCATGCCTCGTCGGCCACACAAACTACCACCACCTCATCATCTACTGCTCCCTCCCCACGCTCCTCAGGCTGGGGAGGACTAACTAGTTTTTTGTCTCGGTATCTGGAGCCCCGCTGTAGGCTTGCTTAGGGCGTGTCTCGCCTGCTTCTCTTTGTGGCTCCCCACGGCGCACGTTTTGGCAGAACCTGGCGATGTGTCCGCGACCCTGGCAAGCGAAGCATACGATTTCTTCAAAATCTCGAATACCGCGCCTGTAGCTTTGTGGCGGTCTCCGGTTTCCAGCGAATGGGCGCTGTTGAGCGCGCGCTTCAACCTGGCATTCTACCTGCTGAGATAGCAGCTGTTCTCAGCGATCTAACCGCTCTGTCAAGAGAGCAACCTCAGGGTTGAGCACCGCTCTCTCTATGACGCGTACTCTCGCTGCGGCTGTCGTTAACGCCTCATTTTGTTCCTCATCCAATGCGGCCTCCACGGCTTGGTCGAAATTGCTCGGCTTGCGCGAGAGCACGAACCGGCGCACGGGGTCTTGCAGACCAGCCACGAACAAAGCGGTCATTTCCTCTTTAAGTAGATCCTCCGCGTATTTCTTCCTTAGCTGGTCTCCTTCCTCCTCCCTGCTTAACGTATCGCGCGCTAGGCGCTGAAGCCGCGACGCAAACGTTCGCACGTCCTCCCCTACCATCTGTCCGGCGTCACGGAACGTCTGTACTCGCACGTGACGTGGTTCAGTGTCAAAATGCTCAAACGCGAGCTTCTTAAATTCCGCAAATGATTTTGTGGATTTTACTTTTTCGTCTCGCCATGCAAAATCATGAGCAGCTCCTGCCATCTTACACCTCGCCATTCCCAGCATTTGAGCATCGGACCATCCCCCCATTTTCCCAATCTCTTCTAGCATGGAAAAGAAATCGCAGATTGGAACCCCTGTCTTATCTCCCGTCAACGTCGGAATGACGCTTCCTAATGCCAGCATGCTTGCCCCGAGCGACGGCTGTGGAGTGGGAGCTCCCTCAGATAAAGACATTTTTTTTTCAAGCCCTCCGGTGCCTCAAGCCTCTCAAATGGGGGTAAAAGTCCCACAATCAGTCCCGTGATTCCCTTTTGATTACAATTTTGAAGTCATGAATGTCGCAGCATTCAGAGGACATTTGCTTTTGAGACCCCACTTCTGACACCAGTGTGATGACCCCCATAATGCGCAGGTCCACACGGGACGGAGAGGCAAAGAGACACCGTATGGCTCAGTTTAAACAAACAGGTATATTCAATAATTACACATGATTAAGATTATACATCAGAGGCTGGGGCGTCCGAGCTTACGTGCCGACGACTTCATGGGGGCGATGGAGTGGCTCCGGAGTTGGGCTCGAGCGGTTGCTGGCAGAAGCTGCACGCCGTCGGGCTTCGGCGCTGAAGGCCCTCTTCGCGAACGATGTCGTCCTGAGCGTGCTTCTTCCGTACTGCTTGTCCATTTTTATATCCTCTTCTCCACATTCCCTAGGGTGAGCACGCCCACGCCGGAGGGGAAGGAGGGGGGGCTAGGGCTTTCACTTGGGCGCACAAACATACCACCGCACTTATTGTCTCGCCCCCCTCACGTGTTGAGTCCGAGGGAAAGAATGTTGTCTTCACGGTAGCGCATAGCGTCGGCTGTGGTACGGCGCGCTCTGGCCCGCTGACAGTTCCCTTGTCCTGGAATGTGCCCGGGAGGGCCGCACCTGGAACGGCCACGCAAATTGGGGAGGATAAAGCCTGTTTCCCCGCGGCGGCGGCGGCGGCGGGTCCGGTTGGGTCCGGTTGGGCTTAAACCACTTCGTTCTGGTTGTCACTCTCAACGAGCATGGCTGGGTAATTGATGATGCCTGTCATCTGGGTCTCCGTCTACGCCGCGCCGTCGAACGTGGATCCTCGTAGCACACACAAAGAATGTACCTCGTAGCACACACAAGGAATGTACCTCGTAGCACACACAAGGAATGTACCTCGTAGCACACAAGGAATGTCACACGGTTTTAAAGAAAATTGCTTATAAAGCAGCAGAAAAACAACCATGCCGCCGGTGGGATCCGAACCCACGACCTCCGAATATCGCGTCCGGTGCTCTTACCAACTGAGCTACGGCGACGGCTGTCCAATCTGCTGTTTTCGTGGGTATTTATGTTTACTGGGTGTACGCGAACCTTGAGAGTGTTCACCAGCGATTGGACAGCCGTCGCCGTAGCTCCGTTGGTAAGAGCACCATACGCGATATTCGGAGGTCGTGGGTTCGGATCCCACCAGCGGCATGGTTGTTTTTTCTGCTGCTTTATAAGCAATTTTCTTTAAAACCGATTGATTGGCAATACAAATTAAAAAGAATAAAACATTCCCCCATGCACCTTGGTTTCGGTGATTGTTAGCTTCCTTAATATGTTTGTCAAACGAGCCCCTCATTTCCTTTACCTATATATATATATATATATATATATATATATATATATATATATATATATATATATATATATATATATATATATATATATATATATATATATATAGCAGACAAAGTAAAGAAAATGAGGGGCCCGTTTGACAAATTTATGAAGGGAGCCAACAGTCACCGAAACCAAGGTGCATAGGGGAACGTTATTTTGTTTTTTTTATGTGTTATGCTTATCAGTGGGATAATAATACTTAGATTAATAAATCGCTTAAAGAAAATTACTTATAAAGCAGCAGAAAAAACAACCATGCCACCGGTGGGATCCGAAACCCACGACCTCCGAATATTGCGTCCGGTGCTCTCTCACTCTCTGTCTCTCTCTCTCTCTCTCTATATATATATATATATATATATATATATATATATATATACATATAAATGTATAGTCACCACTACGTGACACCTGCGTGATATTCACGGCAATATATATATATATATATATATATATATATATATATATATATATATATATATATATATATATATATATATTCCACACAAGATAAAGTAAATGAGGGGCCCATTTGACAAACCTATGAAGGTAGCCAACAGCCACCGAAAGCAAGGTGCAAAGGGGAATGTTTAATTTTTTTTCTGTCTTGTGCTTAACAGTGGGATAACCATACTTAATTAATCTATCGCTTATAAAAACTACTTGAAAGCAGCGGAAACACAACCATGCCGCCGGTGGGATCCGAACCCACGACCTCTACCAACTGAGCTACGGCGACGGCTGTCCAATCTGCTGCTTTCGTGGGTATTTATGTTTGTTGGGTGTAAGATAACCCTAACCTTGTCAGTGCTGCTTTGAAACACGGGTCATATCACGTAAAAGATACACGCTGTTCTCACGCTGACGGTATGACTTTCGACAACGGCCCGCCTCAGTGCACAGAACGCATGTAAGCTGCGGCCATCTGCTTGCCGAGGGCACAGGTCGCAATATAATCAGCACTCAAAACGCCAAGCAAAAATGGTTTACTCGCGATAGCACATCTGATATTGCTCTGCAATCATGTACAAGCGCAAGCGCTCGTGTTGTCCAGTCCTTCTTTGTCCCTGTTTTTTGCGCTTGCACATGATTGCAATGCACCAACTCGCGCAAAGGTCTGTGCTCTTGATATTGCTCGTCTGGCGAAGGCAACAAGCGGTCGATCATCGCTGTCAAGTGTCTCGAAGCGTCTTCAAACGAAGTGACAAACTTTCTGCACCACAGAGCCGAGGCGTACGCCCCAAGCCGAACGTCGTGCTTGAGGACGCAACAAGGAATTTCGCTCAGCAATATTCATCGCAACTACTCGCAGTGCATTTGAGGGCAACTCTTTGAGAAGGCGGCTGGAAGGGCTGGCCGTTGAAAATATATAGCTCGGGGAGGGGCTTGAAGAACGGGCGTTTCAATCCGCCTATCGCAACTGCTTATGTATGTAGTTGATGCGCCAACATCATTGTTGGTACTGCTTTTTTGTGTGGTTTCGGTATGTCGGTTATGTTGGCAATCCAGTCAAAGCAAGCCCCGCAGGGGGATGTTGTACGGTTCCTGGATGCTTTCAGGGTGGGGACACCCGCTGTTTTCGGCGCCATCTTGGTTCTTTCCAATGCGGAGGCACTGGGCGTGTGACGGCTGCAGATTAACTATTGGGCCGAAAGAAAGGGGGCGAGGGCGTGTAATGCCCTTACCACCGTGGTTAAATGCAAATTTTATGCTCTACCATCCGGCTAGCAGTTTTCTTGCATAAACTGTTCGTTTCCTAAGAGGTTATGCGACCCTTGTCGCGTGTCCGCAACCTGAAGGTGGCAAGATTTGCTTGCGAGGTTATCTCTTTTTATTAACTCATTTCACTCATACATGTCCCACAAATATTACTGGAATTGTGCACTTGGATGAAATTTTGAGTTTGCAGCAGTTTAATTTATTTTTATTTTGAGTTTCCAGTTATATTAATGAAGCTAGGAGAAAAATAAGGCGACGTCATGTGAGTATACGCTGACGGCAGTTCGAGTGCATTCTTAAGAGGAAAAGTGTACGAAGAACAGATGAAGTAAAATTTTTTTTTACAAAATTAAGCACTCATTTCACTTTATAAGCGAGGTTATCTGGCTAAAATGCGGTTGCCTTACTGCAGGCCCGTAGTCCTGCTAATAACACTCAGCCGGCTTTTCAGGAGTGTTAAGCCATCGCAGGCAGATAGGGAGTTGTGTGGACATAAGGCGCTTAATGGGGAACTTACCATCAGGCGTGCATTTAGCAAAGGCTTTCAAAATTATTTTGTGTTCCTTGTGGATAGTCTGCACGATCCACGCTCCGCAGAGTACCTCAATTCCATAAATTGTGCTAGTGCTTTTCTACATCCAACTAGCGCAGAAAAGAAATTTATCCCACGTTCTCAGCTCTGCGAAACAGTAAAAGCTGCGATATTGTAGCGTAGGCTACACTAGCCGAGGTTCAGCAGTTTTGTATGGCTCCTGGACAGTCGTGCTGCGCATGCGCGAGGAGCAGTGACGTCACACGGCCCACAGCTGCGCAGGAGAAGGGGAGGCTGCACCCCCCTCCCTGGAAATTTGGACAATAATTTTTTCGCTCGAGCTAAAAAGTTGATTAGCGTACTCAGGCTCCTCATATCCGTAGAAGCGTCATTCAGGATTGCGAGCAAACTTTGCACTCTGCACACTATGACGTGCTGGTGATGGCACGGTAGCGAAAGAATGACAGGCTGAAGATAGCGAACAATTCTGATAGGAACGCTCGAGGTTTTCTATCTTGAGCTTCGAGATCTACGCAGTATATTACCGCGAGAACTTCCGCTTTCTCATTAATTGCCGGCTACATTTAGAAAAGAGCCTAGACCGCCACACTTAGTAAGACCTTCCCGTGGCGTCACATTTGCTTGTGAACACTCCTTGCCGAAATGACGAAATTTCGACCACCCCGCCACCCAAACGAAGCCTATATAAATCCACCCCTCAAAAAGCTTGCACGCTTGTAGTGCACTGAAAGCCGACGCCAGTAGTGTCATTATGCGATCCATTTCAACGAATTAAGGTGGGACCACATAATTATTATTTTTTATCCCAGATAAATGCAACCGCAAATAAATTTTGTGTATGGCTACTTATCAAAATAGGATACTCAATTGAACAAGCTTTTTTATTAATGGAAGAGTGTAATTCATTGGAGTCTATGCTTTGCTTCATTTTCTGGTTATGAAAAAGATTCTCAAGCGCTTCTGACGAATTTATACAGTGTAAACATCCAGAGAGCCACACTGCCAAGAAAACGGCTGCACTGCTTCTGCGGTATGATTTGCCGGAGAAAACGGAAGGAGGCAACGTTTTTGCTCATGCATAAAAAAGTTGGGCTGAGGCTTAGCTAAAGTGTTACGCCTGGATATCTCGAAGCGAAAAGCTTCGTGGCGATGCTCGTGGTTTAGCTTAAGGTTTCATACATAGGGTTACAATTTGGGTATACCTTTCTAGCTTTTTCAAAACGTGTTGTCTTAGGTATACAAAGCTTGTACAATCGTTATACAAGGGTATTAAAATCTCCAACTCCCACGCTACCACTTCTGAGTCGTCTTCTCCACCTTCCATGGCGAAAGGTCAGACGACGGAGTCAGCGCGCGGTGGCTACGACGGCTTAGGCAGCAGCGACCACCGGCGCTCCGCGTGACGTCACTCGGTTTCGCGCATACAGAGCTGTGGCAAATCTGTAGTGTGGCTCACGCGAAGCCCGGTGTTGGCAAGCCTAGTGAAGCTTTTCGCTTCAAAAGTGTTCGAGACAAACACCAAAAATGGAGGCCCGCACGCTTTTTCCGTAATGTAATGAACACAGGTATAAAGGAACGCCGCGGCTAGGCTTCGGAGGGAACGAGTAAAAGCATATGAAACGGTAAAAGAGGGGGAAATGACGGCCATAAAACATAGCCGGTACTCTTCGAGAACGGGCGCTGGCAAACGGCATGACGCTCTTAATGACCAGCGAGTCAGCGACTTAACAGGGAGCCGAGGGGACCAACAACGAGCTGATCCTGCTTTCCAAGCGGCCGCCACACTGCATCCTCAAACCCAGCGCCCGGCCAATAACAGAAAGCAAAGTAAAACCAAATACACGGTGCAGTATGTTCGTACACCACGACCAAATACAAGATCCCTCTTTCCTGAGAAGGCATCCGAGCCATCTCCTGTCGGGAGCCTTCTCTTTTGCCCCCCCCCCCCCTCCCCCTTCCGCACATCGCCGCCGTCATCCTCGGATTGAGTGCTACTGCGACGCGCCTACTCACTCGAGCCCTGAGTGATGGCTGCATCAATAGCGAAAACGTAAGGGAAAGCGCCGCACGCCAGGGGCGGCGGTGCGCTCAACCAAAAGTGTAAAAGCAGCCCCGCTTCCACGCTTTGGGTCACACCAGCGAAGTGCCGCGTCCGGGCACGCGTCGTTCCGCCATTTTCAAACGACGCCATCGTTAGCTCTGCTGTAGGGGCGACCTGTTGCAGATAAGCATGGGCACCGGCGAGCATGTGTTTCGAGCCGTCCTGAGATGGGTGTCTGTTTCTTTGATCTATAGAGAGATAGCGACACGGAGGCAGAAAGTGCACAGGGAATCTTGTTTTCGCCTTCGTCGCTCGCTATAATTAGGATCCATTCGTACGCCAGCCACCAAACCGGCAACCATTGTGAATGTGCATTTGGCTGAGTGCCCCTCCGGCGTGAGAGGCCTCACCACAGCGGTGGCAGCGAGCTTTTAGATTTTTTAAAAGTTCTTATACCGCATAAAGCCGCATACTCTGCATTATATCGAAAGCCAGAATCTGTGTAAATGCCAATAAAAAAATTGTGAAATATTTTCTAACAAATTTAATTTTTTATTAATCATTGAGCGGTGCCTGGTTTCTCGCCTTTTCTAAATATTCAAACTGCGCTCACCTCACGAATAAATTTTTTCGGCAAAAATATTTAAGGCTTTGATTACGCACATAAGAATAGGTTTCCATGAATTTTTTGAACAAATTGGAGATGGCTGAGCGCAATGTCTGGGATGTTTGGCGTGAAATGACCGAAAAATGACGCCTGTCTCACATATCTCGGTGTACGCCCGAACCGCACCCGTAAGGGAAAATTCGTTTGGGGGAAAGGAAATGGAGCAGTATCTGTTTTACATATCGGCGGACACCTGAGCCACGCCATAAGGGAATGGATAAAGGAGGGATTAAGAGAAGAAAGGAAGAAAGTGGTGCCATAGTGGAGGGATTCGGAAGAATAAAAAAATTGGTTTTCAGGAAAAGGAAATGGTGCAATATCTGTCTCACATCTCCGCGGACACCTGAGCCGCGCCGCAAGGGAAGGGTAAAGGAGGGAGTGAAATAATAAAGAAGTGCCGCAGTGGAGGGCTCCGGAATAATTTAGACCACTTGGGGATCCTTAACGGGCACTGACATCGCACAGCACACGGGCGCGTTTGCGTTTCGCCTCCATCAAAACGCGGCCGCTGCGGTAGGGTTAGAGCCCGGGTAAACCGGATCAGTAGCCAAGCGCGCTAACCACTGAGCCACGCGGCGGGTGAGGGAAGGAAATGAATGAAAATTGGTTTTAAACAAAGAAAATTACGTCTATCTCACATATATCGGTTTACGCCCGAATCGCGCCGTAAGTGAAGGAAAGTGAAATAAAGCTGGTTTTACGAAAAGGAAATGACGCCTGTCTCACATTGCGCCATTTCCATTCCTCGCAAAAACTTTTTTTTTAATTTGACCTTGCGATATTATCTGCAGGGTTTGCAGGTCGTTTGGAAGCGGATTTGGCTCCATATCTCCGCATACAACGAGCAATAATACAGTTGTAAATATCACCGAAGCGTTAATAAATATAAGCTCTCTTGTGTGAGCGCCTTTAATGCTTCGAAGAAAGCAAGGCGTTTAACTAATAAAAAAATGCCTACTACTGTGTGTGTGTGTGTCAGTATGGATATATCTATGGAAACCGCCAGTCGCTCGACAACAAACTTCGCCAGGGAGATGCCTCCTTTTGCTTCCGACCAGGGTTAGCCAGAGCTAAACCACCAGCAATTTTTTTCTAAGCGCCATTGCGGCCGGGCGCGGGTTTGCATGCATGGGGTATAAGTTTTGACGAATGCCATTCGTTTGCAGTTGCGGACTTTGTTGTAAAGATTTTGGGTTGTATATTATGTGAAAATATTGCAAATAGCCGCGACTTTTCGTACGAGTGTTTTTTTTTTTGGGGGGGGGGGGGTGGGGGTAGGGGGAGAAAATAAATGTTCTTTACGAATCTAATGCTCAGAGTTCTGCGTGCGCTCGTATATGTATGTAGATATTACAGTGAGCAAAACAGCCCTTAGGCTTTATCAAAGCAGAAATATGACTAAGATATTGTTTGGGCGCCATTGATCACGCTCAATATGGACTGCAACGCATAAGATGTGACAACAGATTATCACTTGGCAGAGAGCCATAGTACATATTAATGCCATGAAAATAGGCGGAGGGACGTGCTATTGCACTCAATATAGCTTGCAACGCGTCCAATATGAACCAAATGAGCTTTCCGCAGCGGCGAAGGCGCGAGGACGCAACACTAAACTTCTGCTCTGTGCAGTGTCCGGATAATTCTCCGCGGTTGGGCCAACTGCTGCACCTTGGTGTCCGGAAACTGCGTCAACGAAAGCGGGCGGATCCAGCCTGCATTGTGCCCAGGACCAGTGCGGCCTTTCTGCGGGGACTTTCTTGGACTTTGCCGCCCAAATCTCGCGCCAACAGCGTCAAGCACAGACAACATTGGCATCTACAGCTGGTTGGGACACACCCCCCGGATTCTTCACATTGGCAGCAGCGGCGAAGGCGCGAGGACGCAACACTAAACTTCTGCTCTGTGCAGTGTCCGGATAATTCTCCGCGGTTGGGCCAACTGCTGCACCTTGGTGTCCGGAAACTGCGTCAACGAAAGCGGGCGGATCCAGCCTGCATTGTGCCCAGGACCAGTGCGGCCTTTCTGCGGGGACTTTCTTGGACTTTGCCGCCCAAATCTCGCGCCAACAGCGTCAAGCACAGACAACATTGGCATCTACAGCTGGTTGGGACACACCCCCCGGATTCTTCACATTGGCAGCAGCGGCGAAGGCGCGAGGACGCAACACTAAACTTCTGCTCTGTGCAGGTGTGTAATTTGTCTTGTAATTTGGCTGTTCTGCATTCTTGTTGCTGCTGCTGCTGCCAACTGATTTTTTCCCCTCCCCTTCCTGTAAAATGTCCGTGAATTGCTTCAAGTGCAACGAGCCGGTGGAATCTGATGACGCATCAGTTGTCTGCACTGAATGCTTTTACAGCTTCCATGTCGGTGCGTGTTCAGGGCTGCAGGAAACAGTTGTCCGCACAAGGGGAGATGCAGCTCGTAAAAGCTATAAATGCCCACTCTGTCGTTCAGGCAAATCGCGGCAAACGCCTAAAGAAAAAAAGAGCGAGGAGGACGGAGTCGATGCTATCATGTTTGCAAATCTTGTTAAACAGGTAAATGAACTGTCATGCCTGAAGGCGACCGTTGCTGATCTCGAGGCTTCGGTGGAAATGATGTTATCAAAGTATGATGAGCTATTGGCTCGTGTGGACAAACAAGACCAAACAATCGAGAGCTTGCTAAAGCGCGTCGAGAAGGTAGAAGGTGGTCAACAGGTCGAGTTACGTCAACTAAAGGAGGACATGAACACGTTAGAACAGCACAGCCGTGCCCTCAACCTAGAAATCCACGGAGTTCAGAGCTGTCCAGGCGAGAACTTGCTATCAAAAGTGAACGAAGTGGCCGAAAAGATAAAGCTACCCGCGGTGACCCAACAGGAAGTTAACGATTTGCACAGACTGCCGGCTAAGGGCTCTAAAATTCCCATAATCCTTGTTCGCTTTGCCAACAAAGGCACACGCGATGAATGGCTTAGGAACAGGAACGAACTGCGGACAGATGAGAAGTGCTGCATATACCTGAACGAGAACCTCACAAAGCGGAATAGGCAACTGTTGCAGCGTGCAAAGACGTGGGCCGATGACCATGGATTCCGTTTTGCATGGTACAGACATGGTAGAATTTACGTGAGGAAAGAAAGCGGCGAAACCGCCTATCTAATCAAAGATGAGTGTGATCTTGACAAGATCGTGACCTAAGCCGCTACCACTTCGAAGTGCGGATAACACAAGCGAACAACAAAAATGAGTTTTTCCTACCTGCTCCCTGAGGAACTAAAAGACGTTCTTGGTTTGAAGTACCATTCATTATTTAAATGTTTTCATATAAATACGCGGTCGCTAAATAATAAACTTTCGGAAATAGAGCTACTGTTATCTTCATTTCATTTCAGCAATGATGTTATCATGTTCACCGAAACTTGGTTGTCTGATGACGAGACGTTCATTCTGCCCCACTATAAGAGCTTTTTTCTTAACCGCAGCAGTCGTCGTGGCGGCGGCGTGTCTTTGCTTGTAAGCAACGAACTGAAATCTGACACGCTTGATCAATATTGTGTTTGCAGTGATGACTATGAGATATTGACTGTAATTACCGGCGACATGGTTCTCTCTGTAATCTACCGACCACCAGACGGAAACATTTCGAACTTCATTAATTTCATTGACCACTTTCTTGCCTTTATAAATGAAAAAAAGTTAAAGATAATACTTGGTGGTGACCTGAATTTAGACATGATGTGTGACAATATTCATACGCGATGTTTCAATGTTGTGGTTAAGAGCAATAACTGTGAAAATGTCATTTCTAAACCAACTCGTGTTACTTGTTCTACTGAAACTTTACTTGATCTCTTTATTACAAATTATGACACCTCATGTGTTGAATCAGAAGTACTGCTATGTGACATTAGTGACCACCTTGGTATATTTATGGGTGTTGAAAAGACTAACCGCCATAAAAAAACAAAGTCATGTTACGCTACCCAGTTCGTTTCTGAAAAAAGCTTAGAAATGTTCCGCGATGATATTAGCAACGCAGATTTCTCTGAGCTGTATTCTATGGAAGACTGCAACGTCGCCTATGAATTGTTTATTGATACTGTGAAAAAAGTGTACGCAAAGCATTTTCCATATGTAACCAAAAGGCAATCGACACGTATAAGAAAACCATGGATTACACGTGATTTATTAAAGCGAATAAAGGAAAAACACAAAATATACAATAACTTTATCAAATGTAGAGATCCTGCAGTGTTTTCAACATTTAAAGCCTATCGAAATAAGCTAAACAAAGATATTAGGCTTGCTAGAGATCGATATTTCTGTGAATATTTTGAAGGATGTAGTAATAATTCAGACCTGCTATGGAAAAAACTTAATTCGCTGTTGAAGCCCTCGAGAAAGGAAGGCGCTATTGAAACCATAACATGTGGCGATAATGTCCTCACGGGTGCCGCTATGTCGAACGCTTTTAACAGCTTTTTCACAGATGTCACAAGCATGCCTTGTGACAATACTGACTACCCCTACATTAATGATCGCTTAGAAAATAGCTTGTTCCTTCATTCTGTTTCTGAGGCTGAGGTTGTGTCGGCATTTTTGGAACTTTCTAATAGTTCGGCCTGTGATGCGGACGATATCCAGGTCAAGCCAATTAAGTTTGTTATAGACATATTATCATCGCCACTAAGTTATTTATTCAACTTATGTTTTTTAAAGGGCATATTTCCAAATAAAATGCAGGTGGCTAAAGTAGTAGTTATTTACAAGAAAGGTGACAAGAACTCCCTTAGAAATTACAGACCTATTTCTTTGCTCCCTGTCTTTTCTAAAGGCTTAGAAAAGCTTATCTTCTCTCGACTGCAAAAATTCATAGAAAAAAATGATATTATAACAGGATGGCAGTTTGGATTTCGGAAGAATAAATCCACTGAGCTTGCGCTTCTTCACGAGAAAGAATATATCCTAAACAGTTTTGAAAAGAAACATATCGTGCTAGCTACCTTCGTAGATTTCAAAAAAGCATTTGATTCTCTAAATCACGAACTGCTGATTAGAAAGCTTGAAATGTATGGAATTAGAGGTCTTCCTCTGCAACTTTTAAACTCTTATCTTTCTAATCGTGCACAATATACAACCATTAATGGTATTGAGTCTTCTTTAAAGAATATAAAATGTGGAGTGCCGCAGGGTAGCATATTGGGGCCTTTGCTCTTCAACTTATTTATTAACGACATAGTAAACATCACCGACCAAGCATCGTTTTTTATTTATGCAGACGACACAAGTATTTTCCTCTCAACGAATGACTGCGATTCCCTGATAGACAAAGGAAACAATATTTTATGCCAACTAAACACCTGGACAGAACTAAATGGGTTAAAAATAAATGTGAATAAAAGCAAGGCTGTTATCTTCCGACCAAGGAATAAACTTCTGCATACAAATAAAAAGCTACTACTTAATTCAGAGGAGATTGAGATAGTAGAAAAATTTAAAACACTTGGAGTCGTCTTTCACGAAACAATGTCATGGGACCATCATGTAGATACTATCTTGCCTAAACTCGCTCGAGTCGTAGGACACCTATATCGCCTGAAAACAATGCTTCCTTCGAGGATTAAGGAGCTCATATACAAATCGTTGTTTTTGTCCCATTTAAATTATTGTCACCTTGTCTGGGGCATGACCACTCTGAATAATCTAGACAAAATTTATCTACTTCAAAAGAAAGCGATAAGGTGCATATTCCAGCTTAGTTTCAACCAGCATACAAACCAGTACTTTGAAGATGCATGTATTATGAAAATTTTTGACATCTATAGTTTTCAACTGCTTTCGAGATATAAGAAGGAGCTACTTCGTCATACTGATTATTTGGGGAGACTGGCCTCCCTAACGCCGAGCGAGAAGCTGTATAACACTAGACAACACTCCCCGTGGCAGACTAAAACTCCAAGAACAAACTACGGATTACAAATGATTGCCTTCCAGTTGCCTAAACACCTAAACACGTTACATCATAAAAATATTGACATAATTAGTACGCCGATCCGTGACCTTTGTAAACATTTCCTGTGTTTCAAAAATTAGTCTGCTTTTATAATCTTTTCATTTTTCCTTTTTATTCAGTGTTTGCATCAAAAGTTTGTAGTACTAGTTTTGTTATTGTGATACTGTTGCACAATATGTATTCTTTGTTCCGCTGATGCCTTTGTATATGTAGGGGCCGAGGGCTCGTCAAGCCTTGCTGGCTTTTTTCCTCGGCCCTTTTCATCGTTGTGATGAATAAATCTCTATTATTATGTTATCAATGCTCAATGTCAAAGCACATCACTTAACCAAACATTCAGTGTGCTTTGTTGTTTGCATCGACAGCTAACTTTAACAATTTCTAGCCCCATTGTGGTTGCACTGTTTCACGAACTGAACTTTATTATCCCAATTAAACCTCACCCCATCGACACACCCTACCGAGGGGGTCCCCCTTTCTCCTATCCTCCACTCTAACCTCAACGTACCCCCCGTACCAAAGAACATGCACCCTGAGCGGGACAGGGACCGCAGAGTAGAAAGGGCTCGGGCCCTCCACAAACAGTATGGCGATGACCATGAGGTGGTCTACGGGGACGCAGCGGAGTACACGTCAGGCTCCCGTATGGCGCTGGCGGTAGCCGACAATCGAGCAAATCTTCTGACCTCCAGCTCAAACATCACCAATTCTATCACATAGGCAGAAGAGGCAGCCATCGCGCTTGCTCTCATTTCTACATCTGCCACAAAAATTATCTCTGACTCTATATCTGCCATACTCAACTATGCCAATGGCTACATATCCCGCACTGCTACTCGTTTACTACGCTTCTGGCAGCCCCGGCGACCTATAACCCACATCTGTACGCCAGCACATGCCGGCCTCCCTGGCAACTAGCAGGCTCATTCCTTAGCCCGAGGTCTCAAATTAAGGAAGGGAGTCTAGCCTCTTCTACGGGCCGAGGAGCGCCTGCTCTCCTTCCATGATATTCTCTCGTACTACCGGGAACAACGAAGGGAGTACGCACACCCAGCCCCATCCCTCACCATAGCGCTGGCCACACACTGGCGAGGACTGCAAACTCGGACTGCTCCATACCCCACACTACTAAATGCAAGATACCCAGACCAATTCTCCTCGTCATGCAAACTGCGGAAAACTAGGAGACTTTCTACACACCCTGCTCACATACCCCCATTCCCTCATCCCCCATCACAGACCGTGGCGTAGTCTTACTGGGAGACTCTTATGACCGAAACTCCTCCTCAAGACCAGCGCCGGATCATCTCCAGCGCTCTGAGAAGAACTGCTTTCCAAGGGCGGTCCTTCGTTTGGTAGGGGTGCCTCCTCACAGTGAGGGAGCATCCAAGTACCATGTAGAGGGTTTCGCCCCACCGTTACATCGTTGGCAATAAAGGTTCCCACCACCACCCCCTGTCACATCTTGTGCAAAGCAGTTCATATTGAGCACGGTAGTACGTGTGCCCACACCAAGAGCTTATCAGGGCACAATCTGCGGCTCTTCGAAGAGCTCAGACAAAAGTCTTATGAGCCCATATCGATTGGCCTTAATTACAAAATGTAAAGTTAATAATAATAAGAGTTGGTTTTGGGGGAAAGGAAATGGCGCAGTATCTGTGTCATATATCGGACACCTGAGCCGCGCCGTAAGGGAAGGGATAAAGGAGGGAGTGAAAGAAGAAAAGAAGGGAGACGTGCTGTAGTGGAGGGCTCCGGAATAATTTCGACCACCTGGGGATCTTCAACGTGCACTGACATCGTACAGCACACGAGCGCCTTAGCATTCTTCCTCCATAAAAACGCAGCCGCTGCGGTAAGGTTCGAGCCCGGGAACTCCGGATCAGTAGTCGAGCGCCCTAACCACTGAGCCACCGCGGCGGTGGTGTAAAGTTAATCATATTTGCGAAATTTGTGACAAAAACTTTACCACAGATAGTGACCACATTCTCTGGGGATGCTAGGGAAATCCACCCCCCAGAAAGCTCCTGCCATATCCCTCAGCTGATAGCTGGGAAAAAAATCATACGCAGTGAAGAAAAACAAGTACAAGCCAACATCGCAGATTGGATCCTCGAGGTCGTCCCTTCTTGAAGGCCACCTGGGGCGAAAGTGGGCTAACGACGACAGAAATACGTATAAAAGTTTATTCCTCCTCCCTTACGGCGCGGTTTGGGTGTCCACCAAGATATGCTCGATAGGCGTCATTTCCTTTGCTTGAAAATTGATTTTTGTGGAAAGGAAAGAGCGCGTTATCTGTCTCACATCTCGACAAGCACCCGAACCAGGCCGTAAGGGAAGGGATAATGGACCGACTAAGAGAATAAATGAAGAGGTGCCGCAGTGGAACATTCCGGAGTAATTTCGACTACCTGGGGATCTATAACGAGCCACCGCGGCGCGTATTTCTTTTCCTTAAATTGTCCAATGTTCCAGACGTCGCGCCGAACAGGCGATTGCGTTCCGTAGACTCCTTGGCAATGCTGCAACACGCTGTCGCCTCCCGCTCTTGGAAGGTTTCTAAGCGGTTTGAATGGAGTTGTTGGTCAGTTGTAGCAAATCATCACGAGCCTGTGAAGTCGAGAATAATTTTAGGATAACCGTTGAAACGCCATGCGGACCTGGAGCAACGGCGTGCAATCCTGGTACAACAGATACAGTTCCGATAGAATTGACAACCTACACACCTGTGTAACTGTAGTTCTGCCTTCCTGAGTAGAACTTCCTGTTAACTATATATGGCGAGAACATGAGAACCTTGTGGTGCAGCGCACAGAGTAGTTCGAGAAATTCACTATATGAGCCTTTTCTCAAAGGCAGCATTTCTCATTTTCTTCGGAAATCTTTCTTGAATGACAACCCCCCGCAGGTGAGCTAGCTGCTTCTGGCCCTCTTTTTACCTCGCCTTTCCTTAGGTGTTCCTCGGTATGGCCTTGAAGCTGTCGCGAGTACGCCGGCAACACAGTTGCCAGAGTGAAACACACCCGAATAAGACAGTTAATACAACACCACACTGCTAGACTCCAAAAATATGAATGAGGAGGTTGACACTAAATCCTCCAGTCTCCGCTGAGCGGCGCTGTGGTCTCCTAAAAAATAAATATGGAAATATTGAATACAAAGCGTCCTTAAGCTCCGCTGAATGACCTTTGCTTTCGCAGATGTATTTAGAGTGTAATTAGGGAAATATATATATATGCTTGTTACCTGAACTAGAACCATGCGCTGTGGAGGGCACATATGGGTCCATCTGAAAAAAAACCGTCTGCAGGCCTCGGCCACAAAGCGACCTCGGAAGCGATGACGAAGAAACTGAAGCTTGCAGACAGCGCGTGTAGCTTGCAGAGGGCGGCCCGGCACAGGGCAGTGGTGGTGGTGGTAGTGGTTTTATTAAAAATAATAGTAAAAAGAAAGGAAAAGATTTTTGCTAGCCCCGGCATCTGCCATCGATACTGAAGCACCTGAGCTGGGGCAGCGTAAATAAAGGACTCGCAGGCAGAATGGAGAAATGAAATGAAAGAGGTGAGGGGACAGGAATAGAGGACAGGGGGAGAAGTAATATGTACAAACTATTTACACAATAAGAAATGTGTCCAGGTTGTGCGCGTGATTAGTTCATTTTAGAGGAATTAAATCACACACGCGCACAGCCCTGTGTAGTTACAACTGGAGTGGGGCGTCCAGTTATTAATCGTTCAAGGTAGAACTCGCGGAGCGTTCGGTCACTGCGTGTAACTACCTGACGGAGAACAGACGGGACGTCAAGCCCGTGTGTTCGAGGAATGCACAGAGGCTCACCAAAGTTCGCTCACGAGTGCGCGCACTGCCCTGCGGCCACAATAGCGTCTTGATGTAGTCTGGTAGTATGCCCTGCGCCCTATAGGCCGCGAGCATATCGCGACGAGCATCGGCGAACGCGGAGCAGCGAAGGAGCAGATGTTCTAGTGTTTCCACTGCACCGCATCCGTCACACACATCACTCGTCGCGATTCCGTGACGCACCCGTCGTTCCCCGGGCCACACGCAGCCAATGCGCACGCGGAGGATCATTGCACGTTGTGACCGTGTAAGTGCGCGACAGCCGGTGACACTGTCGATGCGCTCACCTCCCGCGATGCGTGGGTCGGGGTGCTGCTTTCGGAGATGGTCGTGAATGGCCGCACGCACGTCCTCCAGCGCAAGGGGCAGATCTCTGGCAGGTAGTCGGTGTGCAGCGGTCGCGAGGTCGTCAGAGGGCAGTCATAATTGCACTTGTGCATATGTCGCATTTTCAGTGCCACGTTTTCTTGCTATCTCTTTCTTGCACTTTTTTATCTCTATCGCGAGTTCTTTGCAGAGTTTCATTCACGCGTGTATTTGCTAACGTTTTCTCTGCTTCTTTATCTTTGACTCGTGACTATGCTTTTCATTTGTCTTCCGGGAACTTCACTCTGTGCCTTCGAGTATGGCGGCAGTAAAAGTAAAAAAAAAATATTGCCTTGTGTTCGCTCAACCCTTTCAGGAATTTCTAACTAATATGTGGGTCAAAGTATATTCTCTGGAACAAACTTTCAACCTCGGTAGACTTCTGTATTTTGAAGTAATTCTATTTAGCGAACCAGAAAGCTGAACTTCACTGAACATTTAATTAGTATGGTGGTTATAGCCAATGCTGAGTTCGTGTACGCGAAGAAGGCGATGCTATGCGACTTTTTAAGCGAAGCATCCTCCCAGGTCGAACGAGTGGGAGGGTGTGTGAGGGCTTATGATGATGATGATGCCCTCAGGCTTAATGGCACATACCCACTGCAGGGGATGGGCCAGGGTGCATTGCTGATACAAACGCACCCATGGGCAATGAGTGGTGTAACTGAATAATTTTATGATCTAAACTCCAATTTGGACAAAAAATGCAGAGAAAAACGGAAATGATAGGTTACGCCCAGTTGCTGCGGGCAAGCCTAAATGGAGAGAGCGGCCGCTAAGGCCTGGCCCTGGTTCGGGGGACTATGAGGGGCGAAGATGAAAGAGGCGATTTTGAGTTGTCTCCTTATGGCGCTCTCTGTTGTGTGAAATAAATAGTATTCGTAAGTAAACAGTAGGGTTTGAACGTAGCTAAACCGAGAAGACGTGCGAAAGCATGTGTTAGCATGATTGGCTCATGGTTTTGCTTTTCTGGGTCGTCGGTGTGACGACATTAGACTAAGGTTAAGCTCCGACGGAGGATAAGGTGATCTGTTCTGTTCGCGCCTCAGATGGAAGTTGAAGACGACAATGTGTAAGAAGAAGAAAGGGAATTTTAATGAAAGAAAGGCGGAGAGGTCGGCCGGTGGTAACAGGGCCCTGGCCTGCTACTCCACACAGGGGAAAGGGAAGAGGAGGAAAAGGAAAGTGTGAATGAAGGCTGATGATGGCATAATACAATGAGTTTCACGGGTGATGTCTATGCACACGCACACACACACACACACAACACTGGCTGGCGCTCGCATCGCGGTTACTGGACACACATAAAACTCAAAACTGGTGTCTGCAACACAACACCGACACATGTCATTAACCATGTAGGTTGTGCACAGGCGGTCACAAACGAGTATCCAGGCCTGTTTCACACAAAAAGTTGAGCAGGGCTTTTGTCACACGCCACCAATCAGAACGTCTCGTCCTTGCGCCCAGAAGAGTTTCCTCAGAGAGAGGGCGAGAGTCCAGGTTTTTCACGGTCGCCTCCAATGTTGTTCTTTCAGAAGTATACTTCGGGCACACGCAAAGAAGGTGTCCAATAGTCTCTGGTGTGTTGCACTGTGCGCAATTTGGGTTACTTTCGATGCCGATCTTGTGAAGATAGTGTTTGGTGTAGGCAACGCCAAGCCGTAGCCGGTGGAGTAAAGTCCCATGACGTCGCACCACCACAGATGGGAAATGTAATCGTGAGCCAGCGTCAAGCTTACACACGCGGTCCTGTTGATGACTCGGATCATGCCAGTGCGACTGCATTGCCGCCTGCATTAAATGCGCCAACAAGGCTCCAATGTCTGATCTTGAAAAGGCTATCTCAATGAAAGCACCATCACTATGTGCCATCCGAGCCTCGGCGTCAGCACGCTCGTTTCCCGCTATGCCGCAATGGCTCGGTATCCATTGAAACTTTATGATATGGCCGCGGTGGAAAGCCTCGGCTAACAAAAGCACAATCTGTTGAACCAGCTGCTCGCATGCTCTTGGTTTTAGATAAGTTTGCACGACCTGTAATGCCGATCTCGAGTCGCAGAATATAGTCCATTGCTGCGCTGGCTGGTGACCAATATAAAGGACGGCTTCTCGTATGGCTGCCAATTCGGTTGCCGTAGAGGACGTTTTGTGCATGAGCCTGAAACGGTGACATGAGGCATTTCCTGGCACTATCACCGCTGCAGCTGAAGAAGTGGTCGTAACGGATCCGTCCACGAAAACATGCTGGGTGTTAGTATACATAGATGTAATGTATGACAGCGCCAGCTGTTTCAGTCCGACTGTTGGAATGTGCGTTTTCTTTGTTATCCCTGGGATTGTTGTCCGTATAGATGGTTTTGGTACTGCCTAAAGTGGCACCTCCGCAATCTGGTGTGGCGCGTAGTTCGAAGGCAGCGCATTGCGCTGCATCCAAAGGGCTCTGGAAAAGGCTGCATCTGGACGCACCGCACTAATGTTAGTCAGGGGGTGATGACGATGCCTGGTCAGATGCCGCAAATGCACACGAAGTGGCTCCTGTTGAAAATAAATTCGTGCTGGGCAGGCGCGGGCCTCATAAAATGTGCCCCATGTAGAAGTTTTACATGGCAAACCCAAGCATACTCTTAAAGCACGAGCCTGCGCGCTTTCAAGCACACGCAGGCCTGATAGTCTGACCCCCGAGAGAACGGGTGCACTGTATCTGAGAAGGCCGACTACCAGCGCCTGGTACACGTGTAGTAAAGATCGCTCAGAGGGACCCCAACATTTTCCTGCCATACACCGCACAATGCTTGCAAAGCTGTCGAGCTTTTTTTTGAGCACAGAAATGTGCTTCGTCCAGGACAGGTCACGGTCTATCGTAACACCTAAGAATTTGTGATGTGTTACGTATGGAACAATTTGCCCGTCGATTGTGACCGAAAACCACGCCATTATCTTGCGTGTGAAAGCCAATGTTACGCTTTTAGTTGGCGAAAGTTCAAGCCCCTGACGGCGCAAGTACGCAGACGTAATGGACACCGAACGCTGCAATCTTGCTTGCACTTGGGGACGCGTGACACTTGATGTCCAGATGCAAATATCGTCTGCGTAGGCGGATATTGAAACAGTCTTCGGTAGTTGTTTGAAAAGGCCAATGAGCACGAGATTGAACAACGTTGGACTGAGCACTCCTCCCTGAGGAACACCACAAGCAACATGATGATCTGCTGTGTCACCTTCAAGAGTCTCCATGTAGACTGTCCGGTTTGTCAAATAGCTTGCAATCCAATTGTGTAGACGTCCGCCTATACCACATTATTCGAGTGCATTTAGTACTGCATCATGCTGAACATTATCGAATGCGCCCTTTATGTCTAGGAAAAGAGCAGCAGTCAACCTGTGACGGCGTTTTTCATGTGCTACCGTTGACACGAGATCAATTACACTGTCGATGGCAGACCGGCCTTTGCGGAAACCCGTCATTGTGGAAGGGTATAGCCCATGTTTTTCAAGGAACCATTCTAGACGGGTTAGCACCATACGCTCCATCGTCTTGCCAATACAACTTGCCAGAGCTACTGGTCTGTAGGATGTTAATGTGAGTGGCGATTTCCCTGGTTTGAGCAAGGCCACAATGCGGCTTCTTTTCCACTGCTGTGGTACAGTGGCAGAGGCCCAAGAGTGGTTGAACAATGTTAAGAGGGCTTCCATTACCTGTGGGCCTAGATGACGAAGCGCATTGTATGTTATTCCATCAGGTCCTGGGGATGAAGGATGCGTGCAAGCAGAAAGAGCTGCTTTCAGTTCTTGAATTGTGAAGGGGATGTCCAGTCGATCGTCCATCGTGGGGGGAGCACATCGATGCTGCCGAGGTAAAGAAGCGCTTCCGGCAATTCTCGATCAGAAATCCTCCGCCACCTCTAGTTCTTGCCGTCTATCATGAAGTGCCAATGCACGGAAAGGGTGTTTCTGCTGGGGAAATGTCGGCAGTGCTCGAACAACGTGCCAGATTGTGGAGAGTGGTTTGCGGGGATCCAATCTGCTGCAAAATGACCGCCACCGTTGTTTGCCTAGGTTCTCCAAATAGCGCTGTATTTGCTTCTGGGCACGTCGAGAGGCCCGGAGATCCGAGACATCCTTTGTCCTCCGGTATTTTCTTTCTGCGCGCCGACGAATCGCCCGAAGCTGCGCGTAGATCACATCCACTGGTGCTGTGGAATTTGGCGCTGAGATATTGCGTGTTGCATCGTGCATGGCCGAAATAATACGCTGTTCCACATCTGTTGGATCAGCGAGTTTCCCACAGGTTTTTTCTAGAACAATGCGGAAAGCACTCCAGTCGGTGCAACGTATTTTGGCATTTGGAAGACGGTGAAACCACCGTAGCTGCACATACGTCGGTATGTGGTCACTTCCATAACTTTCAATATCAGCACACCACGTTGCGAACGATGACAGGCGCCTGGATACAAATGCAAGGTCCAGGCAGCTGCTGTAAGTAGTCCCGCGTAGAAATGTCGGCGTGCCATCATTGAGCAAAACGAGACCTGCATTGTTCATGAACGTGGCGATATCCCGTCCTCGAACGTTCGTAACGGCGCTTCCCCAGCCGTGGTGATGCGCATTGAAATCTCCTACTATTATATGGGGTTCCGAAACGCTGTCAAGTAGCGATTGTAGTCGTAGGGCATCAAATCGACCCCTTGGTGGTATGTAGCCACCTATAATAGAGATTGTGCGCCCATTCAAAGTCACAGTGATTGCTACATACTCGTTGCTACTGCCCCCAGGAATTTGATGCCGAACGTAAGTGAGGTCACGACGGACGCATAGTAGTACCTTGCTCAAATGCCCAGCCGCTTCAGAGAAGAAACTTTCATAACCGGACAGTCGAAAAGGAGATGTGATATTAGGCTCACATATTACAAGCACCGGAAATCGGTATTTGAAGATCCTCTGCCTGAGATCTGCTAGGCGGCCTCGCAGACCTCGAGCATTCCATTGTAATACTGCCGATCGAGAGATTCTCTCCTGCAGTGAGGGTGCTGACGACGGTAGAGCCATAATTTTGACTGCTATTAAAGGGTGGCAAGCACCGGTTCAATAGCGTCTAAAATTTGGACAGCAGCCTTAGCAATTGGCGTGTCCACTCCAGCAATTATCAGCCGTAAGGTGCCTATCAGCTGTGTCAGCATCGCCCTGATTTGATCATCTGTTGTCGACACAGCCGGCGGACGCACAGGCGGACGTGTCACAGAGCTTACAGTACGCGATGGTAGAAGTGGCCACTCTGCGGGGTCCTCCTGGGGGGTTGTCAGTCTTGGCTCTTGCGGAGCTGGAGGCAGTGGCTTTTGCGCGGCAGAGCGGTCTCGGTCCTCCTGATGTGTTGACACGTCATTTACTGAGCTCAATTTCTTCTGCCGACTTCGTGTCCTCCTCCTGGAGCGACGTACTGCGATTGCTGCTTCTCGGTGAGTAGAATGGTCTCTCACCATTTTCTTCAAGATCTTCATCTCTGTTTTCACCTTCGGACATTCCCTAGATGTTGCCTCATGAGGACCTTTGCAGTTGGCACAAACTGGAGACTCAATCGTACATGTAGGTCCATCGTGCACGCCACCACAACGCGGACATGTTTTCGTGCTCGTACACGCAGCACTTACATGTCCAATCTTCTGGCATTTTCGGCACTGCACCGGTCGGGGCACATAAGGACGCACTGGGTGCCTCACAAAACCCACTTTCACATGCGATGGTAAAGTAGTACCCTCAAACACTAGTTTGACACACCGTGATTTGCCGAAACAATGGATGTCAGTTATGCGAACAGAACTTGATAGCAGTTGCACCAAGTCCATATCCTTGATCTCTATGTCCACGTCAGAAATCACACCAGCAGTAGTGTTAAGTCCATGAGCGAAGAACGAGCGGACTCGTATGTTGCCAAGGACAGACACGGTCTTCAACTTATCCAGGGTTGCCCGGCTAGAGACATCAACAGAGAGGATATTCCTTCTTGCGTTAATACGCACTTCTTTGACTTGGCCCGGAACCAGTCGTTCAAGAAGAAGAGTCAAAGTCTGCCTGTTGATGGAGTTGAGATTCTCTTCCTCAACAGGCATGTATGAAATTGTGTAAGTGAGAGATTGCTCACTTACATTGGCCTCGTTGGTTGTTTTCTTGCTCACACTGGATTGGTGAGGCATCTTCGCTGGCACAATGAACTTGTTAGCCCGCTTCGTACACACACTGGGCCCACACTCAGTCGGGGTTTTGGAAAGCTTCCTCTTCAGGCGCCGACTCACAATCTCGGTGTAGCCTCCGTCGAACTCCATGTCATCCGAGTCAGAGAAACTGGACGATCCCGGGAGCTCTGAGGGGAGATCCATACTGCATCCAGGCTGATCTGTGCAGTTCACACTGCTAGCCACAGAAGGCAGCAGAGGCGGCGGGTCATCTGCCATCGCCTGGGACGGCGAGGTTGCCTTGAAGGCTACAGAAGCACAAAGTATTTCAAAAAAACAGGAGCTCGATAAAGAGATGCTGCCGTTCGCAGCGCTCTTCTTCTTCCTTCCAATGTGTAATGCACAGCGTGAAAGTGTAATGTGGCAATAAAAGTAAAAAATGTTCCCTTGTGTTCTCGCCACTTATTAAAAAAATTTTAACTATAATGTCGGCCAAAATATATTCTCTGGAACGAACCTCGGTGAACGTCTGTAATGCTATAGAGCTAGCCAAAAAGCTAAACTTTACTGGTTCGTGTGACGGTAGAAGAAGCTCACGCTAGTTTCTGAGCTTCTGTTTTAAAAAAAAATTGTCCTAATCTACTATGGAAACTTCCTTGTTTATGCCACAACACCTTGGCCAATACCCCATGTGGGTATGTGCCTTTCTTAAAAGGACGAAGAGGGAGAAGCTTCTGTTCCGCAGCGGGGTCGAGGGTGTTGCGCTAGCTTGCTCAATTTCTCCTTCTTTTCTGTGGCCGCACCTGTTCCAGGGTGATGGGGCGCCGGAGAAGGGCTTAATGTCTACCTCTTTTCCCGGCCACGGGTTTTCCCTTGGTCGGCATCTCTTCCTCAGGACCAGCTGCCAACTGATCTCTTTTTCCGCAGTGGCGTTTCCAGCATTCCTGTCGCTTTAGCGCCTTCTGATGGAGGTGCGATTAGATCGAAAAACCCGGAGCCAGTACAGGCGGCTCACCAAACTACATCCAAACACTACACGCGGATCACTGATGTGCGGCAGTTCGGCAGGGGTGGTACCTTGCGCAGGGCAAGGACTGTGTAGAGGACCTGCTGAAGTGTACGTCCTTCGCCAACCGCCCGCTCATTCCGCCCTATCTGGCGTGCTCCAAGGGCTTAGTCCCAGGGGTCGACTCTCGTTTGAGTATTTTGGAAACGCTTGAGAAACTCTCGTCTGCGGGAGTGATTGCTGTCCATCGATGCAGCAGAATGGTCGACTCAGCAAAAATTCCTACGGAGTCCGTCATAGCCACATTTGCAGCAATATTCTTCCCGGTAGAGGTAAAGATGTGGCCATTGATATTTCGAGTAGGTGACTTTAACTCTCGGCCTTCTCAATGTCAAAACTGCTGGAGATTAGGCCACAGCGGCAAAGCCTGCAAGTCAGGCCTACATTGTTGTGCATGTGGCGAAAGTCATGGCAGGGGGAATGTCCCGAACAGCAAGAGAAATGTTGTTTGTGTAGTGGTGCCCTCTCTGTTAATTCGCCTAATTTTTCTGCACAAGGTCAAGATGTTCTGGTGCTCGAGCTTATGACCAAAGACAGATGCACGCGGAGAGAAGCACTTGCTGCCGTCAAAGAGAGAGCCTCAGGCCACTCTAGTGGGTCGCCAAATACCCACCCATAATGGATGCCAGTTGGTCTCAGGCAATCACAGCGGCAGTTGAGGAAGCTATGGCAAATGCAATGTAATGGTCATGGAAACCGTATCCACGTGCAATACGCTGTTCGTAGCTACCCAGATGACCAATCTGCGGCAGGTGCCCACCACTTCGCTCTTGCCTTTTTTAGCTTCGGAAGATACTCCTCTTGTGGTCAGCAGTGGCGCTCCACAGGGCCAAAATCAATATGAGCAACAAAGGACTGCCGAGATCTCTGTTCCGATAAGCGTTATGGATGAATCCTGTATGGACTTTGTGAATATGTAATCGCGTATCGAGGCTCAGAAAGGAAGTGAATCTCCTTTGAATATTGCAGGTCCATTTTGCCCCCGGTCGAAGACATAGAAAAATCCCGCTAGTCAAAACGCGAAGACAAGGATTCCAGAATAGTTCAGCAGAATGGAAAGTTGCGCTTGTTGGAAGCTTTTCATCATGAAAATGCGGGCGCGAACAAAACAGAGACACAGAAGGAGTACAATAGGACGAGCGCCTTTTTCACAACCGGTTTATTTAGAAGGACACAAACTCTTAAATACAAAGCGATACCAAAAGCAACGACAAAAACATAGTTAACACATCAGGGTTTAAAAAGAAGACAAAGAAGACGAAAAACAAATTTTCGCAGCTAGGTAGCCTATTTCCTTCTCAGATAGCGAGAGCGAAGGCTTCCTCACGCAGTTTACATGCGAGGCTATGTGGAATGCTTCCATCACCTCTCTGGTTCATTGTTGGAGGTGACGGCAAAGGAAGACAAACGAAATAAAAGACCCACTTTAATTTACGAGGCAAGGTGGCACTCGCCAGCTCCCCGATTTGAAAGGATGGCAGTAACAGCGCAATAAGACGGCAATGAAGTGCTGCGAAGTCCTGACCAAACGCGCCCTTCCGCCGCTGCTGAAGCGCAAACCAGTGATGAAAACAACAGATGTCCCTTTCTGCCTCAAGCAGGATGGTGGTTCTGTGCACCTGCCGGTGGCAAAACGCGTCTATATTTTTGGAATCACAGATAGGAAAGTAGGAAGCGCGTCATTTGCGCCGTGCTTTTAGCCCGCGTTTCGCTTAACTAGGGGCGTCCTTGCAGGCGGCAGCCCCGAGAGCGCGCGAACTCCGCTGGTCGGCGGTGGCGACCTGAAAGCCGGCTTTCAACAGTTCGCTGCCCGTGACGAGCGGAGCGGGCGCTTACATGAATTAGGGGCCCTACCAAGACTAAGGGACTAAATGGCACTTTCTATCAACCGGCAAACACAAAAGCACCAAAACCACCATAATGATGCAACGAATGCATCGCCCCTGGCTTTCGGCCTGGCGCCACGTCGCCTGCCGACGTCACACGTAGTTGCGCTGTTAAGCAAAGGGTGCACGCGCAAAAGGAGACCTCGTCGAGTTGCTGCAAAGTTCATTCGCCGGAAGGGACCAAACGCGTGCCAAAACCCATTTACACGACGTAAACTCAGCCATGCGATTGCAGCGACTCGAGGAATGAAGGCGCAATTTAAGACTACTTTATACTTTGAAAAACAAATATGCAGTATTAAGATCGTGCGCATAGATAAATGTGGTTTGGTTTTTTTTGAAGGGGGTAAAAAAAGGATGTGTGACATTTATTTCTGTGGTATTAGTATAGCGTGTTTCAAGTGCCATATCTCGTTTTTGTACACCCGGCAGACCGCTTAGCGTACGCATGGTGTAACCACCGTCAATGTGAAACAAGGCCCTTGCAGAAACCTTTTTACGAGCGGGGAGGCAGCGGTGGTTGTTTAGCGTTGCCACTTTGTCGTCGCGTTGCTTTTTAATGCGAAAGCTTTATATGGCTTAGTTGTGTCCGCCGATCTTGCCCGCAGAACATGTCCGCAAAATGTGTCTTCGCGATGACGTCGCTTCAGATCAATGAATGTGGGAAAAATTAATGCCAATGAGGAATAAAGTAATGAATGGTGTAATATGCCGTGATGAATAATAATGGCATCACTCAGTTAATTACTAAACGTAATAAGCATTAAATAGTGTACTTACAATGACTTAATTATTAAAGTCAAAATAACGAAATGCAAAGCGATGACATCATTATTTAGCGTGGCAAATTTAGCGAATTAACTAGTAACTCACGTGACGAGTCGATTTGCAAAAAAATTAAATGTGCAAAGGCGATGACGTCATACAAAAGTCAGGTGAAATGATGACTTTCCAATTTTTGAGTGATGGCGTCATGTCAAAGTCACGTGAAAGCAAGACTCGAAATTCACACAGTGACGACGTCACACCCTAGCTGAGTCACAATCGCTGCCACATGCAGACAGGAAGAATTATAGAAACGAACGCGCGGCGGTAAAAACCGGAGCGACGACGTTGGATTGAACCAAAGATATCGCAGCTGCAGACGAAATCCCAGCGATGTCATCACTGGTTTAGCTCACTGTGGTGGCAGTATTCCCGACTACATTCACCAAAATTTTGAGAAACCGTTCGTCGTACAGCATTCCGAGTGGAGTCACAGCATTTGTTTGCATATAGCTTCCATGTTTTTGTGAAGTTGGAGGCTAGCTTGCTGCAGGGGCTCCGACCAATGACATATGCACCTTCAATTGCTTGATTTGCAACGCGGTTAAGGTGCCCACCGAGATGTCGAGATTTGAGAGCTACAGCGTCCGTTCCTTTCCTCAAAACACGGGCTTTCGCATTCCTCCACGCAAGCAGACTTAAGTGCCCTCAGAATTTTTTTAGTGTGGGAGACATTTAGTGAAGGCATATTTTCCGATTTCGGGCATACGCACACCCCCGTCCGTCAAAAGTATACGGCCCGAGGGGTTTGCTCGTGAGGCCTGCTGAGTGCCTCGTTATGCATCCTCAACGACCGCAACCATTCCTGAATCCTCCAAACTTTAGCTGCTAGATGTTCTAGGGAGCACCGTTAAACAGCTTGGAAGCAAACCCCTTGGGCTGCGTACTTTTGACGGGGACTGTTAATGTAGTACCATCTCTGCCAGAAGCAACCAGGCAAGCGCGAATGACCCGGGAGCGTGAAAGCGGTCGTGGGAATGCTCTGCGCTCCTCCGAGGTTACCGGTGATGACGTTGATTTGTGCCCTCGCGCTCGCTGCTTGAATGCTGCTAGGTGTTTATCATCCAAGCAGCAAGCGGGTGGGGGGGGGGGGGGGCAAATCAACATTACAGGTGGTAATCTTGGCGAAAGCGCTGCCCAGCAAGCGCCGCCGAACACGCTGCCATCTCACGACCACGTTCTCGCTACCCGACCGTTCGTGCTGCCTGCTCACTTTGGACAAAGACAGAAGTATGCCAGAGCTGTGCACGGGCTCGGGCCGGCCCGAAAGTCCGGATCCGGCCCGGCCCGCGGGCCGGACTCGGGCCATTTGGAGATTATCTCACTCGGGCTAGGGCCGGGCCCGGGCCAGGCTTTCTATGTCTCGGACGGACGGGCCGGTCGGGCTCCCCGATCCCGACTGCGTACCTTATGCGAAAGTATGCTTGTCGTCTCGCAAGTAGGTACAGCAGGAAGTGTAATGTATGTATTAATCAAAAATGGAATCTACAGGGACGGGAAAAATGTACAAACGCTCACAAAAGGCAAACGAAAGCTAGCGGAAGCTCGGAATGCGTTTTCGGTTCTACCAAGTACCGAGGCTTATTGCAGGTCGGACCGGGCCCGGGCCGGGCCTTAACCCGGCCTAAGACCGAGCCGGGCCGGGCGAACTCAGGCTTCTTTAGCGTCGGGCCGGGCCGGGCCGATTGTGGTAGTGTAGGGCACGGGCCGGGCGCGGGCTCAGAACTGCGGCCCGTGCAAAGCTCTAGTACGTACTATCATTTGCAATATGAGCAGTAACACGGGAGTGCGTGGCAGATAGCCTCAAGCCCTCCTTGTGGCGATACACGGCGGCCGCTTTCAGCAAATAAGTGGCGAGGGCTCTGTCCTTGTAATCCATCGCGGACGTTTCTGCGAAAATGAAACATTACGCCTGCACCTGAGCATGATCATGCGTAATCATCGCAGGGTTCGGCAAAGCGCTCTTCCGCACTACCAAAGGACGCTGCTGTTTCACCTCATCTTATCCGTTTCTGCTTGCATTACTAAATGTGATGCTTTTGGCCAACCGTTTTCTCAGACGCCATTTTTTTCTGGGCAAAGACAAGAGACTATTGTACTGCAGAGAGAGACGCGAAGCTCTCCTTTCGATGCCGACACCAACAATGGCTAGCGTGTCTCTTAGTCAGCGGAAGACAGTTGTCGAAATGTCTTTGAAATGCCACTCTCGAAGAAATATTCCTTCTGAGATAGGGCGGCTGTTGAACACCGTAAACAGGATAGTCCAAGCATGTCGAACCGAAGGACGGCTGGTAGATGCACCGCACGGCAGGAGATCATGCTGCGCCACCTAGGGTGAATATCTCACCATCGTTGGCGCTATTAGGGACAATACTACGCTTTTAAGACTTCTTGGGCGCCGGTGGCCGGACGCACCCTCTCCTGCGCAGGAACCCGCTCCTGCCCGTGTTTGCTGCTTCCCAGGAACACGCGAGAGCCATCCCCACCTCCTGCTGCGGGACGACGCCATTATCGAGCCCCTGGGCCCTTTGCCAACTGCAGCAGAGGCGGCCCAGCGTACAGCCTCTCCAGAGGCTGTCCTCCTGCTGTGGACTCCCGGGTGCCTTGGACCAGCATCTCATGGCTCCCCCGCCCACTTAGTGGAGGTGACCACTGCCCGTGCCCCCTCTGCTCCTCAGAGCAGGATGGCGCAGAGGAGGGAGAGTGCATCCTCAAGGGGCCCCGAGGGCGATGAAGAGGTCCCAGCCGCTGGCCCCTACCACTTGAACAACCAGGCCGGCATTGTCCTGTTCCGACCACGCTCTGGGGGCAAACTCTTCTTCAGCAGATGCAAGTTTGCCTTTGCTGCAGTGCATCGACACCAGGCGTTGCCTCTGTCTGGCAGAAGGCTTTCAGGAACATCATGGCTCTGGACGCGCAGCTACCCCCGATGCCCTGGCTGTTTTCCTCAAGGCGCAGAGCCTGGCAGGGCTACCAGTTCGCGCAAGGACTGCAGCGGAGAAGGAAACCTCTATGGGCTATGTTTATGGCATTCTTGTGGATGTTGGTGCAGCAGAACTCCCGACAGCTTTGGAGGTAACCGTCCCTATCCTTGGGGTCCAGCGTGGTGACGGCAGCGCCATCCTGATCTGCTTTGGGCTGCCACACCCACCATCTTATGTGGCCCTCTAAATGCTTCGCCTCCTGGTATGGCCTGGCCTCCCACGGTCTATCCAGTGCGGTCGCTTCAGCCACCTGGACCACGCCACCGCCAGCTGATCCCAGCCTCTGCGCTGCAGGCGGTGCGGGCGTCACCATGGCTCCGGCGCCTGTGATGCAGCAGTACCGCTCTGTACCAATTGTGGCGGAACGTATCCAGCGGACAGCCCCACATTCCCTCGCTGGAAGGAGGATCAGAGAGTCGTAGCAGCCGTCGCAGCCTCAGACAGACCTGTCTCCCGAAGGGCCAACCGGGCCACGCTCCGTGCAGCGAAAGGACAACCGCCTTGGGGAAACCGCAGGGAAAGGCAACCTCCTCCAGCCACCGCTCCTCGGAGCGACCTCCGGCCTGCTTCCCCACAGAGCAGCTCCCCACCCGCTGCTCCTCTAAGCCGCCCCCATCCTTCCTGAACAGATGGGCACCCAAATGGAGGAAATTACCAAGACCCTGGCTTCTACGCTCCAGGCCACTATCCTGCTGCCAGCAGCCACCCATCAGCCGCTGAGCTTGGCGCAGGGACCGCAGCAACATCTACCCCATCATGGCCAGCGATGCAATGGAAACCCCCAGACCACGGTTCCTCCAGTGGATATGCCGACCGCTCCGTACGCACCTCTCGGAGCTCATCCACCGCCTTCGTAGAAAGGACTTTGATGTTCCGGCGCATCAGGAGGCTAACGTCCAGAGGGACCAGCTCCGCCTGCCAGGGTTCATTGGCTACAGCAGCATGACCTTTTGCCAGGGGCCCTCCTGTACTGCGGATCCTTGCTTGGAGAACTACCACCCTCCCGGACGATCACTGGTGGTTATCTTCGTACGCAGAACTCTTGCCCAGGCAGAGGTTTTGGTGAGTGATGCGGTTGTGGCCCCCGTGGAATTCATCTGAGTAAAGATTAGGCTGGGTAAAGTTGCCACAGCTGTTGCAAGTGTATATGTGCGTGTCCAGATCCCATAGGATGCCAAATCCTTGCCGCAGCTTTTCAGTAGCCCTTTGTACCCAACATGTGGCGTGCTCGAGGATCTTCAACACTTGATATGCCGCTGCCAAATCTTTAAAATCATCGCAAGGCACCTGCAGCGGTGGCTCAGTCATTATGGCGCTCGGCTGCTGACCCGAAAGACGTGGATTCAATCCCGGCCGCGGCGGTCAAATATAGATGGAGGCGAAATTCAGAGGCCAGTGGTGCTGTGCGATGTCAGTGCATGTTAAAGAACTCCAGGTGTTCGAAATTTCCGGAGCCCTTCATTACGGCGTCCCTCATAGCTTGAGTTGCTTTGGGATGTTAAACACCCATAAACCATAAAACCATCGCAAGGCACTGTTAAGTTCTTAACGACTCCGTCAGGACGGTCCCCTGCACCAGGAATATGTCCTTCGACCCTGGAGTTATGCTGTTTCGGCTTGCGAGGGGCAAAAACTTTAATTTTTCTTAGAGTCACAGGTTTGGTCAACATCCTTTCATGATCACATCTTTTCGTGACTGTTGATTTGACCTTTCATTCGTTCTTTTTTCCACTTTTCCTCCCTTTTGGCCTTCTCTTTTATTCTCTTCTTTTAGCCTCACCTCATTTGCCATACTATAGCTAACAACCAGCCAGAACTCTCCTGTATTCGTTAGTCTCTCCTCATCCACCAGTATCATAGGCGGTGGCTCCTTGCTCTGCGGTGACTTCTACGCGGCTCACCCGTGGTGCGGATATCGTAGGGCAGACCACCGCATCCGGGGTCTAGTTTCTGCTTCTCGTGGTACTGGGCTTCATGTCTTGAACAGTGGGAGTTGCGTTTTGTCCGTCGAGGGAGACTCCGCAAATGCACAGACTGGTCTCTTCTCGCTGTGTTTACAGATGGCCCCCCATCGCCAGAAACGGGTTCAGACCACTTCCCGATCGCTCTGGCACCTAAGCAGGGCAAGAGAATGGATGGTCGGAAATGCAAATTTGTCGCCACGCACTGGCTACAAATGACGAGTGTGGTGATTGTGATGCACTCGAAACACTAGAGCACTTGTTCCTCCGCTGTATCGCGTTCGCCCAACTGCGTCGCGACATGCTTGCGGCCTACAGGGCGCAGGGTCTTATCGCGGACAGTGTATCGGCGCTCCTGTGGCCGCAGGGCAGTGCGCGCACCCGTGAGGGAAATCTGGTGAGCCTTTGTGTGTACCTCGACCAGACGGGCTTGACGTCCCGTCTGTTCCGCGCCAGGTAACTACCCGCAGTGACAAAATGCTCCGCGTGTGCTACCTTCGGACGCTTTACAGGAAGGCGCAGCCGCTGCCTTTTTTTGTGCAGTGAGCCGCGAGTTTGTGTTTCTGTTATATATTTCCTTTTCTCTTTAGTGAAAGTACACGGCAAGAGCGCGGCATATAAATATTTACTTTGAGCGGCCGGCACGTGACGGCCAAGGGAGAGAGAATGCGAGAGTCGATGCTCCCACACGCCGACAGTGGTCGCGCGACGTTCGGCCTGGTGCAGGGCAACCCATTTGTGCCGCGTGGAAGACATCGCGTGGGCCGCGACCGGCCGTTCCCCTTACCCCACACCAAGCAATTGCATGCCTTTTCACCGATTACTCCAATCATGCGCGGCGCCGCATCCGGCATTTATTTCCATACTATTTACTTGTACCACCTACCCCTATTCTTTCCCACTATCGCTCCCCCTTTCTTTCCCTCTCCCTGTCCTCTCCCGGTCTTTTTTATTCCTGCTAGTCGCAACTCAGGTTTTTCAGATTCCGATGACAGATGGCGCGGCTAGCAAAATCTTTTCCTTGCATTGTTATTTCATTAATAAATAGCCACTAACAACAACACTGGCACATGTTCCGGGAACTCCTACGTAGTCTCCCGCTCCAGGGCGACATCCTCTCACGTGGCCCGCTGCGCCGAGGCAGCCTGAGTGCACTGTGAGCCCCCCGCCCCAATCAACCGGTCTAGGACCTGCAATTCCTCCAGTTAAGCGCGCAGTGAATCCAAGCACAGCGGAGCGGCCTCCGCACTGACAAGCCGGAGCACTGGATGATCCACAAATGTCTGGATGCTGCCGGAGCTACAAAAAGCGCTGATTGGAATCTTGGGAGGGCATCTGCGCAACCCTAGTTGCTGCCAGGGGAACTGCCAGAACCTGTCGCCTCTTCAGATCCATGCTCAGCCCTACCATCCAGCATGCCCCCACCTGGTCATGGCAGTTGCGCAGGGCCTCACCAGCAGCTGTCTGACAGGCTGCCTGTGATCCTGAATCCCCCTCCTGCCCTCTACCCCAGGCCTGCTTCTACTTAACTGGCGAGCAACCAAGAAGCTACGGACATCACAGCCGTCTGTGCTAACCCTCTCACGCATACGGATCTCACATGTGCCCTGCAGCATTCCAAGCGCCGCAGTGTTCTGGCCTTAATGACGTCACCTACCAGATGCTGAAGAATCTGGATGATGACAGGCCAGGGTCCTTGAGAAGTGCAACAAGGTCTGTGCAATGGGCTCTTTCCCTGAGGCCTGGTGAGCCGCCGTCGCTGTTCCTGTCCTCATCTCGTAAGCCGGCTGCTGACCTACGGTAATACAGGTCCATCTCAAATCAGCTCCTGGGAATAGAGGACAATGCACTGAAGGGACTCACCTGGACAGCCAAACAGGAGGAGTACCTGCCCCAGCAGCAGTCCGGCTACCGGACACACCGCTGCACCGTAGACGCCCTCGCAGACATGATCTCGTGCCTCAAGGATGGACGCCACTCTCAACATGTGCTCTTCTTCATGCTCCAAGACGTTAAAGCGGCATTGAATGACATCCCCCATGAGGCCATCCTCGAGGTGGTGGACTGCCTTGGGGTAACGGTAACTGCCAACCTCAAGGCTTCCATCCAGGGCTTTCTGTCAGGCTGCACCTCCTGGGTCAAACTTGGTTGAGCTACCAGTATCCGCACCGCCTCATGAGAGGGGTCCCCCAAGGCAGAGTACTGAGCACAGTGCTCTTTAACCTTTTCCTGGCAGGGATGCCTGGCTTCCTCTCTGCTTGCCTGCAGATTCCTGTCCACGTCACCATCTACGCGGACGGTATTGCGATTTGGCGCCGTAGTCCACGACGCCAGAGGGCGCAAGTTGTCAGGAATATCCAGCAGGCTGTCACGATAGTCGGCTATTTCCTTGAACGTGTGGGCCTGGTCCACGACGAGGGAAGACGGCGATCAGCATCGCCCGCCAAGAGCTCCCGTGGCAGCGGGTCTGCCGATACACGGGCCTGCTGATTGACCGTCGGGTCAATAGGCAGCCAGCAGTCAAAGTCAGCTGCAAGCAGCCACATGAGTAGGGCGCCCCATCTGGAAGCAGCTGGCCAGGAGGAATGGCATCATCTAGCGGATTGGCTTTCGCCTCTTCCAGGGCATGGCGGTGGCTCAATTTCGCTATGCCCTTGCCCTCGTACAACTCATCGAGTGCTGCCAGAGGGCGGCCACTCGCCTGAGCCTGGGTCTTCCGCGTGGTACCCAAGTTCCTTCCACACTGACTGAGGCTGGGGTTTGGCTGATAGAGCTGCAGGCCAAGCAGGCAGCCCACGGGCACATCGCCCTCTTTCACCTCGCCCCAGACGGTCGCCCCTCCTGGAGCGCCTCATCAGCCAGCCCGCTCACGCATGAGCCAGAGCGTCTTCCCTTCCGCCACGCCCAGACCTAAGACACAGCTTCAGGGTGCGCCTCCCTGCTCCTAGGTCTAGGTCCAAGCGCTCCACCAGCCATCGGATTCATACAGGAGGTTGCGGAGTCCCTGGAGGAGGATTTCGGGGGCTACTCCCACCTCTACACGGACGGCTCCGTGTTACCTTGGTCTTGCCCTTCTGCTGCAGCTGCCTGCGTGGCTCTTACCTTGGGAGAAGACAGGCAGACGAGGCTTCCCTTCGTTGCCAGCTCCACCACTGTGGAGCTGGTGACTCTCCACCTGGCAGTGAAAATCTTGGAGGCCCGCACAGCAGTCCGTGCTGCTGCTATTCTGAGTGGCTCCAGGTCGACCCTGCAACTTCTCCGGGATTCTTGGTGGTCCCAGCTGATAGTACGCAAGACGGTGGCCAAGCTGAACAACCTCGTCTCACGGGGCTGCTCAATACAGCTCGCATGGATTCCTGGCCATGTGGGGGTCCCAGGAAATAAGGCTGCCGATGCCCCAGCGAAGGCAGCCCTTGGCAGCTCCACATCTTGCTGCTCTGCTGTGGTCGCTCTGGACTTCGCACGTAACATCACAAAGCGCCAGCTCCTCCTGGAGCACCCTGACGTACCGTAGAGTCTCTGTGGGAACAACTCCTGAGCTTCTTCCTACTAAGAGACTCTCAAGGCAGCAGAGGTTCCTCCCGCTGTAGCTATGTGTGGGCTGCTGCTGGACTGGCTCCCGCATCTTCAGGAAGGAGCTGGCAACTGCTGCTGACTGCCATCGATGCGGACACCCGCAGGAGACCACAGACAATCTCCTCCTGGAGTGTCCTGTCATTTCTCCCCAAAAGGCAAACCTGACAGTGAGCTACATGGCACTTGGGCTCCCTGCATGGACCGCTGACAACCTTTTCTTCCTTTTTGGCCGCAGCAGAGAAGGGAAGGCCCTTCAGTCTCTCCTCACATTCCTGGAAGACACAAGATGGCTACGCCTGCGGCTCCGCGCGCCTTTCTCTATAGTCATTTCCCTTCTCCCCTTTTCTGTCCCTTCTGTCAGCACGCTAGCAGTAGTGGTGGGGACCCTTGCCAGTCACAGGCCCGTGAAATTTCCCATCCCTTTCGTACAACCACTCACGCACACGCACGCACGCATATACTAACACGCAGGCATATAAAACCGAATATAATAACAGAGAAGACAATAAATACCGTACACAGAGCTACACTGGAAAAAGAAAGAGGAGGTTGACGCTGATGCCTCCTTTCTCCGGGGAGCGCCGCTGTGGTCTCCCCTTTCACCAAAAGAAGTAACGATATATTGAATGCAAGGCGACCGTTAGTTCTGCTAAATGGCGGTTTCTTTCGCAAAACAATTTAGCACGTACAAAGTGAACAAGGGAAGGGAAAAACGCTTTGCCCAGACGAAGACAAGTCCCCTCGTCGAATCGATGGCAAGCACCCTGAGGCTTTCCCCTCCCCTGTTCACTTTGTGCGTGTCAAGAAACCATCTGCCTGCCTTCTCTCTACCATGAACTTATCGTGTACATGTAGAACACTAGAGCGACTTGTTCACTATACTGGGACTATGCGCAATGAACGGCGCCCTTCAGGGGGCTTGCGAGACAGTCTGCAGGTGTCGGTCGTAAAGCGGAAGCGACGACGACGAAGCTGAAACAGACGGAGAGCACGCGCATTGCCTGAATGCTGAAGCGGCATTCCGAGCCAGAGTGGTGGTAGTGGCAGCGGCCGCAGCTCCTGGCGGAGCCGCCCTTCTATGCGACGTCATGGCGTGCCAATGCATCCGAGCTTGGCAGCGTCGTCCACAACAACGCGCAGTCCGAGGTGGAGGCACAGTTCAGGCTTCCGGTGTCCCTCATCCACCGCATCAACGGCGAGGACTTGCGCAGGGTTCCGGGCGTTTCCATCCTCGGGAATTCGTCTTCTCCCGCTCCTTCAGCTACGACACCGATCTTAAGTGGAGCACAGAGGAAGAAGACAGCTACATTGCTTGATGGGTAAGCGAGGAGGGCCTGCACGACGGCCGACGGTGGCGTTTCGGGAGTTGCAGCTCACGCACACGTTCACCAAAGGAGCACCTGTGCTGACGTCATTGACCACCTGATACAAGTCGCTGAAGTAAGCAGAAACGTTGTAAGCTGCTGAGCGCACAGCCGGTATTCGGACTGTCGATGACGTCGCGCGAGAAGATTACGCCACCTTAAACAAAGCACTCGAATGCAGTCTAGGGCGGTGGGGCCATCATAGCCACCGCAGCTGCTGCAATGGGTGCCGCTGCTGTCTACTCCACCACCAGCGCCGCATCGAACGCATCAAGGGGCACTCGACCAAGGCTTTTTTTTGTGGTGGAGTGTGGGGCCGGTGGACACAGGCACAGAATGAACAATCACTCTATCTTGGACATTGTTAAGGAGAGGGAAAAGAGCTGAGAGGACCAAGAAACAGAACGCGCACATCTTGAGCGAGTGAAACTGTACGGTGGTCGTCTTTGGTGCGTGGGCAGCAACAGGGGCAGTCATAATTACTTTTGTACATAGGTCGCCTTTTCAATGCCTATCTGGTACTTTTTTTGTCTTTATCGCGACTTCTTTGCCAAGTTTTAATTTGTGCATGTTTTCTGCTTCTTTTGTCTCGGTGACTGGTCAGTTGATATTTTTTCGTGTACTTGTGCTCTCGCGTGGTGTGCCAATAAAAGTAAAAAAATGTACCCTTTTGTCACAGAGAATACTTTCAAAAAGTCTTAACAATAAGCTGGTCCATCCGCCGAGGTGGCTGAGTGGGTTGGCCGCTCGGCTATTGAGTCGGAGTTGCTGAGTTCGAACAAGGCAGCGCATCGATGGAGGCAAAATGCAAAGGCGTCCTTGGGCTATGGGATGTTAGCGCACTTTAAACATGCCCAGGTGGTCTAATTTTTCGGAGTCCTCCACTATGGTTGGTTGGTTGACCTCAAAAAATACTGGCGTATACCCAGTGCGGGGGAGTGGTCAAGACACAGGCGGTTAATTGCTGGATACAGGAATATTTTGACGGGAAAAGGAGTAGTAATAGCATGTAGGCTGATAGATTGGAAGACGCAATAACAGGGGTCCTTTTAACTTGAAGATCGAAGACAGGTAATTCTTGATATCTTTTTTGTCTTTCACTCCCGGCTTCCTCCCGTTCCTTATGGCGTGGTTCGGGTGTCCACCGAGATCAGAGACAATTGCTGAGCCATTTCCTTTTCTCAGAAAACCAATTTTCAATGTGGTCCAAGTTGTCTTTTCATTAACAAACTGCCAGCCATTGGGGACACCAGTAATTTTAAAATTACGTTAATTAGCTACAAACACATCAAAATTTGACTATTTAATTAGACTGGAGATTAGAGCCTAGGGCGAGTTCGTAGCCGCGGCGGAAACGATGTCATACGAATTTCTGAAGTGAAGAATAAGTCGTTCTCTAAAGCCCATCACAAGGCTTTCCAATGCTTTCTTTTCTCCGCACAAAACTGAAACGGAGCCATTGAGGTGCACAGGGCTCAAGTTCAGGGTATTATCAACGCACGCTGGTGACGTGTTGCAAAGCCTACGACGCCTATTTTGAACCATCTGCACTAACGTATCGCGGCATGCACTTTCCTCTGCTGTGTCAATCGCTGCAATAAAACGGGTGGCCAGCTCAAGCTACTCGGCTGCCGATTCTGGGAACGAGGTCTTTTCCTTGGATACGAGCTCGCCATTTTTTGACCAGTATTTGCTAATTAAATGTTGTACATTGATTTAATTATTACCCAATGAGCATGATTTTGAAAATTACTAGCATCCGCCGCGGCAACGAGCTTGTCCGGAGGGGGGTCTTCGGTCTCTTCCGATGACAGTGAGCTACACTACAGGAGCGTATGAGACGTTTCTTCAAGGCGAGAATAATAGAAGTAGTTGTAGTAATGGAGACTTTAATGAAGGAAATAGGTGGAGTCTTCCTCTTCTGGGAGGACCCGTCAGTTCAGGAGCCCTCTGGTGTCTGTCTCCCGCTTGGCTCAGTTCACCAGGGCTGTGTGTTCTTCCGCGTTAACGGCCAGCGGAGCATTCCCCGAAGGAAGGAGTGGGAGAAGGTGCGGGAGTTGCTGCCAGTGGCTGCGGCCAGGCCCAAAGGAAGGGACGTCCCACTCTAACAGGAACGTCCCAGGCCTCTAAAGGAACGTCCCAGGCCCTAGTGGCTCGTCCCACTAGGGCCTGAAAGTCGTGGACTTGGGCTCGTGGAGCGTGGGACGAGATGAAGGGGGCTGTGTTGAGTTGTCTCCATATGGCACTCTCTGTAGTGTATAAAAATAAACAATAGGGTGCAGTGCAGCGAAAATATTGGCAGAGGACAAAATAAATCAAGGAGCCACTTCTTTAATACCTTGCGACGAACGAAGAGAAAGATTGGGGCTGAGGAACCCTCTCTAGCCACCTTGTTAGCACATTCCCCGCTAGTCGTATCACGCTGGGCCCTTGCGTCTCGTTTGCGAAGTAGTGGCAGATCACCCCCCTCCCCAATTTAATGAGCTTATGTATGAATCTCCGGCATTCCATTCGCCGTGCTCCACAGATCCTTGCGGAATGGGTCGGAAGATATGGACCTGAACCTCCTTTGGGTTCACCCTCTGAAATAACCGTGGATAAAAAATGGCAAAGACGATAATCCTTCTCATCAACGCGCTTATCCAGCGCAGCTGCTGTATACTTGTGCGAAGTGCAATTTTGCGATTTGGGAACTTGCAATTGCACCTTGTCATTTTGTCGAGGCATACTCGTGGAGACGTCATGACACGGAGGTCACGTGAACAGCTGTTAGATCTCTTGGCCGGACGCAAAGTGATTTATAACTGATGCCGAAGGCGTAGCCCAAATGCGGTCGACAGCAGCAGTAAAATGGCTATTCTTTCTCCATTATTCGCCGAATGTACTATCGGGGCCAAAAGTCTCCGGACCGCGCCACACGGTCACCGGACCAGCAGCGAGTGCAACGCCGCGCGCTCTCGCGGTGACGCGCCTGGTGACGAGACGACTCTGCGCGCATGCGCATCCTTTCTTACCTGCGAGCATGTCCGTTTACTAGCTCGGAGCCGCCGCTGGTCGGCTGTCTGGAGCGCGCCGGCAGGGGCCGCTGCTGCAGTGGCACGCTGCAGACTCATCGACGCTTACAGGCACGTGTCGCACGCTTGCGCACGCCTATAACTCTTGTCGCTTGTCTTCGCCACTTTTCCGGCCATAACGGGTTGACGCTATAGAAAGCAGGGAACCCTTGCTTGACTCTGAACAGATAATGAAGGATATTAATGACCTTGAGTTGCAGAGCAGGAAATTAAACCTCGAATTCCATGGAATTTCCGAAAGTGAAAATGAAGACCTGTTGTCGAAGGTTAACGCTGTTACGAGCAAGGTGAGCCTGCCCGCGCTGACAGTGAGCGATGTGGCCGCTGTGCATCGATTGCCAGCAGCTAAAGATAAGGTCCCAGCGATTCTTGTCCGGTTTTCAAGACAATCACACAAAGATCTGTTCTTGAGCAAGAGGGCAGAACTGAACC